>NC_073744.1:16210185-16561793 GCF_029784135.1 Toxorhynchites rutilus septentrionalis | reverse complement strand
AAAACTCGCGCATTTAGCTTATTTATCATTTCGGCTATTTAGGTACAAATTTTAATGGTCTTGAAAATGTGGATTATGTGGCTTGTAACGATTCTGAGAGAGCAGAATCGGTGATGTGATTATTAGTACGTCCCTTTCTTGGACTGTTGCTAGGAACACAATCCACGAGGATAACGAGAAAGTAATCATGACGGTGATGGTAAGCCAAATCCCACTGTTCCCGATCCATCTCCTTATCCTTACATTCCCTAACTTGAAGTTCACAGTTCTATCCCTACATCAGCTGTCATTTGTGAAATGGCTCTCCTCGGCGAAAGCCCGTAAACGACAGCCATGACGGGGTGAAGAGTCCTGATGGTGGATACGCGACGAGCGACTAGTTCTTCTGGATTGAGCCGTGAGCGAGTCAACACGTTAATCGACAACCTTCAATCTAAGATTGTCGGAATTTGCCTTCCTTATCGTAGTTCCGCGAGTTCTTGCGAGTGTGATTCGGGAACAAAGGAGGAGCATCTGAGACATCGCTGAGACAGACGAGCCAACCGAAGAGGTCGTGGGTGGACAGCGAGGATAACCGCAAAGGAGCCATCGAGTCCCCACAAGTGGAAGCAGCTTCCTTCAAGACGTATCCTGAACCGACGGGAGCGTTCGGTGGAGGTAAGCCTGCACCTGATTGTTACCTGAATCAGCGGGCTCACCGAGCGTGCGAGGAGCGATTAGGTGCAATCAGTTCCTGTATTTGACGGGTGAACGTTGTGTCACCGTGACATTCTTTCTTTTCGTTGCAGACCCGCCCTGCCCTCATAGCTCTACCGACAACGCGAGCTGCTTTCGAATAAGAGAGATAAACGAACAAAAGAAATCGCGCGTGTATACGCGAACAATTAGTTTATTGAATTAAATATTATTATATGAATTGAAAATACACTGAATTCAAACACGGTTTACATCTGCTGAATAAATCCAGTTACAGGCTTTTAAGAAGAAGTTGAACATACACTGGCTTTATGTCGCAATTTGTTTTCTTATGTCTACACACGTACTGTACTGGGTATGCATCGCGAACATTCATCTCTTTCTTCTTCTTCTTCTTCTGTATATTATAGAAGTTACAAATTTTAAAGTTCATTCGCTTCATAGCTTGAAGAGGCCAAATACAGTTCTCTCGTAGCTTTCAGACTCATGTCACACACGGCGATTTGCCGGGAACAGCAATAACGCATAAAAACAACAATGTGTGCGTGTGATGCAACAATACATAGCAGCGAATAGAAAGTAGAGAGTAGAGAGTAGAGAGTAGAGAGTAGAGAGTAGAAAGTAGAAAGTAGAGAGTAGAGAGTAGAGAGTAGAGAGTAGAGAGTAGAGAGTAGAGAGTAGAGAGTAGAGAGTAGAGAGTAGAGAGTAGAGAGTAGAGAGTAGAGAGTAGAGAGTAGAGAGTAGAGAGTAGAGAGTAGAGAGTAGAGAGTAGAGAGTAGAGAGTAGAGAGTAGAGAGTAGAGAGTAGAGAGTAGAGAGTAGAGAGTAGAGCCGACGTCTTTCAGCCTGCTCCTCGAATTTGAAGCTCACCAGCACCCTATCGAGGCTCGGAAGTGATTCTGCTCGAAGTGATCTAAACCTCCAACATGTTTAAAAAAAAAGAATCCTATGTTGAAAAGTTAAAAACAACATCAAACATATTCATTTTTCAGTATGTCTGCTGCATGTACCACGTACCGCCACAACAATACAAGCACCCAGAGATACGAAACAAAGAGTCGAAAACTCAGCAGAAAATTCGTCAGAAATTGTATATTCCCTGTTTGAACCAAACATCCAACGTTCGAAAATATGAAATCCACGAGGCAAGGAACCGACCTTCTCAATCTGTAGACAGCACATCAGAGACCGACAGCAACAGGTTCAATACTTGAAATACAACGAACAACTCTGGGTGCCCATTTTAATAGCTGATCAGCCAAATTCGAATCCAATTCCCAATTCAAAAAGTGGCCATTTATTCCAAACGACAAAAATGAAATATTTTAATAAAGCCACTGCGTTTTTTCGATTAAATATTGTCAACATTCCTCGTTGGAATGGATCACAGCACAGGCATATCCTGCGGAACCGATCGCATCTTTGATGTTCTGGCTCGAAATAACCTATAATTACATCCACTTCAATAAAGCCTCGGTTGAATCAATAGGATTCCACTTCCCAGCTATATGCGCGCTTTAGTGTCCTCGTTCCCAAAGCGAATCGGAAATATCAACTTATTTCCGTAACTTTCCCCCTCTCGCTCTCTCTCTGTGTTCGATTGAGGCGCACTTGCACCACCCCCACACGCGATAGAGAGCGCGCGCGAGTCAATAAATTTGAAAACTGTTCAATAGGCAAAAGCTCACGTGGCGGCGGCAGCAGTTCACTCTCTCTCTCTGGCATTCCACCGGCCGTTTGGTGAAGGCGCGCACAAATCTGAAATTTACCCTTCAATTAGTGTTCGGATCGAACAAATTATTCGATAATTATAGGACCATGCGGTCTAGCTCTTCTCCCCACTCGAAGGCGGTTTTTCCCATAAGCTACAGCCATCCATCCGTTTCAATCCTAACCCGGGTCGTTTTTCCCGTTTCAATCCTAACCCGGTCGTTTTTTTCCACTCACCCCCCCAAATGGTTTTGTTTCGCTGCTGTAAATGAATTACCTACGACCGATTTCCGCTGTGGCTCTCACCCGTGGAAAGGGGGGTGGCGCTCGCAGCGTGGTTTGACACACTCACTAACAATAAAGCTTTATGACATCAGTCTCGCATGGTGACACACACTCGATGAAAAGTTCGTAGGAATTCATTGAACTAATAAATTCATGAATTCCTGAAAAGGCGGCAGCATGCTTCCAAATGACAACGGAGCGCGACAACAAGTTCCGGAGGATCGCGCGACGGGTCGCCGACTGGTTGAATTGGACCTCTGTGTGGTGGTGCGTTAGGTTGCCGGGTGCAGTGTTCAATTTAGATTCTGGTTATTAACGCTACCCGGGATGTGTGACACTCACTCTCCGCAAAACAGTGATGGCGAGTCGCGGCATTGGAAAATTATGTAATTCAATCATCGTCGTACCGCATCAAAAGCTCAGCGTTGCGAATGCGCCGTACGAACGGTGTGCGATGTTTCGGAAGTTTCACACGTGACACAGTTCCTCGCGCGATGGGAGATGCTGTCATCGTGTGAAAGTGATTTCTGACAGATTTTGGCAGTCAGCCCGAGCAGGCATCTCCACCGATTTCGCCAAACACAGAAATACTTTCGAAGTGTTGAACTCTCGTCGCGCGAGACAGCGCGATACACATCCTCATCATTGCCGGGATGTCCCGAAAGGAAAGATAACTTTTATTTCCCTTACATGAAAGCGATTTTAAGGGGAAAAGTTTTTCCATAAATTAATAAATCATCAGGCCTCTCCACTCGGTGCGTGACGCTGTCGGAAACTTTATCGTGGTGACGCGGGACAAAGTGCGCGGATGGGCGTTGCCTCGCACCCTCCAAAAAAATGGTAACCCACCTGGATCGACCGCCTTTTTAGCTGGCGAAATTTAATTAAATTTCATTCTCTCCACTAACAACTTCATATCTTGCCGCGGGCGAAATCATCTTCTTCCCCTCCCCCGTCTTCCCTGCAAAACATAAAACCAAAGCCCACATCATACGAGTGCGATTCTTCTTTTTTTTTTCGGTCATGGATGGGGAAAAAAAGGGAAAGAAAAATGTAAACTAGAACCATCGCAAGGGGAGGGGGAGGATCCGGGATGGTCCTGCAGGACGCGCTGGTGCACACAAAATCATCAGCGCCAGGTAGTGTTGCTGTTACCACTCTTACACTACACGCTGCAGCAGCTTTGATCCTGTCGGGAAAATTTTGCAATCCATGCAGGTGTTGTAGGTATGTGTGCTGTTACGGTAGAACTAAAATCCGGGGTGATTCGAACCGATTTTGGACTGCTTGCTGCTGTTGTCAGGTGGCGGTGGACCAGCGCGAGAGTGAAGAGTTTTACAACAAACCATTTTAATCCTGCCCAGCAGCCACAGAGCGTGTGCATCAAAGATGGATTCCCCTGGACCTGGGCAGGCAGGCAGGCAAGCGGGATGCAGACGACAGACGAACTAATCCTTAATTTTTTGGAAGGATGAATCGAAAAGCCTTCCAGCGATGGTAGGGATTATTGGAAATATTTAAAGTTGAGCTCCGTGTGCACAAAACTTGCCCGATGGCGGGAAATTTCACGTTGACTGGTCAGCTGGTGTCGTGTCACATCGCTGGAATGGGGATGATTTTTTGTACCTATGCTTTACATCTGTTGAAATTCATTCCGACCGATCCTAATTGAATATTCCATAATGGAACAGCATCTGATCCACAAATGCATACATTTAAATGGGCCAACTTGGTATACATTTTTATTTATACAGATATAACATCTCTTGCGAGATTAAATTCCGATGGAAGCAGAAAAACAAACTTTTTAATGAAAATTTGCTACTACACTAAAACAACATAAAAAAAACAACAGACAGAAATCCCCTAAAAGTTTATTTTGAGCTGCAGTTTTTT
Source organism: Toxorhynchites rutilus septentrionalis (assembly GCF_029784135.1). Taxonomy (NCBI): domain Eukaryota; kingdom Metazoa; phylum Arthropoda; class Insecta; order Diptera; family Culicidae; genus Toxorhynchites; species Toxorhynchites rutilus. The sequence goes on along the minus strand of NC_073744.1, from coordinate 16,557,207 downwards.
TTCTTGAAAATCATTTGCTATGAAAGGATCGAACGTTAAATTTGTCAATATTGTGGTTGCTGTATAAAATCGGCAAAAAGCCAGGTTTGACAAGTGGTTCAGAAGCATGCTACGCATAATCTTGCAAAATCTTGAAAATTTAAGACACGCTTTCTTTAGTCTCCCTCTTAGGTCCACTATTCAAAACAAGGGTGATCTGAAAAATCGAATTTTAGGATCGTCTCCTATGTTTCAAACTTACCGGGCAATCGATGGAACACAGATTTGCTCGCGAAAAGCCGCGTCTTCCGACGGCGGATCAGCGGCCGACTCGAATTGTGTCATCTCGGCGACTTGGGGCCGCATAGATTCCTTATCCTCGTTAGATGGAGACTTCGCCCCCATGACACCAACTTCAGAATAAATTTCATTACGTAAAACCAAAATTCATAATAATAATTGCGCTGCGGTGGCGTTAATACGTAAGTACCTTTTTTTTCTTACCAATTCTTTTCACATTTTCAAGGCATTTATGTTTTACAATTTTTATGTTAAAATTGCCTGCTCAATTTTCGGAAAAATCCATAGCCCGTGTTCATTTCAAAATAATCTCTTAGCCTTGAAGAGCAAGAAGGAAAAAAGGAAAAAAATAAATATCATCGCTCATTGAAAAAAAAACAATGCGTTTCCATTGATTCAAGGTATCCATTATGGAGACGCATGGTTTTTTTTTAAATAAAACAACACTGAACATTTTTTTAAATATCTCAATAATGAGAGTGTTACTGTGTTACTGAAATTTTATAATTTACGATAAAAGGTCAGTAAAAAAAATAAAAAGTTCCGAGAAAAATATGAAAAGTTGGGATTTCATTGGGTTGGACATCCAAAAAATCACGAAAAACAAACATATTTTAAGATTTCCCCTGAAAGTATACATCTGAGATAAAGTAAATTTTTTTTTCTGAAAAGTCAATAACAATACCCGTTATTTGCACTCAAGAGCTCGTGTCAAACAGTTCAAAAGTTACAAATCGATTTTTATCCAATTTTCAAATGGAAAGAAATATTAATCATATTTCTTAAAAAAACAGAAAACATTTCATCTTCGGCAGAAAAAATGCTTTTTCGTGTGCTGAAGCGTGATATGAACAAATAATACCCCCCTTTCATGAGCTTGGAAATGTTTGTATGTATGGGAGCAGACATCTCTTTCTATCGGACTGAATCTCAGCTTGGGATTGTACCCAAAAAAAATAATCCAAACGATGTCAAAGGGGATCGAGTCAAAGCCGGCAGAAGTACACGGCTGTTTGACACGACCACGCTATCCACATAGCTACTTGGAAAGTGTTTTCTAAGAGAAAAAAAAGAAAGCATAAACGTGAATTTTTATCCTTCTCGGTCTGAGTCGTGTATGTGACGAAGTACAGCAAAACCTGTTTTTGTGCGGTTTTTTGTGCGATTTTCTGTTCTTGTACAGTTTATTTTGTGCGATTTTTTTTGTGTGGTATATGAACTGAAGCATTGGGGAAATTTTTTTCGAGATGACACTAGATCTCGACGTTTTATGCAATTTTAAGACATTTGGCATAAAAAATTTTTTTTTTTGAAAACCCCGATTTCCTGTACTCCTCCCTTGGGTGATTTTTCGATTTTCAAAAAACTCAAACTTCGACTGCTTTGCGCCACTCACCCTGAAGTCCGATTGAGCTGATATTTTGCATAGGGTGTTTTTTGAAGGTGGTGAACATGTTTTATGGGGTAACTTTTTGAAACTCGAGGTGGCCATTTTCATATATATATATATATATATATATATATATATATATATATATATATATATATATATATATATATATATATATATATATATATATATATATATATATATATATATATATATATATATATATATATATATATATATATATATATATATATTATACAAATGATATGCCAGAAAGGGGGGGGGGGGGGAGGGGGGAATTTAGTTCATTTACTGTTATTTTAGGCTCATTTCATGTAATGCATCGATATGCCAAAACATGCACCAAAAATTAATTGTGGGTGTAGACTTCGAATCAGACGCTGAAATTCAGAATCTATGATCCAAATCTAATTTTGAAATTTGAGTTTGAATGGACAAATCCGAACCTGAGTAATTAATATGCATCATTAATTGGTATCCGGGATTTCTAATTTGAATCTGGAGACTGAACTGGGAACTTCAAAAACGACGGAGTTGCTGTCTCAAGTGGTCCACAATGTTTTTTTTTCATATTTTTGCATGTTAAACTCGTAAACCCATGTCTCATTTGATTACACCTTGTTCTTCATAAAGGTTTCGTAAATGTGTGTGTGTGATTAGGATCTACAAATTCAATCATGTCTTCAGTTACCTTCACGCGATTGTATTTGTGCAGAAGAAGTATGTTTTTAGGACAAATCGAGCGGTAAAGACAGGGACACTCAATGCTCAGAGGGTGTCTCTCTTAATCTCAAATACGTTTTACTGTCCTCATGTACATGTGTGTCTTAGAACAAATCACTTGAAATTTAAGCAAGGCGTGGTATTTGGCACGGAACCAAGTGCTAATCAAGATGATGCAATTAATACGCATGAAATAGAATTCTTGATCTTCGCAGAAAATAATCCGATGCAGGGTCGTCAATCAGTAAACCGCACAGCGTGTTTCAACTGGGTTGATTAGTGCCGATCCAGGATCGGTCTATGATGAATTCCAATAACGTACTCGACATCAATCCGAATTTGTTTTTCCACACGGTAAACACCCGGGTTTATCCTAGTCCAAGCACACACCCCCAAAACCCATGGACCATATTTCTGATCAGTCAGCGAAAAAAAGGGGTCGACAAACAGCAGCAGCAAACCGTTTGCTGTGGAGAGTCCTCTGATGACAGATCTCATACGCCGCGACTAGAAAAAGGGTTATCCCTGTTGTGTGTAAACATTTGTGTGAAACGGTCGAGTATCTCTATAAAAAAATGTTACCTCCTGTTCGGATGCCAAAAGTGTGCACTCGCGTCTAAACAAATATCACCAAATGCCGAGGCTTGGGTGTCATATGGCGACCGTCCCACTGAATCGTGGACCGAATGAAAAAACAGCTGCGATAAAAGTCACGATGGTTGGTTCTCATGCCCGGCCCCTAGTTCCGGGTGGTAAGTAATTTGATAGGTTTGGTCATAATCAAAGCGTTCCCTGTCGAGGGATTTGTTGGAATTCAGAGGGTCAATTTGAACACAGTGCCCGGCCCGTCTATGTTGTATATGTTTGACAAATTGTGGTCGTCGCGCGTAAAGAAAACCATATTTTCATCTATTCGCAGGAATCATTCAGCGGAAAAATGCTCAAATTTACAACCCGGAAATCGCTCGAGAGCACCCATTCGTCTCCTGCTTCTTCTCAACTGCCATCGATTCGATTGCAATTGAAGCTCGTTTACTCGTCAAATTAGCACTAATTGCCAATCAACCATCGTTTCCATTATCGTTTTCACCGGAGGAATCCGTGAGCTGCTTAAATTTGAAATTCCTGTAACTTTGGTTGGTCTCCCGCACCCCCCTCATCTAGGAGGGATAGGAAGACGATAGACGACGGAGAAGCACTTTGTCAAAATGTAAATTGCAATTAAATTTCACTCAGATTAGCACTTTCCTGGGAGCTCGTGTCCCCCCTCACCCCCGCGATACGAGGGAAATTTGATCCTCGTTCGAATTAAACTTCTTCTTTTCGCGGCCCAACCAAACACTCCTCTTATCGGTGTGTGTGACTGACTGATGAAGAGTGAACGAATTGCTATCGCACTCCCGAATCTCCTCCTTCTCCCTCCGTCCGCGCAGCATTACACCTGAATCTGCCATCAATGTCACATTATTGTTTGTACCAACAGCACATTCTCACATGTGTGTGTGCGTGGGAGTGTGTGTGTGTATTTTTGGGTGTGATAATGATAGGATAAATTGAATATTTGACAGAACCGCAGAGCTGAGTTTGGGGTGCTGTGCAACTCGTGCGCTCCTCTCTCAGGAAACGGCGCGTAAACATTTCGCATTACAGATTCATGGTTTTTCACACCACCATCCCCCACCCTTTCTAGAAGAGATGGAGGGATGGAAGACGGCACCGCTGCTGCGGTTTAGTAAGAGTGAAAAGCTGTCCCGGGGCGTGATTTGAATGTGGAAATATTTCCTCGCTCTCCCCAAATGAAGACTTGACGGCGAGGTTCCGTCGGAGGATAAGTTTCGTTTGGCAAGATTTTGCAGAAGGAGATGCTGGTGGGGAGGAGCTGCTCGCAAGCGACGGTGACTGGGATTGGCATATATCTGCACCTTCATTTTTTCGCTTTGCTTCGCGAAATGCAGAAATTCCGCGCTCGATGGTGTGTTGTGGGGGCCACGGGTGTAAACACAGAAGTTCTCCTTAACGCATCAATTCTTATTTTTGGTGGGAGCGTTCGGAGGAGGAGATGTATACATTATTCATAAATCAATTTAAAGGGGTCCTTCCGACATGTGCACACTTGTGCTGATAATTTATACTCGCACACAGAAAAGTCTGGTGGTACGAAAGTTGGAAAAAACAATGAAGCAAGCGAATAAATAAAATTATCTGAAGCGGAATTCAAATGTGATCGCATTCGAATAATGTTTTCATCCCCTTTCGGAGGGTATGTGATATGGTTAATTTCCAGAAAATTATCGCGTTTCGCGTCTATTCAAAATAATTCATCACTTCGTGTATTTGAACCCTCACATAGGATGAAGTCGCTAATTGTGACTAATGGAAATCCAACGTGCCCCACGATTTCATTTTAGTCTTATCAATGCCCTAGACTAATGAAGAAGAGGTGTGATAACTGCTGAGTGCTGCTTGCCTAATTATTTTCTAGTTTTTAGTACATTATTATGTTTAATCACAATCACAATCAATCTGTTTCTTTAGAATATTTCTTTACAATAAAACCATTGTATTATATTCTATTAGTCAAATCATTTCATTTGATACCGATATTGAGTTGATTGCAAATATACATAGAGTGTTTTCCAAGTCAAGTTCGTTCGTTTGATACACATATCTCAACCAAAATTTTTTTTAAATATGGAATCAGCTATTTTGTAGCGGCGGCCAACTTGGATTTATCAAGATCATGGGATAAGCAGTTTTAAAATGACAGCAGAGATAGAGGTGTTTTATAAATTCGGTCAGTTCCTATTGGTCAAATTTCTATTAAGCTGGAACAACCCTACAGACATATAAACATACATACAAACAGTTCAAGCTGAATAAAACCGTCTAATAAGGTAATTTGCTATATTGTGATTGCGGTCATCTTAGATTTGGATTTTTCATGATCTACCGTGATCTACTATTCAATCTCATTCATTTGATACCCATAATAATAGGGTTTTGAGAAAATATGTAGTCCGCCATTTTGTAGTGGAAACCATCTTGGGTTTGAATTTTTCATAAATAACTGTGTGCTGCTAGTCAACCACTTTCATTTAATATTCATGTTAATGGGGTTTTGAGAAAATATGTAGTCCGCCATTTTGTAGTGGCAGCCATCTTGGATTTGACTTTTTTATAAATAACCGTGTTCTACTAGTCAAGCCCTTTCATTTGATACCAATAATAATAAGGGTTTGAGAAAATATGTAGTCCACCATTTTGTAGTGTAAGCCATCTTGGATTTGTATTTTTCACAAATAACTATGTGCTGCTAGTCAAGCCCTCTCATTTGATACCCATATTAATGAGGTTTTGAGAAATATGTATTCCGTCATTTTGTAGTAGAAGTCATCTTGGATTTGCAATTTTCATAAATAACCGTGTTCAACTAGTCACGCTCTTTCATTTGATACCCATATTGATGGGGTTTTGGAAAACCCATATCGATGAGGTTTTGAGAAAATATGTGATCTGCCATTTTGTAGCGGCCGCCATCTTGGATTTTCGAGATCATGAAATACGCAGTTCTATAAAGACTACAGAGATAAAGGTGTGTTCCAAATTTCAGATCAATCGGTCAACAGAAAGGGGGTCAAATTTCTATTAATGTGGGTTAGCGCTACAGACAAACATGTCACAAGCATGCAAACATACAAACATATTATAGAGCCAGCTAAACAAAACCGTTTAAAAATAATAATGGACGGCGAAATTCTTCAGAAGTTGAATCGTCTGACAAGTGAAAAAAACTTCGATAAATCGTAGCAGATGATAAATGAAAATCGTCGTTTGGGATTTTTTTGGGAATCAATTCGTACACCACTTTGCATGACTGTTTGGTCGCCGTTTTGTGCTAAAAAGCTTTTCTGTAAAAATACAATAACTGGAAAATTGGTAGATTGTGGCAATTTTATTTACACATACCCAAAATACATTGTAGAGAATAACATATAATCAAATGAGACATGGGACACGATTTCAACATGCAACAATGTTCGGAAAAGTACCTCCCATTAAGTCAAAACAAGGAAAAGTTTGTCAAAGTCAATAGAAAAACAAAGTACCTTGCAGTTCTCTATCATTATTGCGATACCATCATAATTTTTGCCAGTAAGTCAAATGATGTTTGGTCCCTTGCAATAAACAGTAGAATGAAGAGAACCCTGAAGAGAAACAAAACATTACATTGCAAGCCCCACCCCATGGTGTGATTCTCCTGTCCGTCAGTAAGCATAAAAATAACTGCCCTGCAGCGATGCTGGATCGGTGGGGTTCTCCGCAGCCTAAATGGGTGCCCGTCACAGTCTAAATGGGTGCCCGTCTGCTTACCAAGCGAGTGATCGTGGGTTCAAACCCAGAACCCTCAATTGATCGATTGGTCTTTTCCAAAGGTTAGGGGCTCAACTCTGCTCAAAGTTATTCATATTTGTTCCAAAACGCTTTCTTCCATTTGTTTATCATTCTTTCTGGGGCAACCATAAACAATGTTTATTGGTGGCATTTGGAAGACATAATATGGGATTTTTGTGCACCCGTGGCCGAGTGGTTAGCGTCTCACATTATCATGCCGGGTGTTCGGGTTCGATTCCCGTTCTGGCCGGGGGAATTTTTTGTCAAAGAAATTTCCTCCGACTGCACTGCCCTGTGGTCACGCGTATTCTAGAGCTTGCCCCTCAGAATACTTTTAAGGCGTGTTATTCGGCTTAAGAAATCTCAACTAAGTATTAATAAATGACGCTAATTAATGCATACGTTGAGACGGCAAAAGTTTCACAGGGAACGTTAGCGCCATTCAAGAAGAAGAATATGGGATTTTGAAAACTATGTTATTTTTTTGTTTTTTGAGTAGATTAAAATTGAAATCAAAATTTGGGTGAAAAACCATCAAAAACTTTGAGTAGGATCAAATGAATGACAAGTTCTGCAAAATATAGGTTTTGATGAGCTCTGAAAGTCGTACAAAGACAATTTTGATATAGAATTTGAAATATAAAAGTTAGAGCAAAAACATGGTTTTAACATGGTCACTCAAACGCGAGTTACGAATCCCGACATCCTGGATTTTTTCTTCGGATGAAGATTTCAAACTCCCGAATCCCGGTTCAGAATTTTTATATAAATTACGGATTTACATTTCAAATTTATCCGATTCAGACTTAAGATATAAAAATTGAGGTTTTCAAATTTAGACTCCAAAGAAAGTTTTTTTTTCAATTTGTGCATATTGAGTAACTACGAAATTTGTTTGCAATCTATCAATCGAAATTCGGCTTGATAGATTGCAAACCTGGATTCCGGATCTAATTTTAAAATCAAATTCTTGACCTAAATATCAGAATCAGATTCAAAAATTTAGACTTTGAAGTAAAATTTTCTGATTTGGTATCCCGGTATCCGATATCCGGGATTGTTGATTTTGTCTATCAAATTCTAGAGTTCAAACGGAGATGCTGATTCCGTATCTTAATTTAGATTCGGATTTTGATTTTGTCGATTAAAATTCAACGTCAGATTCCAAAATCAGATTCAGATCATAAATTCGGAATTTCAAAATCTGAGTTCAGAGTCTAGAGTCTCGTTTTAAATTTGTACTGCAGATTCAAAAGGTTCAATTCCCGACTTCCACATTCAGTTTTTAAATTCTCACTGCAGATTCTGCATTCAATTATACAGACTAATACATGCAAGCCTATTAGGCTTTCCAAATATAATAGCTGGAGCTTCAGATTTGAATCAAGATCAGACATGGCAAATAAATTATTTCGTTTCATAGAACTTGCCACTCAAAACACGTTCCAGTTTCAATTAAAAAGGGCGCCAGTAATACAATCATGATATCTGTTTCTCCTTTTATTTCTCAGCTACTAATCATTTTTTTTTTTTTTTATCCTCGCTTATTTTTCGTCGGCCTATTTCCGCCACTTTAGTGCCAATCACCGACATCAGGGAGGCGACTCCACCTGTTCCTACCTATCAGACTCAACAACTCATGAGCCGGGCCAACTTCTTTTACTTCCGCTCCGAAGGAAGACGTAACCAGAGATTTTTCGCCTCAGAAAATCCCAACGACGCCAGCTGGGATTGAACCCAGGCCGATCGGATTGTGAGGCTGTTACGCTAACCATACAACCACTGGCGCCGTCCTGCTACTAATCATTGACACAATACAAACTTATTTCGTGAAAAGTCACATCTATTAGCACATGAAATCTGTTTACACTGGAATCACTTTCTACACGGTTGATACGTGTCGCGCAAAAAATTTCGTAATTTTCGTAAATTTCGAAATCCGCGTAGAAAAAAACACGTAAATTTCGAAATCCGCGTAAAAAAACACGTAAATTCCCAAAACCGCGTGAAAAGTGACTTTAGTATGTGACGGTCACACTATCAGTATCTAATAAAAGCAATATATTAGCATTACGATATTATTCCTTTTATCCAAATGCTTATAAACGTTATATGGTAGCACTGATTGCGATTATAGAGTTGAATTAATGCCATAATAGAGCTATAAATTGATGTTTCTGGCTATTTTCATGGGACCGAAACGACACCACTAGCCGTAACATTGGCAAATGAGAAATGAAACCTTTGGTAATAATTTATTAATAACCTTTATATTCTACGAAAATATACAAAACATGTATCTAACGGGGGTTTTGGAATACGGTTCTTTTTACGCGGTTTTTTACGAGTTTTTTTTCTACGCGGAATTTCCTGTTGACACGGTTTTTTTTACGTGGATTTCCCAAATAACGCGGTTCACATCTATCCCTTATGCTTCCTCATATCATATGACGGTAATTAGTATTTGTGACGGAACTAAATGCCAGAGATTAGTGGAGGACACTATCACGATTCTCACGTGGACCTTATGTGACCTGTTTTTTTAAGCGTTTTTTTTACGATTTTCCAACTAAAGTCATTTTTACGCGGTTTTTTTACGAGGTACCTATCTTCCGCGTAAAAAACCTGTATGAATTTTTCAGCATAAAATTACATCTTTGGCAAGTTTTTCTAAAAAGTGCATTCAGAATGTAATTTTTCCTAGCAAGTTCGGTGACTATCCAAAAATTTTGTTTCTCTCATTTTTTAATTGTGACAGCTGAATTTTGAGCTCCAATTCTTCGAAAAAAGGTCAACGATATTGGATAGAAAAAAAATTAGTCGCAACGAAAATCGATCACATGATAATGGAAATTATAGTTCTGGAAAGCTGCTAATATCCAAATGAATTTCGCAGAGGCGACGCGTAAGCAAGTGAGCTACTTGTTCGTTCAACAATGGTGTATGTGTGTGTTTTTTTTTTCGTTTTACGTTTTTACGCAAGCCAGCGCATTAGTAGTAGTGATCGCTTCATGCATAGCGTTTGCCCCGTCGCACTGGAAGATGCACGAAATCGTTTGAATGACGGCGGGTTCAGATGAAAGGTTTGAACCCGGTGCTCATTACTGCTTGTTTAGTAGTGTTGTGTTGGTTGCTTGCGGGTTGTGTGGTGTAGTCAAGTGTGGCCATCAGATTACATTCTTCACAGTGGAGAAGTTTCACTCAAACACGAAAGAAAATAAGGGTATTCGGACATTACATGTGGATATTACAAATGAATCACCTTCGATAATTTATCATCCATGCTACAACTGTGAAAAAGTAAAAAAATTGTTTTCCAACATTGGCTACCTGTCCTATGAACAGTTTGAATAGGTGGACGAGACGCTAAATTATTTTTTTTAAATATAACTACTTTAGAGAATTCCCATTTTCGTTCAAAGCGAATGTTCATGGATGCGATCTCAGAACCATTCGTTGCTTGATCTGCTAGCTGGCATTTTTGAAGGCTAGAGGTGAATGAACTTTGTAGTTTAAGGTCTGTGCGAGTGTCTACTACAAATTTTTCGGTGAGTTTTTCTTGATGAATTTTATATCAGATCTGTATCTATTCTTAATGATATTCAACGTATTTAGGAAATTGGAAATAATCAATCAACTATATGTGGCACTTGTACCGAAAATATCGTGACTCTGTGGCCTCGTGCTTCATATCTACATGCGCGACACATTCCTCTGCCGATTGGAAAGGAAACCGTATGCAAATCTCCATCCCGAGAATTACATAGCTCCACTTTTCCGATGCTATATCTCCTCTCTCTCCGGTTAGTTTCCATTGTCGAAATTTTCACATCCCTCCGCCGGTCCGCATCCAAACACACATACTTGCCATCCACACCTGCAAACAAACACCTCCATAAAACCGGAGAACACAACTCCATGCCCGCCAGTGTTTACGAGTCCTTGGAGAGTGAATTTCATATGCAGTCTCACAATATCTACTACACGCTACTCTTCTGCCGGAATTTCCGTGCTTTCGCTGCGTCCGTTCGAAAGCGGAAACTGTTTTCGCCGGTTGGTGTCTATCTGGCGGACTGAGAGAGCTGCACCATAAAAATAATGCAAATATTACGGGGAAATCGAGCCTGGCAGTGGTAGCAGTTGACGCGGCATGGGAACCCGGTATACATATTCATAGGCAGATAGATTGCCCCGGAATCGACCGACGAGAAGTTACACGAGGCTTCCCGGTCCAGTGGGACGCGCTACTTGGAAGACGGGCTTCCGCTGGCTTCCCTCCAATATATTGGTTCTGGTAAAAAAAACAATGGGGCAGCATCCCGGCGGGTGGGGGCAGAATTGATTTGCCTAGACCTAGAAGACCTAGCGAATATGTTTTAAAGGTTTATTGAAGCGTGGAGGGATAATGTGGGATTTTTTTGTCCGACCCGAAAGATTGAATATGCCTGGCCGCGAAATCAATATTGATTTTCGGGAGATTTGATTGTGCCAGTCAGCGTGCAATATGCCACAATGAAAGTTTGAAAACGCTCTCTACCTTTATTTGTTCTCCGTTTGAGTGATTTTCAAAACAACTTCTACTTATTTAACCATGAAAGCAAAACCAAATAAATGGTATACCACCACTGTTCCCGTTTTTTCTGACAGATCGATAATGACACAACGGCAAAAGTTACTCTATCGCTGGAAGGCACGCTCCCATTTTCCATTCGCCCCGACCATTCTGAACCACTCAGGTTTCGAAACAAAGGTGAAAAATCCGCGCACACCTTGCTCACCCGACCTCTTCTTTCGCACATTCTTCGCGGATAACTGACAGAAAAGTCCCATTAAATATGCAACAACACTCAATGCAACATATGCGAGCTACACCCCTATACCTACCTAACAATCCGTACCCCGCCCAACACCATTTGTTTGCTACCAGAAAATAGAGTGCCTCTACTCTACAACCGTGATAATATTCTCTCCTTTGTTGTCGTCGTCGTTGAAGGAAACCTTCCGAAAGGAAAAAGGTTCGGCTGGCTGGGTCTCCGCCGCCGGTGGGCCCCTTTTGGCCGCCCGGCAGTTCCCTGGCCATTCGATGTCATATTCCGTCGGTCCCCATACCCCATCATCAAAACAAAAAAAAAACGTAAACTCGAATCGTGTTCATAACGCCAACCAATTTTTGCACTATTTCAACTATTTGATTGCGAGAGGAGTGAACACTGACTCCATTCAATATTTATTTAAAATGGTTAAACGAATTCCCACCGGAGGCGGGAAGGGGGGGGGGATCTTCCAATCCCCCATTCCCAGGGAACCCTGTTGAACCCAGTCAATAGTTTGAAATCAGCTCGAGCAGGTGGAGAACGAAACGAAGAAAGAAAGTAAGCGGAAAAAAATTGTGGAATGAACCAGCCAACTGTGAAGAACTGTGGAGGACTGTAGAGCTGTAGAGAACTGCAGAAGTAAAAGTTTGTTGGGTTATTCTTTTTCGCTCCTCACACTTTCCAATTGTTCCTCGGTTCACCATGACGTCTGCGATACAGTGATTTGCCATTGGAAAGCTGCTGCACTGAACTATTCTGTGAGTTCGACTTGTGCTGCTGAGCCATACTTTAGCACTTCTGAACCGAACAACTAACTGTGTGAGCGCGCGCGTTTATTGGGAATTCAGATGAAAACTTGTTCCACGGGAAAACGAGTCGTCATGAATATTGTCAAACGGGGTACGTACTTCGGGAGGTGGAATGGTTCTACAGTTCGATTTGATGAAAATTGGCAGCGAATCTCCCCTCCCCCTCACGTCCCTATGGTGTCGAAAGATTCTTGGATTTCATCTTAAATGGCAGCGATCCCCGACTGGTTTAATGTGGGTTATTGGGAGAACCCTCACAGAATGTTTCTGTGAACAAATCTCACGGTATCAGAAATTGAAAATGAGTTTGACTTCTTCCAGCTTCCATAAAATAGCGTGCAGGGTTCTGTTCAGAAACACTGACAAATTTGTGAATTTTATTGATATAAACTCGTTTTTCCGTATGTTTTTTTTCACAAAATTGAACTCAGAGACAAAGTGAACTTAGAATTTGTCTAGAATTTCTCCCAAACAGCACACTATTTACTAATATTAACGCGAGAACTTTTAGAGCATACCTGGTAACTGTCTTAGTTCGTTGGTTTGAGTTCACGGTGGGTAAACAATAAATCCGTTCAATAAATCCGTTCATTACTCTTTTGCATCAGAAACGAAGTTTTCATTCCATTTTATATAGACGTTAAAATAAGATTGTGTACGTGGGTAACGATATTCGTGTCAGGGGGAGTAGCAGAGTGGATTGAGGTTAGGTTGAATGAAGAGGCAGAATGGTATTCATTCGTCTCGTCAATCAGAATAACCATTTGCTAACATAGTTCATCAGTCAACCTCGCTCTTAACGCTCGTCAATTCATTTCTAGACAATTCAAGGCATGTTGAAGGCGAATGCCGAAGTAGTCCTAGTTGAATCGAAGCTACTGAGATGAGAATCGATTTTTATTTTTTATCTTCGAAGATTTCGGGCCCTGGTTTCAACCATGGTTTTAGGGATATAATTACTGTGACAATATCTCCCATTATGAACCCTACACTTTAAAAGCATGTTAAGGGCAGCCTCGGCTATCGTTCGTATCAAAACCGAATAACCCATGTTACTGTAGAAATTTTGTAACGCGTGAGAATGATTACACCTATAAAGTTGAGCATTTTGATATATGAAATTTTTTATTCGAGAGTAATTTTTCAAAAAGGTGTATCGATTTTAGTATGAATTAGAAATTGTAGCTCGAAAACTTTCGGTTGTATAGAAAAACCTCTATAAAATAGGTATAAGATAAAATTTTCTGAAAAAATTATTACAGAGAAAATTTATTTTGTAAAAAAACAGGCTCAACAGGTAAAACGTTTGAACCTTCTGACCAGTGTTTGATCTTCTTACAGGAAATAAAATAAAAGATACAAAATCATACTGTAGGAGATGAAAACGGAACATCTTGTTTTAATTGCCAACTGTGGAAGTTTAACCACATTTCATAGTAAAATACAAAAAATAATTTAGGAAAAATTACACTAAAAAAAAGTATTCAAAAAATTGAAATTCATTTTTATCAAAAACGTATTTTTTTAAATTCTCGAAAAAATGTGTGAATAGCCCTTACAATTTGCAACAAATCACCCATACATCGGAAGATGTATGAGAATGGTCATCTCTAATTACAAAACGTTACCTCATAAAAAATGTTCACCACCCCGAAAAAACACCCTATGCCAAATATTAGCTCAATCGGACTTAAGAGAGAGTGGCGCAAAGCGGTCAAAGTTTGAGTTTTTTTGAAAATCGGAAAATCACCCAATGGAGGAGTAAAGGAAATCGGGGTTTTCGAAATTTTTTTTTTTGACGCCAAATTTCTTAAAATTGCATGAAACGAGATCGAGATCTAGTGTCATCTCGAACATTTTTTTTTGTCAAAAATCGACACTCTGGGACACCCTATGCCAAATATTAGCTCAATCGGACTTAAGGGAGAATGGCGCAAAGCGGTCAAAGTTTGAGTTTTTTGAAAATCGAAAAATCAAACAAGGGGGGTAAAGGACTTTCGAAAAAAATAGTTTGATGCCAAATTTCTTAAAATTGCATGAAACGTCGATATCTAGTGTCATCTCGAAAAAAAAATTTTTGTCAAAAATCGACACTCTGGGACTTTTTTTTTCGTTTTTTTCGGAATACGAAACGAAACGTATGGTTTTGGGTACCAATAAAAATAGTTATCTCGATTTTTCATTCGGAACATGCTGAAAAATATTGATTTGCACGATAATATACTCTTTGCAAAATATTAGCTCATTCGAACTTCATGTATCAGTGTCACAGACGTAAAAATTTGAGTTTTTTTTTGAAAAGGAAAGATCACCTGAAATCGGGGTTTTCAAAAAAAAATTGTTGTTGCCAAATGTCTTAAAATTGCATTACTCGTCGTTTTTGGCGCTTTGGCCATATGTTTCGACTCGTACTCCAAAAAAAAAGTCCCAGAGTGCCGATTTTTGATAATTTTTTTTTCGAGATGACACTAGATCTCGACGTTTCATGCAATTTTAAGACATTTGGCATCAACAATTTTTTTCGAAAACCCCGATTTCAGGTGATCTTTCCTTTTCAAAAAAAAACTCACTATAATACAGATAATACAGATATAAAAAAAAAAAAAAAAAAAAAAAAAAGTCTTGACAAATGATGTACAATTTCCTTTTCTATGGTCCTCTGCACTGTTTCGTCGTCTGTTCCGTCATCATTCACTGACGAAAGTCTTTTGAACATTGCGAAGTTGTTCAAATTAAACATTACAATTCAGATTTGTAAAAGTTTGCCGAGGATCGCAAATTTTAGCGTATCCAATAAAGTAACTGTAGCAATTTCTGCTAATCATTACCATCATCAAACCGAAGTAAATATGCAATATTCCCTTGCACAATTCCCCCTTTTAATGATCAAATTCCCCACTAGGGGGGAATTCCCCACCGGTTGAAAATCACCGTTCTAGGAAAATTATTTCAGCTGCAGAAATTTCAAATTACGTTCCCGTGTTATAGATTGTATTTGTTTTTTAACGTGAATGTTTCAAAGTATTGGTAACAAAAATCCATTTTTGGCGAGACGAAGTTTGCCAACTAGTAAATAAATAAATAAATAAAAAACAATGTCAACAATATGTCCTTAGGCAATTGTAAATTATAGTTCTGTTATATAGCTGTTGTGTTAGGATAGTGATAAGACCATTTTGTTTGACATCTCGATGATATTTTAAATACTCGTTCAGCCGGACCAACACAGTCTGTCACTGTTGTGAGCGAGGAAAATCCGGAGTAAAGCTGTGACGCTGTTTACTACATTTGTGGCATGGTTCTTCTTCGGTCAACAAATTAATCTACATGATTTTAGCATAAATACCCGCCCCACAAGAGTTACTTAACATTACAGTTCAACAACAGCAGCGATAAAACGTCGCTTCCTCTTTCCAAAGGCGCCCCGGACAAAACCTGGTAAAGTCCTGACGGCCCCACACACAGTCATAAAATCGAGCATGTTTACTGATAAACACGACTCAAAACTGCAACCGATCATGTGAGGGCATATTTATTTTTTTTTGGTTTCCTGCTCCTGAGCAGTTACGGCTCGGCACGGAATTTAATCGCTGTGTTCGAAAACAAGATATTTCCAAACAGAAGCGCGCGCACACGGAAGAGAAAGTAGTTTTCCCGTTCAGAAAGAACCCCACTCACCTTAGCATCGGACCATGTGTAGGAATAGTTTTTCGAGCAGCGGTTCTTCGTTCTAAGTTGTGTGAGAGTTGTTTTTTGCTCGCCGCCCACCCAACTTGTTTTTTTCTCTTGTGGCAGCTCGAGAGCTGTTTACGATAATAGGAAAATAAAGGCCCTTTTCCTGGGTGCTTGGTCTTGGTCTGAAGGGACTCAGCATATGAAAGTGACGAGAGCGCACGTGAGCTTGTATGTGTGCGAGAGTGTGGAGGGAAGGGGGGGGAGCGGTCCAATGTAATAAATAGTGGCATTTTTCTCCGAACCAAAAAGTTTATATGGGAGGGGGAAAATACATCATCGACTAGACTGTGATGGAGAAAACTGCGAAAGGAAACGTTTTTTGGTCCAGGCGAAAAATAAAACCTGCTTCTTGTTTACAATAACACGAGAAGCAGTGCTTTCGCTAGAGCGCTGGGTGGGCTGAGGGGGAGCAGGGGGGGGGCGAAAAAGGAAAATTAAATGACGATTGTTTACTCTAGGGCGCCCTCCACTAGCCAAAATAGCTATTTTTGAGCGTGTTGTTGCTGTAGCTGAACGATGAAAATGATGTTATATTTAATTAGAACCAGCAGGGAGAGAGGGAACGGGAGAGAAAAGCGGCACTGGAAAAGTACCAGTCATGAAGCACACACACTACTAGTGGCGGGAGAAAATTTTCCCGACTAGCGTCGTAATTCAATTAAAACCATGACGAGTTGGAATTGCTGTAATTAAGGAGATCTGTTTGGTGAAAATTGGTCTTTGGTCGGTTTATTTTCACCGGGAAAAATTCCAGTGAAAGTTCACACACACAAGAACATTTAAAAACACTCATAATTGTTGAATGATTCAAATGAGCTTCACGCTCCGAGGAAATGAGCGCACCTGTTCGTGCCTCGTGATCCTGCCAGCAGCCAACATATACACACACACAAGGCACACGGGTAGCGCAGTAATTGCCAAACTTTTCCAGCCTGATTCCGACATCATCGTCAATAATTTTGGCAGCAGATTAGTTTTTGGCCAAAGTTTGGCGGCGAGAAAAAAAATCCAATTAAAGAGTATTCACCCATCAACTGCAATCGTTTAAAAAGTTCAGATTAGCACAACTTTGTGCCCAATTTCCGTAGATGGAAAGACACACCTCGCCACACCTGAAACTGGAACTTTAATTTGATTGGGTTAATAAAGAAACCAATGGAAACCGACCAAAAAAAAAATCTCGAAATTAGATACAAGATGTTTTTCTGTGTTTTAGTATGGTTTCGCTACTGAAAATGAAAAAAAATCCGTGATTGCACTCTCTACCCTTCGCCGCCGTTGCCACATAGAAATAAAATCAGACATCGTTCGCTTCTTTGTGCCCATTAAAGCAAATTTTGAAGCAATCCAAGACCAGAAGTTGCCGAAGAAAAAGCGTCAATTTTCAACCATTGGATGTGACCCTTTTTTCTCTCTCCATCCTTCTCAGGTGTGTCCATCCAACGCAACAACAAAAAATAAACTCCCAAATCCCCTAATCAGGACACACGAGACGGCAATAGAGGAAAATGGGGGAAGAAAATGGAAAACTAATTTCGGTTATACGCCTTGAAGTTTTTCTTCTCTAACTTCTGATCCTGGGATCGAAATCAAGTCATTAAATAAGTGATGCCGGACCGATTTTTTCTCCATCTACTTCTTGCTATCTGTTGTAAAGTGCGTAGCTGAGAATCAATTTCAGAGGGGATGGAAGGAGCGAGAGACATTCTTAATCGAGTCATCACAGAACTTCCTCCCTTTTTTGAATGGAAGATGGAGATACTTTTCGTTTTGCTCTCGCTTCGTCATATTCTGATCACGTCCACCCGATATCAATCGGTGTCGGGTTATTTTTTTTTTGCCCAAATAATGATGTAGTGTGGCACTTGAGAAAACGTTTTGGCGGAGGGTGGAGGAACTGACCCTCATCGCAACACACTCGCACACTTTTCGGGAGTGGATTATAAGGCACTACGTCTTCGGAAACGAGAGCGTTACGCCGGAGCAACCAGATTTTGAGCGTTAATACCTCCTAAACAACTGAACGAAATGGTATGATAAACACTTCGTTCGAAAGATAAAATATATACGAGTTAAATGCTTGTTACTTATTGATCTAAAAACTTGTTTCAATAGCTTCCGAAAATTGAAATATGTGTTTTAATTTTTCGACACCCCCCCCCCTCTATTCCAGAGGAGGGAGTCAAAACATCATAGAAACATTTCTCGTACCCAAAAACCCTCGCATCCCAAATTTGGTTCCGTTTGCGTGATTGATTCTCGAGTTATGCAGAAATTTGTGTTTCACTTGTATGGCAACCTCACCTTAGAGAGGGGGGAGGAGTGTCTAACCACCATAGAAACATTTATTGTTCGCTAAAACCTTCACATGCCAATATTGGCTCCATTTGCTTTATAGTTTTCAATTTATGCAGAAATTTGTGTTTCATGAGTGTGGCAGCCCCCCCTTGGAGAGGGGGAGGAGTGTCTGCTCACCACAAAAATGTTTCTTTCTCCCTAAAACCTTCAGATGCCAAAGTTGACTCCATTTGCTTGATTGGTTTTCGAGTTATGCAGAAATTTGTGTTTCATTTGTATGGCAGCCCCCCCTTAGAGAGGGGAGGAGCGTCTATTCACCTTAGAAACGTTTCTTACCCCCTAAAACCTTCACATGCCAAATTTGGCTCCATTTGCTTGATTAGTTCTCGATTTATGCAGAAATTTATGTTTCATTTGTATGGCAGCCCCTCCTTAGAGAAGGGGGAGGAGTGAAATATTGAAATTTTGATTTTTTTTTTGGGATTTAGAGATTCAGTACAGTGTTCCTACGGTTTTTCTAGATATGTGTGATTTTTTTTAGATTTTTTTCTGTGTTGCGCGGCACCAAAAAAAATTTTTAAAATATTTTTTAAGGGTCTGGCTGAGTAAGGGAGTAAAAAGTCCCCCCAAACCAAATCACCAGCTGTATGGAAATTGTTGTATAGGGTACTAAATAAAACATTTTGGCAATAGTACCATATATTTGAGTCCTTATATGGTACTCCATAGGATCTATGGTGAAAATGCACCTTTTCGTTTTTCCACACCATTCTCAATAGCTTTGAGACAAAAATATGAAAAAATACTGTAAGTACATCTTACTAAGGTGTATCGATAAATATCTTCAAACTAATTTTTCATCAAAAAACATGTGGCGTAATTTTTCCTAAATTTTTAAGAGTATTGCGGGACACAAACATAATTTTCTACATCGTCTGCATTATTATTTTTATTGTCTTGAAATCGGTTATTTTGTTGTATTGGTGTATTTAAATTGTAAGATTAAAATATCAAAAAAAAATCGGATTTTTTTAAGTGTTCTTCTCATTAACCGGAATTCTACTTTCCACAAGGACTTTTTTTTTCTCACAATGCTCTATCGTACTGCTGTTGACTCCTATGAATTTGGTAAACCATTTAAATACAATGTATGGATAATCTCTCATACAAAATTTCAATAAATATTAGAGTAGTAATTGGTCTCTAAATTCAAAATAAATTAAAAATGCCCAAAGGCCATACCAAAAATTTTTTTCGCGCAATTCTTTTGAAAATTCAAGAAAAAATTACGCTCCATGTGGAAAAAACAACACATTCAAACGCATTTAAATAAGAATTAGAGTAAAATTGGGTCTCAAAGCAACATTTTTTTTTCAAAATTTCGTAATGACTGAAAATATATATAATTTGTTTTGTACCGCGAAAAACGCTCTAAAAATTCTGAAAAAAATCACATACCTAAAATCGACGAAATCACATACCTCAAGAATTAATTGAGCAAATGGAATCAAACTTGGTATATAGAGGTTTTAGGGATCGAAGAACATTTCTTTGGTCCAACACTCCTCCCCCCTTTCTAAGGGGGAACTGCCATACAAATGAAACATAAATTTTTGCATAACTCAAGTGCTTATCAAGCAAATCGAACCAAATTTGGCATGTGGAGGCTTTAAGGTTCATAAATAATTCTATGGTGGTTAGACACCCCTCCCCTTCTCCCTTAACCCTTTCGTTACGAGCGTCGTCTATAGACGACATCCGCGCGACGAGCTGTGTGTACGAGCGTCGTCTTTAGACGACATGAAATTCATACTGCTCTTCGATCACACCAGCGCGATGTGCATACTTTTCGGCGCAGTGCTCCGTACAGGGGTAGCACTTTGGCGGAGCATACTGCCGTAATAAAAGGGTTAAGGGACAAAGGGACTGTCATACAAATAAAAAAACATCTACATAACCCAAGAACTGATGAAGCAAATGGAGCCAAATTTGGTATATGAAAGTTTTAGGGAGAGTAAATGTTTTTATGGTGGTTTGACGCTCCTCTCCCCTCTCCAAGGGGGATTGCCATACAAATGAAACACAAATTTCTGCATACCTCGAGAACTAATCAAGCAAATGGAGCCAAATTTGGAATGTGAGGATTTTTGGGTACGTGAAATGTTTCTATGACGGTATGACACCCCTCCCTCCCCTCGAATGGAGAGGTGGTCCCATAAAAATGATACACACATTTCAACCAAACATATTCCAACCAAACATAATTGAAAATTTTTATGAAAACTCTTAAGGAAAATGGAAAAATTCGGAAAATTCCAAGATGGTTAGTCCCTATGATGTTTGCGCTAACAAAATTGATCTTTGTTCGAAAGTTGGAATGGATTTTAATGTGATAAAACGCACTCCTATATCTTCTTCTATTTATATAAATAAAAATAGTTCGCCGAATGTGTTAATAAGAGCAAATTTCGAGGAGGGAATTGTCCGGTTTGAGGCTGTCTTTATTTTATCATATTTTCTGTATCAAACATTTATTCCATGTAACGGAGAAACATGTTATTTGCAAGTGGTTCAAAAATCTTGAGCGAGAGTTGTGTCTCAAAATAATCTGATATTATAATAACGAGTTTTGGTAGAAGTACTAGGAATTTTGTAGAAGAAGGTAATTTTCAAGGATAGATTAGAATATCAATCAATGAATAGTTCTGCGATTGGACCCATGGATGTGCGCTTAGTAAGAAAACGTGAATGTGACAACGAAAAATAAATTTTAGGCGGGACGAAGTTTGCTGGGTCAGCTAGTAGAAAATAAAAATCAATAAATCTATAAGTCACGATGCCGTATGTACAAATTCGACATCTACGGTGGTGTGAAGCAACTAACTCTGTCAGATTAGCCAGCTCGAAAGCAGTCTCACTTTTATTACTGTAGAAAAAAACATGGGTATTCAATTTTCCCAAAAAAAATTCCCATCAAAATTTTCCAAAAATAAAATCATCTATGGCCAGAGAGGGATACGACAAACTAAAGACAGCCCAAATCGGACAATCTGTACACGAATTTTACGATCACGATTTGGCGATTCGTTTTCATTTCGCCATAATCCGAAAGTTGTTCAAAGACCTTGTCATTTTTGGGTGTCAACTATTGCGACTAGGACATCTCCTAGTGCACAGGACTTCAAAGAAAGGGGTGTGGCATCAAACTGATGGAGGCACCTGGTGTTTGGAATAATTTAATTTTATCGCAGCCACACATTCCAGGCAAAGATCGTGACTCCGTTACACCAGAGCTGGTGGTCTCAAAATTGACCGTAGAAAAAAAAAACCGGTATATCGCCATCGTATCGCTACAGCTGTTATAAAACTCAATTAGTTGGTAGACATGCTACACAAAAACAAACAAAAACCAGTGCCAAAATAGCTACACTCAACAAAAAATTAGATTAACCAAGAGTTCCACAGCGACAACGGCACATGCAGCTCACAACAAGTTTGGCAGCAAATGGGGTTGGATACGATTTAGGTGTAGTACCCACTTGACATAAGAGAAAACACACGAGCAACATCATAACATTCCGCCTCGGAATGGAACTTCAGTTTTAAGAGCACACAACCCACAAAACCTCGCAGGCAGCATCATACACGTTTGTTCAAAACCTCGCAAAACGGTTTTATTGCTGCACTTTTACGGCTCTCGCCAAACATTGTAGTTTACCTTCAGCCACCGAATCTGCCACTGCATCCAGAAAACGGTGGTTTAAGGACCTGCTGCGGCTGGTGGCTGACTCCGCTCCACCGAACCATTCTCGAGGAGAGATTACAATGTTTACCCCCGGCTTTATGACGTTCTGCGCGCGTATAAATAATTAAATTCAAAATTATGTTCGTGATTATCACAAAGTTTCACATTCACTTACACCCACACACACACACACACACACACACCCGTTCTGACACTTGGAAATGTCCCCGTGGAAGATGCTCCGAGTTACACAGCTGGGTCCAAACACCCAATTTGTTTGACAGGAGCGCTTGCGAGGTGGGCGGGTGAGCGGCGGCAAAGTCACTTTAAAATGCATCTCCCAAATTTTCAACACTTGAAAAGGTGTTGTTTTCGTACCACACCACCACTGCTTCGGGTGAGCACTTTTATACGCTTTTAAAATTTACACAACAACAAAAAGCAGGAACAGGAGCAGGAGCAAAACATCAGAGACGGGGAGTGACTTTTATTCACCGCGCACGCTGGTGAGAAAATGGCCGTTAAATTTATAGGAAAACATCATCTTAAAACTTTACCACCAAGTTATCAACCTCTTTTTTTTTACTTTGCCCAAGGATTAACATTAACAGCAGCGGCAGCCCGAAAGAAGATGAGGAAGGGGAAATCGTTAAATTCAATAATTCATTCAGCTCAGGTAGACCCCTCCTCTCTGAGGGCTCTCCACCTCCTTGTTGTGCGAATAAAGTATACTCCATTAAAAAGTGAGTAGCCGAACCACCAACCCGTTTGGGTCTAATTGACTTTGGCAAAATTTCGGGGGTGCTTCGGATCCCCATATATGGTTGAACTCGGCCCACACTCTCGCGGAGCCTGATCCTACTTGTTTGCCGCGGAATGAAGTGATTAAAAATTAAGCAATCCCATCAAGTCGTGTGTGCGTGTGTGTGTGTGTGTGTGGGAAGTTTCTTGTGGAACTTTTAGCTGTGGCTGATGATCCTTGAAAATGAGTAGACGAAACACACACGATGGGAAGCGATAAATTAGTGAAGGTTTCCCTGCTCTGTTCGGTTTGTGTGCGCCCAATTATGCGAGATTAACAGCATAAAACAGGTTATGGTGTTACCGAGAGCCTTTTGAATTATAGACTCATCATTTTGGAGGGAGTTCATATATGTTTAAAATTCTGATGCTTGGTGATCTAGCTTTGGAAAATTATGTTATTTCAGAGCTTTCATAAAAAACATGTATTTGCCAAGAGTGTAGAGTTTTAGCGTGAGACTACAATAAACATGAATGTATAGCCTGTAAAATGAAAATCTGAAAATTGTGCACGTAATAATAGTAAAAAATTTGAATAGCAGAAACGACTATTTTCTTGATAGATCGCAAAGCTGATGGCATCAATTCAATTGTTATTGCAATTGAATAAATTATTTTAAATATATTTTTCGATCACATCTGCAGAATGAAAAAAAAATCAAGAAAAATAATTAGGGTCATATGTTATCGATCAAAGCGATTCTAAGGTCATTTCAAATCATAAAAGTCATATTTTCGAAATATTATGAATATATAAGTACAATGCATTTGAATATTTTTCGACAATACGTCATTTTCATAAGTTATTCGGGCTTGTCCGACAACAGCAAACGATTGCACAACTAGTTCATTTTATTTGCATTTCAAAATTTGTATATATTCTATTATACTTCATATCAGCAATTTCATGGAAGAATGATGTACTGGAAAAACATTTTTCCCCAATGCTGATATCACACACAGAGCTTCTGATCGATACGAAGAAAGCAGGGAAGATATTTCAAACAGAGGTGCAATTTTTTTTGCGTTAGAAGAACCGCGTTGATTTGCTAGCCGTCGGGTGGAGGGTGCTTCTGTATTTTTTCATTTAGTGGAAGTAATGCTGCGGATGGAACAAAATATGATAGTCTTACGATAACAATGTGATCGTGTATTGGGCATAACTCTCTTTAAGGTTTTTCATACAACCATTCCATGCCAAACCGATATAGCGATACTTATTTTTTCATGAAAAGTGGTAGTTTTGCTTTTTACCGCAAAATATTAGCCACGTTTTTTTTTCGTTAGGGTAATCATTTTCAAAAAATATCACACTTGCGGAAAGATTGAATTCTAGTTGATAGGTCTAATCACATAGGAAGTTTGAACGAAGACTAAAACATGTTAAATTTGCAAAATGTTAACTCAAAAACGAAAAATAACACCTCTCTGATTTAAGGATTTTTAGCTTTTGAACGGCGTAACCTGTTAGCGATTTTTTGAGTGCAGATAAAAAAAATGTTAGTAGGGTTTTCATAAAAAAAATTAAATGAGACCGAAACGCCTACTTTCAGTCGAACACATCAAAAAAGATTTTGTTTTGTGGTTTTCGAGGCGTCTGACTATATGAGACTAATAGGAGAGACTAGTTGTTTGTATGATTTTTCGGAAGCTGAGCAAAAATATCAAAATCTCGTGATATTTTTTTGCATTTGGGAATATCATTTTTTTCATTTCTTTGCTGATTCCGAAAAATATACTCATTTAAAAAATTTTAGCCTTCAAACCGCCGGACCAATTTTTGGTCCTTGAAAATGAATGGAATGTGTTTGAAGGAATATTCAAAGAAAAATTGTAATCTGCGCCTCAAGTACCTAATTTTATTTTATTTTTTTTCAATTTTATATTGATTTGAGCAAATTTACTCATTTTTAAAAAATTGTAACTTCCTTATCGCTCGACTTATATTCGATCGTTTAACCAGAAATGCAAGGCATTTAAATGAAGTTTCTGGAAAAGCCCCTGGAGCTCCAAAACTGAGGATTTTAAACATGAAATAGGAAAACCTCATGAACGCTTTTTTTGATATTGAGATCACTATTCAATTATTTGTTTTTTGCTCATTCCAGAAAATATACTCATTCAAAAAAATTTAACTTTCAAACGAGCTGATCAATTTTCGATCGCATAAAAAAAATTAACGGTATTTGAATCAATTTTCTAGGAGATTTTCGTCAAAAACATACTTTTAGGCAAAATTAAAAAATAAAATTTTGTGGTGTTAGAAGAGATACTCGTTTTTACTATCCCACAGGAAACTGAGACTTTTTAACATGAAATATGAAAATCTCATTAGCGCTGTTTTTATTTTTGAAACTTTGATATAACGTACCACATTTTCAATGGACGAATTTTATACCAACTTGCCTTAGGAGTTGGCAGCACCATCTCAGATTGCATTGAAACGTTGTGGGTGTAAACACATTGGCCGTTTGAGGAACTTTGCATACTTGAAATCTCAAAAAAAATATACGATCACTTCTTGAAAAAGGCCAGTTTCTACCTTAATTTTTTTTACAAAAAATTTAATTCAAAAACTGCAATACTTACAAAATTTTGGTCAAAGAATGAAATGTAGGAAATCGTCTAAATTTCCATAAAAAAATATTTATTTTTTTAAATAACTCTAAGAAAAATAAAAAAAATTGCCAAAAGTAACCGTGCTCTTTTCCCAATGTGTGGGAGATTAGTTCGTAATTCATATCTCGTTTTTCGTATTTCCTATTTCTTTTACGTATTTCTTTTTTCGTATTTCGTATTTTGTATAATTTTCGTTCAGAGTTAGAAAAAAAGTGTTTTTGAGAAAAACAAATATGTATTAATTTTCAAAATATTTTTTTGAATGTATTTTTTTTTTTTGAAAATTTTTTGAAAGGTTTGCTTTTTTTCAACGAAAGCTTGAACAATTCCCTATATTTCGTTGTCTGACGAAAATTCTGTAGTTCTCATAGTTTCCAAGATGGATTTTTTTTGGAAATCATAAGGTTTGTTTTACTTAGCTTATCTTGAAAACTTTAAGATCTCTAAAATTTTAGTCAAAGAATGAAATATAGGAAATAAAATAATCTTTCATAGAAATATACAAAAAATATATTTAAAAAAAACACTGAAAGAAATATATCGAAGTTTCCCTGTATTTAACTTTTCCCATTTTTATCGTCATTTCGAAAAAAATATACTCATTTTTAAAAATTTGAAACTTTCGATTCACCTGATCTTCTTTCAAAAAATGAAAGGTATCTAAATGAACTTTTTAGGGAAAACTATAAACTGCATCCCAAATGTCTATTCGAGACGAATATTTCCATGAAATGCTTTATGCTATATGAGGTGTTAAGACTGAAGAGACCCTTGCTTTTTATATGACTTTTGGAAAATTGAGATTTTTTTACACAACATATCAAAAAAAATAAGAATGGTGTGTGTTTGAGCTATTCAGATCATTTTTTCTAAATATTGAGTTGTGTGTTTACGAATGACGTGATTTTCCGATTTTTTACTATTTTATGTAAAAGAGGTTCAGCACAAAATAAACAAAAATTATATAAAAAGCACTTTTTTTAATCTGACACGCAGCTAACAATCAGTCCTTGAAGGTTAATTAAAATACTTTTCATCTGATGTAAAAATTTCGAAAATCGGTGAGGCGGATTGAAAGTTACAATTTTTTTTGAATGTATATATTTCTCTGAATCAGCATTTAAATATCTCAAAAACGAAAACGTCTCCACAGTCACAACGGTTGCCCGTCCGCCTATGAGGTGAACGACCCGCGCTTCAATTCCAGGTCCCTCGACTGATTGATCTTCTAATGGGCCTTCTTCAAGGCTTAATGTTATATTTCATTTAAAAAAGTCTCAGTTTTCCAAAAATAATATCTCTCAGTATCAAAGACCCCAAAAATGAACGTTTTTAATCTTTTCGCTTAAAAGTAGGCATTTGAAGTATCGTAAACCGGGGGCAAATTGATCACGATTTTCAGAAAAATGTGAATTTTCTGTTTAATTTATACCCAATTATTTTATTATTATTAAAAACCACTATTGGTGCTAAGGTCACAAAACGTTATGAAATGTTTTGTTGAAAAATTTCCTTAAACATTAGTTTGGAGATTTTTTAACAAAACAATTTCAAAACAGCTTTGTCAAATTAAACTTATCGCGTTCAATTCGGTTTCAGCTGAAATATGTTTCTTTGCTAGGCGTAAAAATGGAAACGAAAATGCTGTTCAGAAAAACATTAATGTTTATGCAATTTAATAAGCGATTTGATGAAGTCAGTGACGAAAAGTCCCTACAGATGATTAGTGATCGTATTACATGAAAAAAAAAAAATTCCATGAAATAATACCTTCAAAAATTTCAGTTTGTTTACATTAGTACGTTTGATCAATTTCACCTCGGTGATCAATTCGTCCCAGGATCACGGTACCGTAGAATATGTTTTTTTCTGAAAAGTCTACCGTATACTTTTGATTCAAAGTTAGGAAACGAGAAAAATTAAGCAAATTGGTTGAGCGATTCAAAAGTATATATTGACAGAACAGTCGATTTTTCAGACCAACCCTAAAAGCATTTAGGGTTGGTCTGAAAAATCGATTCAGACCAACCCTAAATTCTTTAATCATTCATTCTTTAATTCTTTTAATCTCTTAATCTCTTAAACTCTTAATCTCAGAACTCTTTCACTCTTTCCACTATCTATCGTTCCCTCAAAACGCAAAACACTGCCATGCGTCTCCATCAGCTTAATTCAACTGGACTTAACCAGTGGAGACGCATGGTAGTTTACATTTCAATATTTTTGTTTATGAAATACTTCGAAATATACATCATTAATTTATTGTAAGAATGACCAGTGGCGTCTCGTCCACCTGTTCAAACTGTATATAGGACAGGTAGACAATCTGAGACAATTAAAAAAAATGTTTTTATTAGTTCACATTTGTAGATGAGGACGAGGGATCATCGGAGGTAATTCATTTGTTATTTCCATATTATCCCGAATATTCTTATTTTCTTTTCTGTTTGGGTGAAAATTGTCCACCGTGAAGAACGTAATCTAATAAGCAGTAATGACTACCGGTAATGTAACGATGTGATTCAAACACTTTTCTGCATCTTCAAGTACGACAGGGCCAACGCAGTCATCTATGTATGAAGCGATCACTACTACTAATGCGCTGCCTTGCGTAAAAATGATATCCGAGGTTCAAAGTTTTCTGCTGAACGAAACCGATGGAAACGATAGAAAACACACACACACGCCATTATTGATTGAACAGGTAGCTCATTTGATCACGCGTCGGCTCTGAGAATGACACATTTTTAAAAAAGTGTATATACCAAAATCGTAAAAAAACGACTCTCCAAACCGCTACAATTTGGGATGGAGTATCCTGAGAATGAAATAAGAGATAACGTGTCTATATTTTTCATATGACTTTTTTTTTAAACTGAATTTATCTACTTTAAGTAATTCATTAAAAACATTTGACTTGGGCACGCTTTGTTTCACGCCCATCTCCTTCATGCGCCATCATTTTCTTCGGACGGGCTCGGATTACAACACATCCTCCTGTAATCTGCCTCAAATAGAACACATTTAGCGGCAGCCGCCGCCGTCGCCCTCGAAACAAATGTGTATTACATACTTACATCGCGTTACGACACCCTCAATTTGAGCTCCTCACTCTTTAGCGCGCGGAAATTTACCCCCACCACATTTCATATTCTTTTCATACTTTTTTTTGCTCTGTGTGATAAAGTTACGCATTCTTCTTTTGATTCCATTTCGCTGGGTCCGTAGGATGATGCTGGGTCCAGGCATCGAGCAAGTGGGAAGGGGGGCGGGCGGAGGTAATCTCTCCGAATGCCGAAACAGCCCAAAAAAGGGGGGTGGGGGAGACGTCTTTGAGAAAGAGCTTGTTTCCTTACCTGCAATGAGAGAGAGAAAAGAAAAAAAAAAGCGGTAATAATAATTTACAAGAGTACTTTTTGGCTGTTTTTATGAAGCGCGCACACGGCTGCGATTTAAGATATGGACTCTTCTTCTGATTCGCGCTTTTGTGTTCCCTTCGAGGGGAGGGAGAAAAATAGCACCAGAATTACATCATACGGGTTTTCTGCATGTTTTTTTCTCGTGTTTCGCCGGCTGAGATTTGAGATTAGGTTTCTCCGTTTCTACGCGCGGAGTGAAACCTTTTGGAAATGGCAGTGAAAATTGTTTTCTATAATCTTCATCATCGCTGGGAAAAAAGTTTTCTTCATTTTTCCCCCGCTATTGCCACTCTCGAGTTATTTACTTTTTTTTTCCATGGAACAAATGGATCCTGGAAGGCAGGCTCTGCTCCACCAGCGTTCCGTCAACGAAAAATTCAATTTAAAACTGTTCTTTTGAAATATTAAAATACTTTACTCAACATCAGCTCGTACAAAAGTGGTGCACACGTATACCAACCATGACACTCACCGCGGCGAATGTATTTGTCTTTTGACGGGGAAGTTTTCGAGCGTTGGAAAACATATCTATCGGAATGATAACGTTTTTCCGGGGAAGATGTGGGTGGAAAGAGAGATAGAGAGCGGGGAAGGAATCATTGGCATTTACAAACTAACTGGTGAGATATTGTTTTAACATTCCACAGCCGCCAAATTATGTGATGAATTTAATTCCGAGAGAAAGCCCCACTCAAAAGGCATTTTCATTTTTTCGCATCTGTCAACGGAAATGTGAGGATGAGGGAGGCGCAGACAGCGAATGTCTTCCGAGGTCGGATTTTCTCCTATACAATCCTTGCAAGGCTAGGTGGTGGGATGAACACAGATTTTTAAGGGGTAACGCGAATCACACGCATTTAAGCTTTGGGAAATGATTTAATGTGAATTAAATTGTGACGTATTCCAAATTGAACGAAAAAGCGAATGGAAAATCTCTATATGAAAATTTCCGAGAATCTATGAACTTAAATTGAATAGTGTTTGAATTTCAATTGAATATTTTTGAAACAAACTGTTAAACACTATCTCCCTCCCCAATAAAGCTTATATATTTATTTCCTATCAAAACTATTTGGACCCGTTTTAAATTTCACCCTAAAGTATACCAAAAAATAAATATTTGGCGCATATTTTGATATCCTACATTGAATGAGCGCAAAAGTATCATCAAAGTTACTATCTACCCACCCTGGTACAGCATTTTCTCAAGCGAGAAGGCAATTTTGTGTATAATATATACTTTGCAAATCAGCACACATCAAAGGTTTCACTTTGTTTATGCTCTCCGTTTTACTCTCCGAAAACACTTCACCTTCACCTTGTCGAAAATGTTGCTATTTATGGTTTATGGGGAACAAAGAGACCTCAGATGCAATGCATTACTATGCATCTTCATTAGTTTTTTGTATGTTGAGTGTAACTGAACTGAACCAATGGAGACGCATGGTAGTTTTGAGACAAAACATAAGACTCAATATTTAAGTCCCGTATTTTTTTACATGGTGTTACGGTGTTACGGCCCAGGACCCAGGGCCGGACATAAAATAATTAAATATCAAAATTGAAGCGTAACGGGCCTCTTTGAAATCAATAAAAACAGGACCAATGTAAACAAAATAATGCCAGCAGGAGGGAACCACATGTTTGTGCCTTTCCTTCAATTGGTTTTATATAGTTTCCACGATAGGCGCACCAGAATTCTATAACTTAATAATGGATTTTCCGACAGTATGAGCGCACTTTTGAAGTTCATATTCACTGTTTTTACGAGGCGCGTAAAAGATAATCGCGTTAATTACAAAAATCGCGTAAATTCCAACATTCTCCTTTTTTTCAGCTACTAATTGGTGATACAATACCAACTTATTTCGTGAAAAGTCACATCAATTAGCACATGAAATCTGTTTACACTGGAGTCACTTATTACGCGGTTGATACGTTTCACGTGAAAAAAAACCGCGTAAATTCCGAAATACGCACAAAAAAACGCGTAAATTCCGAAATCCACGTAAAAAGCTACTTCAGTGTGAGAAAAAGATAAACAAAATCATTAATTTATTGTAAAGCTAGCCAATGACACCGATTTTTGCATCGTTTCGCTTTAGATCGAACATGAGAAAGCAGTCCTTCTTCACGCTACATATGAATGCCAGAATGACTCTCATTCAGATCGATTCAAATGCTGTATGAATAATATTGGTGAGATGAATAAAAAGAATATTTCAAGTCAAAATTTATATTGCAAAGTTATTTTAAAAAAATTGGAGATTCTGCATGACACTCAATAAATCTGTAATCTGTAACTACAGATTCTTGGTGTCAAAAAATCTGAAAAATCTGTATAATCTGTCTGTTGGTATGGTAACCCTGATTGTCAGGGCGAATTGGAACATTTATTTATTCGAGCTGTTTTTTTTATTTTGATGAGATGAAAGATTGTGCAATAGGCCTGCCTGAGTAATCAGTTGTCGGCGCCGTCGGTGTAGTAGTAAGCGTGACTGCTATGTCTCTTCTAATCTAACTTATATTATAAATCATTGCACAATGGTCCAGGAGATGTATTTAAGTGGAAATTAGCTTTTAGAGCTCGACAGTTATTCTCTAGACAAAAACTGTCTTCGACAAAGTTGTTACATACGATAGAACGCTCATTTTTATGTTATCAAAAATAGGGTGATCAAAATTGTCGATGAAATAAAAAATCTAACTTTCTTATCTTCATAGATAGATGTAAACATTGTTCGTCAATGTTATAGTACTATTTATTTGAGACATCTTTGTAGAACAAAGTTTTTTTCTATCTCTTGAAATCATCACCGTTAGGGTCACCATGAAAAAAACTTTTTTTTTATCTAAATTTTATATTTCAAATTCTACATACAAACTGTCTTCGGAAGACTTTTAGAGCTTAATAATACAAAATTTTTGCGATGCAAAACTTGACAATATCTCAACTTCACTTAAAGTTATTGATATTTCTTCCCAAAAAATACGCTCTTTTCAACTGTTTGTCATTCTATCTGGGGCAAACATAAACAAAGTTTATTTACGGCATTTGAAAGAGCATATTTCAATCTACATGATGTGTGATTTTCAACACTATGTTATTTTTTGTGTTTGAGTGAATTAAAATTGAAATCATGAGTTTTTGGGTAAAAAACATCAATAACTTTAAGTAGGATTAAGATATCGACAAGTTCTGCATCGCGAAATGTTGAAATTTATAAGCTCTAAAAGTCGTACGAAGACAGTTTTGATGTAGAATTTGAAATATGAAAGTTAAAAGAAAAACCCCGTTTTTTCATGGTCACCCTAATGCAACTTAGAAAAAAAGCGCTAAATTGATTATATTGAAAGATAGAAAAAAGCTTCGTTCTACAAAGTTGTTTATAATGATTGGGGCTAAAACATTGTTCAACTTTCTTATCTATAAAGATAAGAAAGTTAGATTTTTTATTACATCGACAATTTTGGTCATCCTATTTTTGATAACATAAATATGAGCGCTCTATCATATGTAACAACTTTGTTGAAGACAGTTTTTGTCTAAAGAACAAATATATCGCACAAAAGTTGTTTTTGGCGCTTTGTATGTAGAATTTGACATATAAAAGAGCAAAAAACAGTTTTTTTTCATGGTGACCCTAACGTAACATAGAAAAATGGGACTATAGACTAAGAAAAAAAACTTTGATGTCTCAAATAACTAGGACTACAACATTGTCGAACTATTTTTACCTCTATCTATAAAGATAAGAAAGTTAGATTTTTTTATTTCATCGACAATTTTGGTCACCCTATTTTTGATAACATAAAAATGAGCGCTCTATCGTATGCAACAATTTGGTCGAAAACAGTTTTTGTTCGGAGAATAACTGACGAGCTCTAAATGCTAATTTCCACTTATTTACATCCCCTGGACCATTGTGCATTGGTGAAATAGAAAAGATAAATTGAATGTTGTTTCTCCCATGTGCGATGTTTTACTCTCCGCTGATCCTCGGGTGTGATGAGATTTCTATTTGTTGTTGCTGGTCTCCGATGTTGTTTTCGTCTCCTTTTCGCACATGGTTGGGTTGGTTCCGTTGTTTCTGTTTGCTACGTTTTGTTTGCCATGTTTTGTCTGTCGTTTTTTGTTTGTCTGGTATTTGCTGGTCGTTCACACCAGACAACACAGCTGATTTTTTCAGGGTGATATGCACCGGGTGTAATAATAGTCGCAAACAAGTATCTAAAAAATACAGCTTCACTATAAAATAACTATACTCTCTTTTTGAAAAGAGGAAAATGGTTGTAAGCCACACTGTATTTCGTGAAATATGCATTTAATCAGAATGTTACCAATAATGTTACCTAACAGTTTGAGAAATGATGAAAAAAACTCAAATTACTCAGAATTCAAATCAATCCATTCAAATTAAAATGAAAATAGTTATATCTGTCAGTGATTATCAAAATCTTTATATCAATAAGCTTCTGGAGCACCGGTAAAGTTTGATAAAATGAAAAAAAAAAGAAAGACAAAAACAATGACAAAAAGACAGTAAATGAACAGTAATTCACCTTCATACAAATACTAGCTGACCTGGCAAACGTTGTTCTTCTATAAAAATTATTTCTAGTAAATAATAAATGTTAAATAAAACATAATAAAGTTTCTTACATTTTTTTACATAGAACACATATTTGATTTTCATTTATAATTTTTGTTTTAAAATCGTTCCACCCGAAAATCCATAACCATTTTTGCTTCAAAGAAATGGAACACGGAGCTCAATATCGTCTATGTCAGATTGCGTTGCCACATTTGCCCAAGTCGACTGAATTTGAGTCTAATGGATTACAAAGTGCGAAATTGGGATAATTTTAACCCGATCGGATTCAAGAACACAGGCGAATAGTTAATCAGTGAACAGATCTGGAACCTCTGAGGAAATTACACTGTCGATTTTCCCAGTGCTTCTTTCGTCGACCAACCAAAATAAAAATGTGTGTATTAGGTAATGAGGTATGAGGTTATAACAATGCATTGCGTTGTGGCCTGGCAATAGCAAAGGCTGTGTCTGCGTTGCTTGTGATAGCGTCTCTGGCGGTTTTTTAAAAAATTCAAAAACGACGCGTCACGAAAATTGTCCAGTTTTGAACGCCTATTGCTCATTCATTTTTTGATGGATTTACACAAATGTTTGCCCAAATCGATTTGGATGATCCATAAAAATCGATTACAATTTCCCTGACACGGACTTCAAAATCAAACACGGAATCAATTCAAGAATATGATCCAGGTGGTCTTCGTAGTCTAGTGTGTTGTGTGTCCGCTTACTGAGCAATCGATCACGGGTTGAGTCCCAGGTTCTACCATCAAAAAGTTTCTAAAGTTTCTTTTTCGAGGCTAGAGGCGAACGAACTTTAAATTTTGAAGCTCCAATAATACGAGATATAATCAAAACGTGTTTTCAAGCGTGCATCAAAATCCTAACAAAAATAACGTTGCATCGATGAAAACGTTGTTTCGCTTAGCAATCTCTGGATGAATCCCTGGTCACCCCGGAAGTGGATTCCTGGGATCCACACCATACATATAATTAACCATTTCCGAGTATCGAAAAGCACTTCAAGTGCGACCGTGGTGTTAAAAATGGGTGTTTCAAAACAACATTAAAACGCTGCATACAATTTATGCAACGGCGAAAGGAGATAACAGGGAGAAAAAAAAGCTGTACACGATAACAACAGCTGGTGACACATTTTGCCACTGCTCTCCTACCGCCGGTTTTGGCACCATACTCGCTACATCACCACCATAGGGTGGTGATAGCGAGCATAGCGAGAGCGAGCGAGTCGATGTGTAAAGCTGAGTTACAATGATCGGGGGGTCCATTGACACTTCGCAACCCAGGGATTGGGTTGCTCGGGCAGAGGCAGTAGAAACCCATTTCACACCGATAGGCCGGGAGTACCACGCACGTATGTACGTATCACATCAATAAATCAATCATTATTTATTCATCGCTAAACGTACTAATTTACATATTTATGGATTGAAATTTATGGCGACAGGTGGGTTGCGCGAGTCATCCCCCCGGGGAGTGGTTGGCAGGGAGGATGGAATAACAAAACGGGATTGATATCTCTATATCGTGTGCCCGATTCGATACGAAAAAAAAACGGGTTCGAAGTGGGCCCGGTTGGTCGGTTGTAGTAGTTTTGTTTTTAACGGTTGCAACATTGTCGGGTTTAATACTCACCCGTGGACCGGGAATGAGAAAGGCTCGAGCGGAAATTGAAGTCTCATGGGATGAATTTTCGCGCGCACAAAAAAAACGGCATGTCTAAACGAAACATCTGCTTGCTATTACTGGGCGACAGTGAGTATGATGAGTTGGGGCAGATTTATGCCATATTTTTGAACCGGTAAATTGATTTTTCTTCTTCCATGCAACGCCGCACCCTGTCGGAGTATTACAATTAATATCTACTACTACTCAGCCTAACGTTGCGTTGATTGCGATGATGGGCAATCTTATCGCCGGCAATCGATCTGTTGACATTCTGCCAGCAGCAGTGGAGCATGCATTTTCCCAATGTGCTAATGGCATGTGAACTTATACTTAAGTGCACCACCGACTATTGCCACCGATAATGGATTGCGATTAGCGTGACTTCTCATCACTACTTTCAACCACAAATCGTGACGAATGGGGATTATGAATATGAGTTGACTAAAGGGCGAACACGAAATTATTGCGACACATTCAACAGGGCATAAACTTTTTTACCATTGGGTAGAAATCAACCAAATTTTGCACACTTTCGCATTGATGTGTATTGTCTACATGCTGTCAAACTCGAAGTCGTGTTTTTCGATTCAACGAAAATAGAGGTGAACCAACGCGAGTCGAGAGAACAAATTCTTTCCAAACAGCTGGCATTTCCTGACCTGTCGCACCGGCAGTCGGGAAAAATGTTGAACATTCACCATTCAACCGTCGCCAGAGTGTTGAAGCGGTTCCAGGGGCGGTTGACGTTGGACCACGGCAAAGGAGCTGGAAGAAAACCGCGACCGGAGAACAAAAAGACGGATGATGAACGACGAAACGTATATAAAAGCCGCAAGGGCAAGTTCGATGTGGACGACAAATTTAAGAAGAAAATGTCGAAGTTCGCCTCCAAATATCTCGTTTGGCAGGCCATCTGCTCTTGCGGACTGAGGAGTGAGCCTTTCGTGACAAAGGGCACAGTAAATGGCGAGATCAACAAATCTGAGTGCCTCGAGAAGCGCTTTTTGCCGTTCTGGCAGCAGCACGACGAAGCTCCACTATTTTGGCCAGATTTGGCATCATGCCACTATTCTAAAAGTGTCCTGGAGTGGTATGAGGCCAACTCTGTCCATTTTGTTCCAAAGGACATGAACCCGCCAAACTGTCCGGAGCTGCGGCCGGTGGAGCAGTACTGGGCAATAATGAAGCGGGTACACACACCGAGTCGTGACATCAGGTTTAAACAATCCAACCCAAGCATTCACTCTGAACATAATTTTCTGAGAAAAAATCGTTCAAGACTATAGACAGCTTACAAAAATGCCGCAGGCTATATGTCGCATGCTACATGTCGCAAACTACATGTCGCATGCTACATGTTGCATACTACATTTCACATACTACATGCAGGGGGGGGCCACTCAATTTCTTTATTTGAATTCCCGCTTTTTTCCCGACTTTTGCCCGCACAATTTCACGAAATTCCCGATTCTCAAAAATAAAAATTTTATAGTATTGTATCATTACTTAAACATTGATTTCTGAAAGCCGAATTACGATAATATTTCGCATGGCCACCTGTGACAAAAAAAAATTGACGGTGCGTTATTCAGCAACAGACTTTGGGTTAGATGTAGCGTTCAGGAGATACGGACGAGATTGTTTCTGAAATATATGCACCTAAGACCCGAAGCGCTTTGAACTGAATTAAATTGAGTGAATATGAACCGTGAGTTTCGATATCAATCTCTTCTCTTAAAACTAAGAAAATTAAATCGTCTGTCAGAGCAGTGCTCACTGAAAATAAATTATCGTTCAAGGGGTTAAAGTAATAACCCGAACTCAATTATTTTATCAACTATCGCAAACAAAATTACACAGAATACTTTTCTTGTTAAAATAACGCTGGACAAAAAAGCACAGCAGGAATAGGAGCATATGAGACGAGATGAAGTAAATAACACGAAGTAAGTAGTTTTTCTCTGAAATGCGTCCCATTTTTACTCCAGAACCTTGATTTATTTTAAGATCTTGTTTCGGTCCGTATGTTGAATCTACATTTCGACTATCAACCATTATTTTTTCAAAGATACGAATGTTTCTATTGGATACCATAAGAAAAGCATAAGAGAAAAGAAAGTGAATTAATACACTATGATCAAAAAGTACCGGTTTTTTTTTTGTTTAAACGTACCGTGCATGCGGGAACCAGTTTATTTGAATTTCTTATGTTGGTACGACCTTAAGACGCACAGGTTAGGTTTTAGTGCTATCCAACCATTAGTGTCTGCCGACAATTCAGAGATTTTGCCTGATGATAACGCGCCATCGCACCGAGCTCGAACTGTACTGAATTATTTGACCAAACATCAAGTAAATACCATCGAACAAGCACCGTATTCACCTGATATGGCCCCGTGCAACTTTTTTTTTGTTCTCCAAGTTGAAGTTGCCACTTCGTGGAAAGAGGTTTCAGTCGATCAAGATGATTAAAGAGAATGTGACGAGGGAACTAAAGGCCACCCCTTCGTCGGCCTACCAAGAATGCATGGAGGACTGGGTCAAGCATTGGCACATGTGTGTTGCTCCAGATGGATCATATTTGAGGGGCTCAGAAGGAAAGGGGTGTAAGTGACTTGATCGGTTTCACTTTCCAACTTTCTCTTTAGTTAATAATTCAATTGCAAAAACGTTCCAATTTGAGTATGCTATAGAATCCGTCAGATTGGGTTCTGGCCTATCTTCCAGATTATCAAATACAGCTAGGAATGTGTTTGCAGCTAAGTCGATATAGAGAAATGGATGATGTCACTTACACCCTTTTCATTGTGAGCCCCTCATCTTGAAGGAGTTAAAATAAATTTGCCTGATATTTAACTCTATTTTGTTTTATTCAAAAATTCCCGGTACTTTCAGATCATAGGGTAGTATTATGTTTTTAGGCGTTATTACAAATCCAGTTCAGCTTTCAACACTTTCTAATTTTCTAGGTTTTCAAGGCTGCTGGGCGTCAACCAACATCTTCATTTTTTACGTTATTTCGCTTCAAGTTTCGAAACAAATTTCGTTGAAAAAAAAGGGTTCTTCATCTTGGTACATCGAAGAGAGAGAATTGTTGACGTTTTCATACGCTTCATACGCAGTGTTTTTTTGACGATCTAAAATGTATATTTTAGATGGCCAAAAAAACACTGAGCAAAAAATCCCGACTTCATAAAGCATTTCTCGACTTTGTCGCTCATTTTTCCCGATGGATTTTCATTCCCCACTTTTTTTCCGCATTTTCCGCTTTCCCCGAATGGGTGGCCACCCTGTACATGTTGCATACTACATGTCGCATGCTACAAGTTATCTCACAGGAGTCCCGGTTTTGCAAAAACGAGGAACTAAAATTGGCTCAAATATGATTTTTTAATTGGCTGAAAAATTGGAAAATTTTAATTTTCATCCCTTCACCCCGCATTGAAGCTGTCAGATACTGAATCAATATAGAGTTTTCTTCAACAGTCAGACAAAATCCAGTTGTTTCCGATCGGAAAACGGATCTTTATATTGTACGAGAGTACAAAAAGCATAACCCACCTTCGCATTCACCCTGCAGCCTGCCGTCAAATGTCTCATTAAACGAACGCGATAAGGCTTCGAATTACCGCCGAAGGGGGCGCAGAATACGATTACCGTTTTGGAGTACGGTGCAATTATCGCCGAGCTCTAGAGCATGAAAAAAAAACAAATTTCCTCGACAAAACACAACACAACACCACCCCTCGCGATTGATTCTTCAATATTTAATCTTCCCCGAACCCCAACTTTCCGAAGGTACGATAATTCCATCCCGGCAAACATCTCTTTTATTCATGGTATTTAAATTTTCCGAAAGGGAATTTTCTTCTCCGACAGAAAGAGGGAAAAAACAAATGAAAAGTGGCGGCGGGGTGAAAAGGTCGCATTTTTGTTTACCGAACCGCCGAAATTCTTGACCCCGCTCTCTCTTGCGTGCCGCCTGTTTTTTTTCCGGCGCTTCCAGAGCCCCTTAAGAAAAACGCTAAAAATAAACGTGCCAGCTTCGCACGGAAAAATCAAAGGAATTCTCTATCTGTGTTGTCTGTCCCATCCGAAATAAAGCTGAGCTGCGCTCAACGCTCAGCAGCGCGCCATGAATAAGTAGAGAATGAAATTAAAAATTGAACAACACGAGAAAGAAAAAAAAACGCAGACTTGCTCGCCCTCCCTGTCCCGCGGGTGAATACCTGTAATCAGAGTTCCCTTGGTCTTTTCCTGCTGACGCGCTGCTACTGAGGCTATTATAAGCTTAAAATCACGGTGAGCCTGGTACGAGGACGAGTGAAAACACAACTAACAATGGTGCGCCGCGCACCCCCCCGAGATGGGAAATAAAAAATCGTGTTTATAATGATCTGCCCACTTTCCCGGCCCCAGTCGACCCCCCACCCCCCTTTCGTCACGGCGTTCCAAGGACGCGCGATAACAGGCAAAGGATTATTCAATTAAATATGGCTCGCGGGAGCCAAATACTGGACACGCCAGAAAGGCAGTCTGTGTTTGCTTGCACTTCCCGAGTGGACTTCGTCGAGCCAGGAAAGAAAGGATCAACCAACGGAGGCCGTGCGCTTATCCCATGCACAATAACCCTCGTTAAGCGCGAGGAGGTTAGACGGAGACCACCTCTTCTTGTGGGGGAGGATTTTTCCCATTCAACCCGAAAGGAATTTTTTTTCCGGTTATTTGGGCGCAAATGCAGTGCGGGGCTCGCCAGGAAGCCGAAAGTTGATATATCAGGTTTTTAGCATTCCGAGCTAAGCGAGAAAGTAATACTGTAAAACTTGATCAATTGTTTCTTAGTCTTCTCAAATACGAGGGGAAGCACTTCTCAGTTACAGGCTGGAATCTGAATACGCATTCTGATTTCTATTCCGATTTATGTAATACCAGATGTGTGATTTTCTAATTTTTTTTGTCTTTATTCAAGAGACTTTCACCAAGATGTGTTAATATGAAAACGATATTCGCTAATAGGCTGCTTCAATTGTCTGTGTTTTTGCATTTTTACCCTCCTATTTTCTCGTTTTCAGCAGACAGCAATAACAAATTTCACAAGGCAGCAAAATTTATTTTATTTCGAGAATCCTAATTTTTTTTATTTATTTCGAGAATCCTAAGCGTCAAAACTCATGGGTATAACCTGGGCAGGCCCTCGACATCGAATGCACGAACTCGTTAAGCAGCATCCAACCTTTGAAGTGAGGATGGACCCTAAATAATTTCCTACATTTCATTCTTTAAACAACATTTTGTAGATCTTCTGGTTTTTAAATTACGATTTTTCGAAAAACTCAAAATTACAAAAAAATCTCACACAAAATAAGGCATTATACAAAATTTTAGCCAGAGAGAGAAATGTAGCAAATTATATATGTTTCATTAAAAATATCAAACAAAATTTTGAAAAACAAAAATTCATTGAAAAAAAATATTATGAAAACTAACTATTTTTACTATTTTTTTCGAAAACATGTTTCTTTTAAATTATTAATATACGAATAGCTCATACAATTTTCAACAATTCACCCATACATCGGAAGATAGGCACTTTTACAGGAAAAAAGTTTTTCGAGCAACAACTTTTTTCATGTTTTTATTTGAAAAATTACTATTAATGTTTAATTTGTAACATTTTTTGAACAAATGATCGTGATTAACATGCTCTGCTAATCTTTTTCTATCTATAAACATGTCAAGAACATGTCAAACGCGAGAATTTACACACAAAAATGTTACGAGTAAAACTTTTTTTTTTTAGCTTTGCGCAGTGGCGATATCGTAACCAATGAGGTTTAACCGAGGTGCGATTATTGCTAGTTGAAAAACTTTTTTTTTCAAGAGTCTTCATACAAAACATTCCTTTTATTCCAGAAACTATAAAAGGTAGAAAGTCTTCGACGAAAGTTCATATTTCAATAAAATCTAAAACATTGTCGAATACCCCATATCGCTATCTTGACTTTGAACAAAATTAGTATTAGTTGTATTTTTTCAAAGTAACATGGAAAAGTTATTGTTGGAAAATTATCCTGTAAAAGTGTCCATCTTTCGAAGTATTGACGACTTCTTGGAAATTGTAGGGATTATTCATATATTTTTTTGAGAAATTTCATTTTTCTCAAAAACGTATTTTACGTTTCTTTTAATTTTTCTTTGGTATTTTTATGAAAATTCAAACAATTTTCTACATTTCATCCTTTGACCAGAATTTTGCAGATATTAAAGTTTTTGCGTTAGATTTTCTGTTAAAAAATCAAGAAAAATGTTTTGACCCTTTTCGAAAAGTAGTCTGATTCATTTATGAATATTAGTCTTGTGTTGGTCTCCATCCAAATTAGAATGATACATCAAAATTGGAAAATATTGAGGTAAAAAAGAAAAATTCGGTGCATCTGGAGAAAACTGAAAAAAAAATTTTGGGCGGGATGAAGGAATTTGAAGGGAAAATTGTAAACTTCGTTCCAAAAGTCCACATTTAGCAAACATTTTTTATTTTAATTATATTTTAGATTTTATGATTTTATATTTTTATGTTTTTATATTTTTATATTTTTACTAGCTGACCCGGCAAACTTCGTCTCGCCCAAAATTTGTTTTTTGTTATCAATACCTTCAAACATTCACATTTTTTACTAAGCGCAAGTTCATGAGTCCAATCGCAGAACTGTTCATTGATTGTTCACCGTTGAATTTACCTTTTACTAAAAAAATTCTAGTACGTCTCCCAAAACTCATCATTATGATATCAGATTATTTTAAGACACAATTCTCGTTCAAGATTTTTCAACCACTTTTAAATAACATATTTCTCCGTTACATGGAATAAATGTTCGATACAGAAAATATGATAGAATGAAGACA
The DNA here is from genome assembly GCF_029784135.1 of Toxorhynchites rutilus septentrionalis. Classification (NCBI taxonomy): domain Eukaryota; kingdom Metazoa; phylum Arthropoda; class Insecta; order Diptera; family Culicidae; genus Toxorhynchites; species Toxorhynchites rutilus. The sequence continues at coordinate 16,514,978 of NC_073744.1, read as the reverse complement.
GACCCTTCCGCTCTTCTCTCCCTAGAGAGGGGGGAGTAGTGTCCATTCATCATAGAAACGTTTCGTGCCCCCTAAATTCTTCATATGCCAAATTTGGTTTCGTTTGCTTGATTAATTCTCGAGTAATGCAGAAATTTGTGTTTCATTTGTATGGCCGCTCCCCCCAAAAACCCCTACATACCAATTGTCATGTCGATCGGTACAGTAGTTTCCAAGTCCATAATAATCAGACAGACAGAAATCCATATATATATATAAATATATATATATATATATATATATATATATATATATATATATATATATATATATATATATATATATATATATATATATATATATATATATATATATATATATATATATATATATATATATTGTTTTTATATTTTTATATTTTTTATATTTTGAAAAAAGGATCTACTGTAAATGAATAAGTTTGGATTTTACTCATACCATCGATTTTTATTGTTTCTTATGTTTCCGACAAATTTTACACACATATTTTTTATTTCATCCTTAGGGTTCATTATTATGAAATGCTGTGGTCTAAAAAATCGTCTTTTTTCACCAATACAAAAACAGTGGTAGACATTCGTTTAGCTGCACCCTATTTTTTCTCAATATTTTTAAAAATAAATCAATTATTTGTAAAGTTTTGTTCATAAAAGACTATTATTGTTTATTTTCATCGAATTCATTCTAAAAAAAAAGTATAATTCACTTTTTGTTTTCTAAGTAATTGAAATATGTGGACATTGTGGACATTCGTTCAGCCGCATCCTAAAATTTCTGTAAAAGAAAATTTGTGCGGCAAATTTCGAGTCCAATCGGTAACTTATATTTAGCATGTCCACCTCCATTTCGGATCACTTTGAAAACTCGTTTTGGCATCGAGTTAGACAGCTTTTGAAGTGTTGCCATATTGATTATAGCCCAACACTCCTGAATTACTGCCTTCAGGCTGGAAATGTTGTCAAATTGTTATCCGTTTGCATAGACCATCTCGGCCAAGATACTCCATAGATTTTTTATGGGATTGCAATCGACTGCAAGCAGGTCATTCAAGAAGCGGAATGTCCTTCTCAGCAAACCATGCCTTCGATCGCTTGGAAACGTGGATCTATGCATTATCCTGCTGAAAAAAGCGATTTCCTCGGTAGCGTTATTCTCAATATGGCCAATCAAAACGTCCTCCAGTAATTGAAGATACTTTTCGGAGTTCATTCGGGTGAAAATGAAACAAATGGGAAGTTTGCTGTGATAGGAAACGGCTCCCCACACTGTCAAACTTCCGCCCCCAAAGTTTCGCTTCGATCTCACGACATTCCGTCGACTTAAATTGTACCAATAGCAACTGTAACAGTACGGGCCTTCCAAATTGAACTTTTTTTTCGCCGGAAAATACAACATTTCTCCATTCTAGTTTCCATTCCATGTATGGCCGGGCGAAAATGAGATGGTTCTGCTTATGGGTGGCGGTCAGTTTCGGCTTCCCTTGAAGTTTCTTCCGCATTATGTTTGGTGACTCATTCAAGATGCGCGCAATATGCCTCTTCGTTACTGGAACAACCGATTCTGCCTTAATGTATGAACAGGCCATCGTTTCCTGGTTCCTTCGTGTCTTATCCGACCTTTAAGACGCAAAGTAACTTTGGTGTTCCCATTTGTTGGTCGTTATATCCCATATTTCTGGCATTATTTAACACTTTCGATGCCCCGTCACCCACATATGGGTGACACTTTCCTCGTTCAAATTGAATAGGATTTTTAGAAGGAATTTAATAGAATAGGCACGTAAATGTAACTATAGGATATGAAGAAAAATAATAAAATCATAACCATAATATTATACTGTTTATACTATTCTTTTTATTAATTTTTATTACGGATAGTTTTTACTGCAGTTTTTTGCAAGACCCCTAGAATATGACTTTGGCATGTGTTATTGTCATCAATTCGTTTTCAATTGAAAACAAACATTGCTAGATCATGTAAAAGTTATCTACAAACTAAGTTTGATCTTCATTTAATAATTTATTCGCAAGTTGGGCCCTGCAAGAAACTCAAAAACGTCGCGTTGGGCGACGAACGTGTTAAAATAATTCCGTACCACTTCCTCAGATAGCCCAATTTTTATTACGATCGAGCGATTAGAAAACTTTTGTTCACTGAATATCTTTATTATTTCCCGCCCCTCTTCCGTCAATAGAATACCTTTCGCCATTCCTTTGAATTCTACGTAGATCTGACCAACTTCTTATGTTGCACATCTAATATTTACCTTGTAAATTGAACATTCCCAAGTTTTTTTCAAAAAAGACAGATAAAGGCTTGGTGATTATGCGAAAACCTGATTTTTATGCCTTGCGGCTAAACGTATCTCTCGGGAAAAAACAACGTTTGAATGTTTACCACCGATGCCGCCTTGTGCGGCGTGTGTGATTGTGTCGCGCGTCCTTTCAATAAAATTGATTTAAATATACTACCACTACAGCAAATAAGTATCCCGATTAAAAGAACATTCCTTGTTGTGTTTCAAGTTTTTTTTTCCATGTGCGGCTAAACGAATGTCTATCACTGTATCATCGAACAATCACCGTATTCACCTGATATGGCTCCGACTGATTATTTTTCTCTTTCCAAAACCCAGTTTGCTACTTAGAGGCACCCGTTTTCAGTGGATAGAAGACATAAAACACAGTAGAGGCTGGAATTGAAAGGATTCCGGGGAACTGTTTCGAAAAAATTGAATTTGACTTCTTCAAAAAGGGGATACAATAATATTTTCTTACGTTGTTTTCGCTAATTCCCGGTTCTTTTGTCGTTTTCTTTTGAGTTAAAAAATAAATGATCATCTCAAGCAATATTTCGTGGATATCAAATATTCTGGTAAAGTAAACACAGGATTTGTGATCCATTTCTTAGTTTATTCAATCGGACCTGGGGTTAAGCGCTGGCCCCTTACTAATTTATTACTCAGCAAAACTATCCATCTATGATCGTATATTGCCTGTTGGGTCACAATTTGCTAACCTGAACAATCGCCCGGATTGATATCTTTATGAGACATTCATCCCCTCCACTCTCTATATCTATCTACTGTCAAAAACTTCATCCCCCGGAATTGACTTTTCACTCCGAAGGACCGACTACAAAAGCCCGTTTCCCTTTTTTTTTCGTTCTCTTCCTCCCCAAAGTTCTTTTGTCAGTCCATTATCAGAAGTGTCCCTTTTCGGAGGGCGCATCAATTTACCCAGAGGAGGTTATTGATAACCTATCCTAGTCTTCCCACTCGGGGTTTCGAAAGATATCCGGCGGCAACAAGTTCCTGTTGCTGTCGCAAATGTCGTCCCCCCTCGAGGGACGGAAAGCATTTCCGATAACGCGATACACTCTCACACACACACCGTTGTTGTTAGCTATTTCGTAGCAAATTGATATGGGATTGATAAGCCATAAACATTCCGCACACTTTCTCCCACCTCCCCCGTACTCTGCTATGCCTGCTGCCGTTGGTCGAAATTCAGCCGGAACTTGATTTGCTGGCCGATTTCTTTCGAAAGCCGTAAATGTCGGTTCCACAAATGTGCACACACACATATGGGGGTTAATGGCAATAGGGGGTAAGGAAGAATAATTTTGTTCGTTCCCCATTCCCTCTCGGTGGGTCATTCATAAATCGATCCCACACAGATCATTGGCCACGTAAAGATTGGAGATTTATACCCACCTGGGAAGGGCGGTCATCTTTCCGAAACTCACCTGAGATGATGGGGGAGAGGGGGAAGCGGAAAACGACCCTCTGCTGGCGACGGACCGTCAGCCGCACGGGCAAAAGCCGACGGCAGCCATAAATCATTCCCGATGATTAAAGCTCGCCCCATCATGGTGCGTGTGGCCGAGAGAACCCGCGTGCTCTCCTGCTCCTTTATGCCGCCGCCGCAAAGGGTAATAAAATGCAATGAATTATCGAAGGTAGTTTTTCTTCGGCACCACAGGGATGCGCATCCCGGAGAAAATTACACGAAAATGAAATCCTTTCGCTTTTTTCCCCCGCTGAACGACGACTGCTGCTGTTTTATTTATTTGATAGATGCTCCCCCGGAAGGCAGCAGCATCGTGCAGGAACTTCCGTGATTGCCCGGTTCAAACTTTTCAATGCGAACAATCCACTACGAGACCATTACCTCAACAGGTCGTGAGATTGATGGATGATCGCAGCGTTGCTCACCCTTGCGCCCCGAATGTACACGCGAGGGCTGGCGCCTGTGTGCACGCGGATCACGCCAAGTGACACTTTTATCGACTAAACGTCAGCTCTGCGAAATGTCTTTTTGCCATCATCGGTGGGCTCTGTGGAGAGCGCCCTATCGATGTCACCAGGGAATGGTGAAGCGAGCGAACAGCTCACCTATCGCTGCTGCTGTTGCTGCTGCGGTGTATGTTTTTTTATCTACTCAATCAGACCGTACCAAGCGCGATCCATAAGGACCGGGGAGAAGACACAGCAGTAGTGGGCGAAAAAAAAATGGGAATGCTTTCAAATGTCGGTCGAAGTTCACCCTCGCCCGTCACGTCGCAGGGGAAGATAAATTGCGAGTAAATGTGTGGTATGTGACAGCAATTTGGCTCAATTGCTTTATTTACAGCCCCCACAAAAAGCTGCACGATGCGAGAAATCCACCGGTTTAGCTTCCCCCTTGCGGTCGAAACCACTTATTTTCGGAGAAAAGTTATACCGTAGGTATCACTTTGCCGGTGTAACATGTTGACCGACCTCGGGACCCGTCAAACATCAAAGCATTCATCAGAGACATGCCATCAGGACTATCGATTTCCGTCGGTACGCGGATTGAGCGAACATTTTGGATCGTACCCAACTCCAGAGCCCACCAGGAGGCTACTCCACACAGTCCACCGTCGATGGCTTACAGCGACGGAACACACTAAGAAGCAGGTACCGCGCGCGCCACTTCAAGTCGACAATCGCTCCCTCCCGCGTCCGCACACCGTGCACAATCTTGTTTGCGGAACCCATTCAGTCGAGAATCTTTGAAACACATCCACATACAACAACAAACACGCTCACACACGTACGGTACACATTCATCACCTTGCGCCGAGATGCCATTTTCCGCAGGACGGAAAGTGTGAAAAAGTAATTGTAAGGCGGCGGACCCTTACAATTCTAACTCAGCATTTTTCCCACCGGCAGGCAACGGGGAATGCGAAGCCAAAGGGTCTCTTTATAATGAACAATCTTTCATATTTCACTCCAACCGGGTAGAGTTTGTGTGTGTTTTTTTGCCCAAAGGAACACCCATCACGTGGTAAGATATGAACGCGGGCGTGTTGGGGGGGAGGCCGAGCAACAAACGTCCGGAGAAGATGAAATGGTACTGCAGCAGCCAGTAGAAATGGATGAGAATCGAAACAATGCGGTTTTTCTGGTTCTTCCGGAGCAGCAGCAGCAACTTGTTTCAAGCTTGGCGGGAACCAGTTTTTTTTTTTGCTCTGCAGTTATTTCGATTTTGGTTTGTGTGGGGATTTTGTAATAATGCTGCTGCCCTGGATTGAGCAACACACTTCGGGAAGACGAGTGCAAGTCGTTGTTGTGCATACGCAAAGAGAAATGGGCCGAGTGGAAATGTGAACATATATATACAGAAATGGAAACAAAACGACTGACTGACTGACTGCGCTGAAATGCGTATGTGTGTGTGTGTGTGCGAGTGTGTGGCAGTGGCCTGGCAGGCAAGTATCGCAACGGCCAAGTCACAGAGCAGAATGAGTTGCATAACAACCTCGAAAGCGTCTGCAAGAGCTCAAGGACCGATACTGCGAATGATGCGAAGACTGGCAGATATTTGTTACGTGTTTATGTGTGTGTGTAGATGGGTACTTGAAGTGTGAAGAGCAGCGCGGAAATGAGGGAGCAGTGATGATAGTTTAAAGTTCAAAGAACTCAGACCTTGGGTCTATGAAAAAAAAACCGGCGTTTTCGAACCCACATTTGACGGTATCAAGGTTCTTCTAGTGATAATTAAAACTGATCCCCCCGACTTGTCAAGACTAGAGTTGCCAACCATAATTTCCAAAAAATCGAGAAGAATGAAAATAAAAATCAGGAGGAAATCAGGATGGCTCATATTAGATTTACCGGAAAGTTGTTGGTGATTTTTGAGAAAACAGGAGAGCGATTTCACGCCAAATCGATCGGATTTTTTCGAAACTTGGTACTTATGATGGTAACCACCTAACATCACCATTTGCACTATAACATGACCACTTTAAATTATGACTGATTTTTGAAGAGGGGGTATTTAAAATCATTGATCTTTCTTTAAAATCTTAACTCAAAATCTAGAAGTCTGATTAAAATATGATGTTTGACAAAATTGTTGGAAGAACAATTAGCTATTTAGAAAAAATAACATACACCGCTAAAAAAATTTACTCAAAAATTTAATTTATAATTGAAAACTTTTATACCTCAAAACATCCTCCCCTTCGATATTTTTTTGTATATTTTCATTGGAAAATCCCTCTAATTGACCAAAGTTCGACGTATAGTGGTGCCGTGCCGGACTTTCTAAACTGGAGATATAAATTTTTGAAAATCTATGGAATTTCAACACTTTGTGAGACCGTCACCATTTAAGAAAAGTAGTATAAATCATACATGCGATTCAAAAAGAAAAGCAAACACACAAAGCTACTGGTACTGTTGCATGAATGCGTGATAATATTACACCTCATTCAGTTGGAATCAGTTTTCTAAAAGTAAAAAAGAGAGCATAAACGTGAAACTATATCTTTCTTGGTTTCTTGAAGAGTTATACATCGATTTATTGTATTTAGACATTATTCGTTGCTAAAATATAACGGATGGTTTGTCTGTTTTTATTTATTTATTTACAATAATTAACAGGGAAATTTACGCCCTAAAATTACGCCCTTTTAATGAGAGAGAATCGATTTGACTGATACTGAGAAATGTGGAAAACTTAATGAAATGTTATAAACCAGTGGCGTCTCGTTCACTTGTTCAAACTGATCATAGGGCAGGTAGACAGTCTCAGATTTTTTTTTTTTATTATTTCACATTTGTATCAAGAAGGAGTCCTTATCCTTGTTTTCTTTTCTGTTTCGGTGAAATTTGAGTGAAACACTTTTCTGAATTTTGAAACGCGACAGGGCAAACGCTATGTATAAAGCGATCACTACTACTAATGCAACGTCTTGTGTGGAGCAAGAGTCATAAAGGGATTTCAGGTCGAAAAAAATCCTTTAGAATAAAAATTATGAATGATAATTTAGTTTCCCGTATCGAATATGTGTTCTACGTGATAGAAGAATATGTTTTTTCACCAATTGCGAAAGGTAATTAACAGCAATTGTATCTAAAAATGATTTTATATAATAATGATACGTTCATGTTGAAATATCAGGGTTAAGAAATATCAACGGTTAAGTAAGAGTCAGGACTTTTTTTAGCATTTAAAAACATCATTTAAAATTTTTCATTTTTTGTATTAGTTTAAAAATTGAAACTTTTTTTTTCTCAAAAATGTTTTTTTTTAATTCTCAAAAAAATATATGTATAGATGTATAGGTGTATATATATATATATATATATATATATATATATATATATATATATATATATATATATATACATCGAAAAAACATTAACGGTGAAAAAGTTTTTCTAACAATACTTTTTTCATGTTTTCTTTGAAAAAATTGCAAATAATCCTTATTTTGTTTAAATTCAAGACAGTGATCTAGTGTACACGAAAAAGTTTTAGATCTTATCAAAATATGAACTTTTGTCGAAGACGTCAACTTTCTACCTTTTATAGTTTCTGAAATATAAGGCATATGTGTATGAAGACTCCTTAAAAATAATGTTTCACTCATAACATTTTTGTGTGTAAATTCTCTCGTTTGATATTTTCTTGAGTAGCAGAGCACGTAAATCGCGATAATTTATACATAAAAATGTTACGAATCAAGCATTAATAGTAATTTTTCAAAGAAAAAGTTGTTGTCGGAAAACTTTTTCCTGTAAAGGTGCCTTTCTTCCAATATATGGGTGACTTGTTGGAAATTGCATGGGCTATTCATGTCAATTTTTTCAGAATTTAAAAAAAACATATTTTCGAGAAAAATGAATTTTAATTTTCAAAACATTTTTTTTACAATGATTTTTTTCAAAAATTTGTTTGATATTTTTTAATAGAAACATAAATAGTTTTCTACATTTCACTTTTTGACTAAAATTTTGTAGGTCTGATAGGTTTTGTGTGAGATTTTTTTGTGGAATTTTGAGTTTCTCTTCAACTTTTTTCGAAAAATACTAATATAAAAACTATAATCTACGAAATGTTGGTTATAGAATGGAATTTTGGAAATTATTTGTTCTCATTGAGACACATCAAATAAATTTTTAAATCAAAATTTTATTGGAATTTTTTTTTCTGAAAATTAAAATTCATTTTTCTCGAAAACATTTGTTTTCGAAATTATGAAGAAATAGATATGCCAACGACATAATCTTGACATGCTTCTAATTAGAGGAAAGTTTGTAGAACATGTAAATCGCGATAATTTATACATGAAAAACTTACGAGTTAAACATTAATGGTAAATTTTCAAAAATAATATGAAAAAAATTGTTGTTAGAAAAACTTTTTCCCTGTAAAAGTGTCCATTTCCGATGTATGGATAACTTGTTGGAAAATGAAAGGGCTATTCATATAATTTTCTTGAGAATTTTAATAAAATAAGTTTTTCAGAAAAATTAGTTTTAATTTTTAAAATAATTTTTTTCAGCGATATTTTTTTCTAATTTTGGTGTTTTTTTATGAAAATTTCTACGATATTTCTACATTCCATCCTTTAATCCGAATTTTGTAAGTATTATAGTTTTTGAGTCATAATTTTTTGTAAAAAATCAAGAAAAAAATTTGGCCCTTTTAAAAAAGTGGTCTAATTATTTTTTGGATATTTCAAGTATGCAAAGTTGTTTGAAAGACCCATGTGTTTACACCCACAACGTTTCGCTGCCATCTGAGATGGTGCTGCCAACGACCAGTCGAGTTGGCATGAAATTCGTCTATGAGCAGTTACGACAAAATCACGCGCCAAAAATGACCACTGAAGAGTTTATTACTATTTTTTTTCCTCCGTCAGGCAATATCGGAAGTGATACGCAGACGAGTTGGTTCGAATAATTTCGTAGTCCTACGGTCGTGTCTTGCACAATACTCTAATACTTATTCGTTTCCCATTACAACCTACACCCAAACTAGCGTTGGCTGGAAACATTTCATCTATAGCAGAAATGATGCCATTCCGTGTGCTAGAGCTTAAAAATGGTTTGTATGTATGCGAGTAGACATCACTTTCTGTTTTCTTTTCTTATTTCATTTGTGATTGTGCCAAAAAAAAAGTCCATACGACGTCAATGGGGATCGAACCGGCTAGGATGCAAATCTATTTCACACGACCACGCTATCCATATAGCTGCCAGTGCTGTTATATAGAAGCGTGATAATATTACACCTCATCATAAAATTGAGTTGGAAAGTGTTTTCTAAGAGGATAAAGAAGAACATGCACGAGAATATATCTTTCTCTGTCTGGGTCGCGTGTTTAGCAAACTGTACGAAAAGCTTTCATATGCTTTCATTTAAATGTGTCTCCTGTTTCGCTCGCTCATATTGGCTCTAGCATATATCATTCGTATAATAATGATATACATGTATTGGGGAGTAGAACATTTTCTGTTATTTTTCAACTCATTTGATGTAATAAATCGGGATGCCATAACATGTGCTAAAAATTAACTTTGGGTGTAGTTGACTTTGCAATGCCGAATAACACGCCTTGAATGTATTTTGAGTGGCAAGTTTCGTTTCCATTGATATTTGTTACTCAACAGAAGTTATTTTATAATTTAACCCAATATTGGTTGATTTACCGAGAATTATGACCATAGGAAGGCTTAAGTTGTTCTACGGTGCATTACATATTTGACGCGTCGAGACGCGCGCTACTTACAACACACAAATCAGAACACGGCATTAACCTAAATTTCGCTTCTACAATAATAATGGCTCACTGCTAACACCCCATGGTGAACATTTCACCAACAATGGCCAATTACCCAATTTCACGGCGACTTGGTGCGCATCCACCCTCTTCTCCACTCCCACTTGATCCTGTGATTCTATGAGCGCTTTCCTCTTCCGCGCGCGTGTTAACAGACCAATTTGTGTATTCCATCGACACGAGACTTTCTCGCATAGCTGCCGCTATAGCTACTACTGCTTCAATCACACCGAAACACATCAGCTTAATGCTAATTGAAGTTATCGGTGGACCGGAGGGGGGAAAGTTGATGTTTTCCCGCTAAGAGCATTATTAGCACCGAATAGTGCGCACTCGAGCATTAATGCACTAGTGTCTGGTAGCTTAAATCATTAACCGAAAATTTTCTGCCGCTGCTGCTTTCTGTGTTGTGGACTAGTCCGGGAAATGACCATGAAGACCCTCGTAGCACTTCAAGAAACACACACACACACACAGAATATGTTACTCTTCTCAACTACTTTAAGAGTGCCGACCGATCCATCGTTGTCTGAAGGATAAATCCGCACAAGAAACATAAAAACAGCAGCTTCACCACGCTCGACAGAAGTGTATATATTTTTGCGGGGAAGACTCGTTGAGAAAAAAAGGGAAAGTAAGAGCGGAGGAGGGCATCCGGCGTATAATCCTTGGCACTTGGAAATGGAAACAAGTCTTGTAAGCGAGAGTGTGTGCAGGGCGCGGTGCAGAGCGCAGTTGTACTCACAAAAAGCAGCAATTTCAGTGTCGAGCAGTGCAGGAAAAAAATCCTCTCCAACTAAGCTAGGATTGTTGAAGGGAAAAAGAATCAAAAGAAGGAAGTGGAGGTCACTACCGGGGAATGGAAACTGTACAAGGACCATTTCGCTTGTTCGCTTCGTCGGAATCTAGGTGTTGAGCAGTCAGCAGCAGAACGGGAAGCCCCGTAAGAAGAGGTACCCTTAGCAGCACACACACACACTCACACCCGAAGTCACACACAATGCTTGCAATTAGTAGGATTTTAAGTAGATTCATATACTCTTGCTGACTTCTGGTCTGTGTGTGGACGCGGGGGAACAGATGAGGAGGATGCAAGAAGGATATGTAAGAGGCGCGCAAGAGTTGAATGAGTTTGGCTTGGTATATACGGATTTGTTCCCAGGTGAAAATGAAATACAAATAGGCAGGGTTGTTAATAATATTTTTTGAAAAAAATGGAAGATTGCTCTCAAAAAAAAAAAAAAAAACTGGAAGAAAACGCTTGTCAATATGTAATTGAAATATGTGTATTATTTTCTCTCCATTTCAGAGGAAGGAGGGGTGTCATATCATCATAGAAACATTTCTCGTACCCAAATTTCCTCACAAAAAAAAATCTATTTGCTTGATTAGTTCTCCAGTTATGCAGAAGTTTTGTTTCATTTGTATATCAGAAATCCATTTTTATAGATATAGATATATTACTTAACAAACAAAAAAAAATTATGTTAATTTGATTGTCCCCTGAATAGCCGCAACCGATTTGTTCAACCCTTGCAGCCAAACCTTGTAAAATGGTGGGAGTTCAACAAGTTTTTCTAGTGGACCGAATTCAACCAATGATTTTTTCTAACATAACCTTTGATATATTTCCCGTCATCGTACGTAGGATTTTTTCAAAATATTGATTTTTGACAAAATGGCGGTTTTTTTTTGTAAAAAAAAATGCATTTTTGGCTCAAAAAATCGAGACAAAAACATTCACAAAAATTTTATTTTTAAAAATATCAAAAACTTTGACACGGGGCATCGGACAAACCTCGGACAAAAGCTACAGTAAAGTAGACATCCCAGAGAACATTTTAGTCCAAATTTTTTTTTAAATTTTTTTTCAAGTTTCCATAGTGTTCGAGGTTCGGACATCGACTGAAAACCTCGAAGTAGTAACTTGGATTTTGGAAAGAGAAGAAAATGAGTCGGAGCCACATCAGATGAATACGGTGATTGTTCAATGATATTTGTTGAGTTGGTGACCAGAAATTCGTTCAAACTTTTGAAACCCAAAAGCCTTTTCAATCCACGAGTCTCTGTGAATGAATCATGTCCGGCGAATTGTTCTATGTTCACCACCGCGAAAATTAGTTTACAGGGTCTTTCAGATTAAGCGCTCACGCAACACATTTTAATCACTTCTACAAAAGTGAAAGCTTATTTTTGGACATTTACGATGTGACCACCTCTGTTTTCTATATCGCGTTTCAAAAGGTGAACGAAATGCTTAATGCACAACTCTAACATTACGACTTCGATGCTGTTGAAAATCTGAGTTATTTCTTCTTTATGTTCCTCCAAATTTTGTGGCTTATTAACATAGCAACGGTCCTTCACGTACCCCCAGAGGAAGTAATCGGCGGCGAGAAATGTTGAAATTCTTACCATAAGAGGACAAAGTTTCAATAAGCCTTCGGTTGCTCGAGTAATACGATTTCACTAAAAATACACGTTCTTGTAAATCGTACATCTTGACACTAAAAACCATCCGATCAGACTGAACGAGTAGCCAAATATTATCGTCCGGAAGTGGGGAATGCAGTGTTACGGAGCGAAAAAAAAATGTTTCTAAGCAGCTTTTCGATCTTTTTTGTGTGAGCGTTTAATCTGAAAGACTCTGTACTTTGAGTCATGACATTATCATGACATTTAATAAACTTTGACGTTGTTTTTTCGGGCGCCATTCTGAAGCTTGTTGACAGGTTTTCATGTTGATCTCATAAACCTGCATCTGTTCACCTGCCCTTTCAATAAAATATGAATAAGAATATTATTTTTTTATTTAATTTATTTTTTCGTAATGAAAGTTATCTGAGGTCAATTTGATGGGGGCCAAGTCACAATCCAGCGAGGATAAGGAATTGAGGTGACCCTAAGTCGTCGAGATGACGCAATCTGAGTCGGCCACCGATCCGCCATCGGAAGCGGCGGCCTCTCGCAAGCGAACCCGATTACCTGGATAACCACCGGCAAACAACGATTACCCGGATAGTTTGAAATATAGGAGACGATCCTTTGATTAGGTCCGAGCAAGCGCTAGCGAGTACAAAGAAAAATATATTTTATACATTTTTTGAATCTTAAACCAAAATTGTTCTTTAGCGTTTCATTTGTTCGTCCTAAATATTTGAATTGTTTGTTTCGTTCATTACTATTGTTGTTTACTTTAAATTTGGAAAGCAGAAGCTTTCATCAACGGTTGAAACTGCTCAAATTAGCTACATTCGTTATCATCGTTAAGGTGTTTCATTTCGCATGCGGAAGGATGTTTGCAGCTATTCAATTGAGCGTTTCATTCGCTCCATTTCACCAAAATGGATTGTTACGGACCATTCTCGAAGAAAGTGAAACTAAGAAAGGCATAGGAGAGCATAACAGTTACGCTTACCACTGCACTCAACTCGCCGTTTATATCTGTTACAGTGAGTACCGTTTCGAATACCACAACGAAACATTCATTTGAATATTATAATCTGTCTTATGAATGTTTCGATTCGCTCTGAAAATGACGCTGCAGAGATCTTGGTGTCGTTAAACAGGAAAAAAAAATTGTAAGGTATAAATACTCGAGAAATATCTGAACATATCGTCCTATAAATGAAATTAAAAAAAGGAGCATCTAACGGGAAATAATTGTTCCAATTTTGCACAAATTTTGATATATTTATTCCTTTTCGCATGATTCAGTATGAGATATTGGCTGTTTTTTTAATATATTCGTTTCTAAAAATGTATTTTCTGTTTCTGTTTTAAAAGCATTCAAATGGTTGTATGTATGGGAACAGACATCCTTTTCTTTTTTTTTTCTTCATCTCTTTTGGAATTGCACCAAAAAAAGGTCCAAACGGGGATCGAACCAAGGCCGGCTAGAATGCCGTTTCACACGACCACGCTATCACCGTAGCTGCTAGTGCTGTTGCATAAATGCGTGATAATATTACACCTCATTATAAAATAAAGCTGGAAGGATTTTCTAAGAATAAAAAGAAGAGCATAAACGTGAATCTATATCTATCTCAGTCTACGCCGTGTATGTGGCAAAGTATGCGTAATGCTACAACGCGTGCTTATTTGCAATTTGCCTCTTGTTTCGCTCGCTCATATTGATCTTATATTGCTATATCATAATATATTATGCAAATGCTGTACCAGTATTTGGCAGTCATGACATTTTCTGTTATTTTTAGGCTCATGTAATGCAATAAATCGGGATGAGAAAACATGTGCTGAAAATTAATTTTGGGTGAACGCTGTCAGAACGAATGGGAATAGATTTCGATTGGCAACAAATGTAGCGAATTTTGACATAATCAATAAACTATTCCGAGCTGAAACTTTCTGGAAAATTGCCTGTTAAAAACTGGACCATACGATCCTTCGGCAAATATTTTCACCCCGACGAGAGCAATTCAACAGAGACTACCCGGCATAAATATATAGAACTTCTGTCACGCAATAAGCACGAAACTTTGGTGGGTTTCCATTCGTAAGCACTTTTTCCTTTCCTCCCTCAAAAAAAAACACCACTTTACGTCGCTCCAGCAGTGTCGTTTCTGATAGACTGCATGCACATTCCCATTTCGAAATTGACTGACTCCTTGTGATGGAATGATGCGCGACCACAGTGGAAATAAGTGGAAAGTGGAGTAAATTTTTATTAAAAAAAGTTCCCTACATGAGTTTACTTTTATCTTCTCCCTCCTTCACACTTCGATAAGAGCTTCTTTTTTTGCTCTCGCAAAAATCGCTATCGATTTATTGCGCTTAGAATATTCGGAATATTCGCGCAGCATAACAACACAACATTTATGGTTATTGATTTCCCAGATCGTCTCGTCGGAATCTTTGTTCCCATCTATGAAAAAACACAAAACCATTGAGGGCTTATCCCCGTAATCGCAATTAATGCAAAGTAAAACTGATTCGAGGGTAGCGCCGCGGCGGAGAATGTAATACTGCGGAAATTATCACCTTTTCCCCTCCTTCTAAACACCGCCGCCAAACAAAACCCGAAAGATTTCCCTCAAATAGGAGGAAAAAACGCAACCGAAAAAAAAACAAAACAAAACTAAGGTTTTATATAATACGGACCAACCGTCTGCTGCTGTTGTGGCGGCGAATTAAAAATTACTGCTATTACGTGCCGATTCTTGCGCTCTCTTCCTCTGAAGGGAATGATGATTAGAAAAAATGATGAAACCTCAAATTTCGACTCTTTTTTTTTTTTTGTTAATGTTGGCTAAGCTCTCCTTCTCTCCCTTCGGTCGTAAAGAAGGGTAGAGTGAAGGAAATCCCCGCTATGAATGAAAATTGTGAAGGACGAGAGGGGAGCTGATTGAGGTAGATGTGACGGAGAGGTGCTGCGAAATTGAAATCAACAGGAGATTGTCCTGGGCGCCGGAAGGAGGTTTATGGGAACACGAGTGTGGGGAAATTCACGTGCGGCACGATTTTCGTTTCCGTTCTCCTCTATCCCTGGGCGAGGGAATTGTGAAATATGAAAATCGATGGTTTACGGTGGAGGCGGGAAATGAGTCTCCATTTGTTTCGTGGTTAGGTAAGAAAAATATTATCCGCAGTAACGGTAACTTCTGGTTAGCGAGGATTTCTGCGGGTGCATTTGAACGGCATGATTTCTAATTTTACCATACTGCGGGTGATATGAAATGATATACTACTGGGATCGAAAGTGTCGTCCTTTCGTGTTTGGAAATGCCTATGTTCTATTATCACCTAATATCAGGATTTAATCATTGAGATAATGAGTAAGGATTGGAAATAGTAATAGGATTTTAATCCTATTACTATTTAATTTGTTTATTAATTTTAAATTCTGGACACCAAACTATTAAGAGATATTTTTCGTTATTACTTGGGTACTACGAAGAGTATTATCGAGTAAGTTTTTGAACGCTTAATCTTACTCTCCTATATAGAATCGATCATACGACTAAAATTTTCAATTTTTAAAGATGACATTTCACTCCAAAAAAAATGTGCAGTTTAATTTTTTCTTAATTTTTTTTAAATTTATTAATTTTTAAAATTTTTATTATTTGTTTTAATTTAGTGCAATACACTAAACTCCGATCTCTACTCTCAACAAATGGACCGTTTGAAGCTAGCGATTGACCAGAAACGTTCATAGTTGGCCAACAGAAGAGGTGTTGTGTTCCATCAGGACAACGCAAGGCCACACGGGAGCTTGATTGGGATGTTTTAATGCATCCACCATTTAGTCCGGATCTGGTACCAGGTGATTACAACCTTTTTCTCGCATTACAAAACTTCCTAAGTGATAACAAAATTGGGAACAAGAGAAGAATGTTAAAATCTATTGCTAGAGTTTATCACCAATAAGGACCAACACTTCTATGCGAGAGCAATTATGAAGTAACCTTTAGAATGGCAACAAATCTAACAAAACGGGGTATGTGTGACAATCCGAAGCATATTAAAAAATGTTTGAATTTCACCCAGAAAAAAATGGATTACTTTTTCCCCAACCTAATATTTACTACAAAACACGATATTAACAAGAACCTTTCTTTCGCAATCCATTCTGTGGCCCAGTCGAAAATTATTCCAAAGTTACTAAAGTAATTTGAAGAATACATGTAAAAATTGTTGTTGAGAAAACTTTTTCCCAGTAAAAGTGCCCACCTTGTTATGTCTAGATGACTTGTTGGTTGTTGTATTCATTCAATTATTCTAAAATTTAAAATGAATTTAAATTTAAAAAAAAATCTTGAATGATTTTTTTTTTAAATTTGTTCTAAATGTTTTCAAGGGGGTCTCCGTAGCAACTGTGGCAAACTGTGTAATGTGCTAATTATAGATATGATAAACATGTGACATGTACTCGATTTAAATTCGGCTCTGTTACAGCTAAAAGGCTAATGAGCCTAAAATAAACAAAAGGGATTAAAAAATAAAATAAAAATGTTTTCAAACGAAATTCAAAAAATTAATTCAGTTTAAAGCAACTATGTGCGGAAAGTACATAACCTAACAAAAAACAAAACCTTATAAAATTCAAAAATATGTTAACTTTTCCACAGTAATACTTTGATAAAAGAACAAAAAAAGGTCTGTGTGGACCGCAAAAAAGAGGCCCCTCAAATAAATATCACAAATTCTAATGATTCCATTCGTGATCAACATTTGATTTACTTTTGTTTTCCTTCTGTACATTGAGACATGTTGTCTCTTCGTTTTTTTTTGTTTTCTTTGTAAATTTGCAACGCGCAAAAAAAATCGCACATAATAAAAATGCACAAAAACAGGTTTTACTGTACAGTGTTTTTTGTTCGACTTTATTCTTCATATTTTCTTGTTTTCATATGGATAAGAATATTATGTAGTTGATTAATCCATAATTTTTCATAGTCTATAACTCTTTTTCTTACTTTTAGTTTTTTTAACGATTTTAAAAGTTTAATGTTTCCACAATGTTCGTTTGTTTTTACTAATATTCCATTTTACGGCATAGTTTCTCCATGAATTTGAGTATTGAATATTGCAACAATTGATTTTTCCTTTTTTTTTCTTATTCGTCAGAAAGGAAAAATCAACAAATGATTTAAAGAATTCTATTTCCAATGTAATACTCCAATTGTAGGGAAAATAATGCGAGCATGATACAATGAAAAAAACGAGACTATTGCATGGAAAACTGAAACTGAAAACGCTGAACAAATTCTGTTCAAATATGTTAAAGAAAATTTGTTCTTTTCAATTTTCAATTATTTAATTTTGCCTTTATTTTATTTCCAGATTTTTATACGTTCTCGTTTTTTGTTCTTCCAAATTTCATATTTTCTTGTTTTTATGTGAATTTGAATATTGCAATACAATTCAATGTATATTATCAATATTATTTTTAGTATTTTCTTTATTTTTAGCACTTTTAAGCTTTTTTTTTTTATTTGTACTTGTTTTTTACAATGTTACAATGTTTTTTAAATTATGTTTTCCTTTTTTTTTTGTTCTTCTATGCACATGGGTATCGGATACTTGAAATAATTGATGATTAAATGGAATATTTATCCAAAACTAGAAATAGACGAATTTCATGCCAGCTCGACTGGCCGTTGGTAGCACCATCTCAGATGGCAGTGAAACGATGTGGGTGTAAATACATGGGTCTTTTACGCAGCTTTGCATACTTGAAATATACAAAAAAGAATTGGACTACTTTTTGAAAAAAACCAAAAAAAATTTTTGTTTGAGTGTTCACACAAAAACTCTAATATCTATAAAATTCTGCCCAATGAATAAAATTTAGAAAACTGTTTAAATTTTCATGATAAATACCATTGAAAAAAAATACGCTGAAAAATATTATTTAAATTTTCATAAAAAAATATAATTGAAAAAGAAACTCGCTGAAAATAAATTATTTTAACTAAAGTTGTTTTTTCTCAAAAACGTTTTTTTAAATTCTTAAAAAAAATCACATGAATAGCCCTTACAATTCCCAGCAAGTCGTCTATACATCGGAAGATGGGCATTTTCACAGGGGAAAAGTTTTTCTAACAACAACTTCCATATTTTCTTTGACAAAATTACATTTTTTTAAATTTTGTTCGAAGCCATGATGGAGATATAGTGTTTTAGATCTTATTAAAACACAAACTTTCGTCGAAGATCTCAGTTTTATATTGTTTATAGTTTCTGAAATATAAGACATTTTCATATGGAGACTCTTGAAAAAATAATGTTTAACTCGTAACATTTTTGTGCGTAAATTCTCTCGTTTGACATGTTCTTGACATGTTTCTAAACAGAAAAAAATTAGCAGAGCATGTAAGGCGCGATAATTTATACATAAAAATGTTACGAATATACATAAATAGTAATTTTTCAAAGAAAAACATGAAAAACTTGTTGTTCGATAATGACTTGTTGGGAATTGTGTTCGAGAAAAATGAATTTTAATTTCCAAAATTATTTTTTCTATTAATTTTTTTTTCAAAAATTTGTTTGATTTTTTTTAATGAAAACAAAAATAATTTCCTATATTTCATTCTTTCACTAAAATTTTGTAGATCTGATAGATTTTTTTTTTCATTAAAAAAATGTCAAAAAACAGGAACCTCTACACAAAAATACTTATATTCCAAGAACTATAAAACATAGAAAGTTGACGTCTTCGACAAAAGTTCATATTTTTATAAGATCTAAAACTCTGTCGGATACACTATATCGCTATTTTGGCTAGAAACAAGATTAGGATTATTTGTAATTTATTCAATGAAAACATGAAAAAGTTGTTGTTAGAAACTTTTTCCCTTCTAAAGTGGCCATTTTCCGATGTATGGACAACTTATTGGAAGTTGTAAGGGCTTTTGTATAATTTTTTTTTTTGAGAATTAAAGAAAATAAGTTTTTGAGGAAATATTTTTTTTTTTAATATTTTTTCCCAGCCAAATTTTTTTTATATGTTGTTTTTTTTGATAAAAAATCAAACAGTTTTCTACATTTCATCTTTTGACGAGATTTTGGAAGTATCATGGGTTTTAAATTATAATTTTTTGTAAAAGATCTAGAAAATTATTGTGCTCCTTTTCAAAAAGTAATTCTTTTTTGAAAATTTCAAGTATGCTAAGTTGCTTAAATGACCCATGACTTTGCACCCACAACGTTTTACTGCTGTCTGAGATGGTGCTGCCAACTCCTAAGACGAGTTGGCATAAAATTCGACAAAAAAAAAGAAATACTCAAATTTAAAGGAAAACAAAAAAATATGAAAATATGGAAAAATAATAATAAGCAATAAAAACGTTTTAGTTTCAGTGTATGACTTTCAAAATGAAACAAGAAAAAAACTTAATAATAATAATTTTGTTCGAAGATCCGAAAACGCAGAAAAAAATTGTTAATTATGGAACGTCAAAAGAATTAACACAGTTTCGGAAACTTTGGATGAATCTATAATTGCTACACCCAAACTAGCGTTGGCAGAAAACATTTTATCTTCGGCAGAAAAAATGCTTTTTCGTGTGCTGAAGGGTGGAATGAACAAATAAAAGCATTCTTTTCAAAAGCTTACTTTTTACTTTAGATACTTTTTTTTCGTATGTATCAGACATCTCTTGCTGTTTTCGTTTTTCTTCTCTTTTGGGATTGCACCCAAATAAAAAGTCCAAAAGATGTCAACGGAGTTCGAAACAAGGCCGGCTGGAATGCCACGCTATCCACATAGCCACCGGTGCTGTTGCATAAATGCGTGATAATATTACATCTCACCTCTAATATTGCTATAATATTGATCAATCACGTTGTGGAAAGCCATTTGGTAATTCAACTGGGGCAACCAGAAAAAAATTTAAAAGAGAAACTTATGATTTGATGTCATAAAATCTCCAGAACATACACATTTCCCGATGAAATTGACACTTATTCTGCACAAGCTTTCACCACTTAATTCGAACAAATTTCCTCCGGCAAACAAACCAGAAAACAACAAATATTAAACGTAAATAAACAGCATCAAACTTTTATAACTAGTAAAAGCAACTGCCTTCGTTCTGCATGCGTATATATGCGCGTGTCTGTGAAGTCTACCCCACCTCTGTAACCCCCGACCATGCCCATATCCTGTGAAAAACTTGATCCTTCTTCGCCACGGTGCGCGCAATTCAGACGAAAGGGGAAAGCCCACGGACGGAAGGAAACGACGTTAAGATAAGTGAGTTTTAAACTTTGCATTTTCACTCACTTCATTCGGCGTCGTGATAAGTCAGCGTCGGGCGCGCGTTTGTGCTCGTGCTCTCAGCTCTCGGCATGCCACGACAGGAGCAAACTTTCAACCCCTTCTTGAACAATGTGTGCGAGAAGAACTTGTTTCGCGATCGACCTTACGTAACGAACGCCAGAAAAAAAAACGATGAGATTTCGTGCAGGAGGAAGGAGTGAATGAAATATATCAAAAACCAACACCTACACACACACACACACACACACACACAGCGAAGGCAGCACCAAACAAACAACAGCGGGAGGTTGCACTTTTATTATTATTCACAGCATGCGGAAAACGGAGAAACGGAAAGTGAGCAGCGACATCCGGGGGCTTTCGCTATCTGTTGCAGCAGCAGCAGCACAACTTTGCCGCCATCACACAAAGCTGGCGCGACTGGCGGAGAAAAGGACACATAATTAAATGATCCCCCTCGCGACGAAAACAGACGCTCTCTGCCTTTCACGCTTAATTTGAGTTGGAATTGAGTTGGTTTTTACGAAATTTTAAAGGTGGGTCGAGGGTCTCGAGGGGATCCCCAATTTCGTGGGATGACGTCAACTGGATTCTGACGTGAACAAATTCTGAATTCAGATTCTGTATTCCGATCCAGGATCCAGATTCTGGATTACGGGTTTCGGTATTGGATTCTGGATTCTCAGATTATGGATTCAAATTCTGGATTCAGGTTTCGGATAAAGATCCTAAATTTCAATACTGGATTTTGAGATCATGGATTCAAAATCTGGATTCTGAATCTGTATTCGCATTATGGATTCAAAATCTAGATACAAATTCGGAATTAAGGTAATGGGTTAAGATTCTATATTCAAATTCTGGTTTTATGGATCCCGATTCTAGATTTGGGATGATGTCAATTTTCATCGTATTTTGAACGGTTTCCTCATGAAGTGTTGTTCGATTGTAAATTCTAACAATTCAATGAGCCTTTCTAAAATTAATCACTGATAAAAGCACCAACTGCACAGACATTGCGATATACCGTTCCTGCAAGACGGCATCAATCTGCTACACACCTAAATGAACATCCGAGATTGATATCCTTCTAGAATTGCGCACCTGATGTTGGTTGGTTGGTTGGCTGGTGCTCATGGCGTAGAAATTTCCACAATCTCGTCCAACAGAGTCGCTGGTAGCAACCGTTGCACAACTTCTGCACTTTCTGCGGAAAAATCTTATTCCAACCGTGGCTTGTTATGTCCACACGGGGTTCAGATATTGTGTGTGTGACGCAGACGTTCCCTGAACACTCAAGCAAACCAGTCTGGATGAGTCCAGACCAGAAGAGGGATGATGCAAACAAATCAAGCATATTTCGACTGGATTGCAACTGGAGTTGTTCCAGTTGGAGCTGGAGTTCGCGGAGCGCGAAGAGCATAAACAATAAATGAGCCGCCATTAATACAGAAGGGAGGCAGAATTCACCCGACTCACCTTCCTTTTTTCACCCCCTCAACCTCCTACACTCGCTGAACAGAACGAATGCAGAGGTTCGGAAGCCGAAGCGTAGGTAAGATGAAGCAGGCGAAAAAAATAGAAGTATAAAACTTTATTATTTACTTTAATATCCAGTCAAGCAGGGAGAAAGAGCGGACGATGGTATTACATGTTTCGCGCGCGCATAGTAGTGGAGGAGGCGCACAGAGTAAATGAAACACGGAAATAAATTTTAAATGAGTTGTTTGAATAATTTAATAGGTTTTACTTCGGTGGAACCGAGCATCACTTCCTAGCGGAGGATAGCGATAAGTAGATGGGGTGCGGGTGAAGGGTAAACGGGGGTGAGATTCTAGCCAAGAAGCTGTTTATCACGTCGTGCTTTTGCACCGAAAGCGGATCTTGTTTCGTGCCTGAATGGTGGCGCGGTCGAAATGACAAACGATCGTTCATTAGGAACCGAATGCGATGTTTGGGGGGAGGGGGTTATGTCAAAGATGTCGTACTTTCGGAGTGTGCGAGTAAAGGATTAAAGAAATGTCGTTGAAGATACATTTCAAAGTATCCTAAAAAGATTGTTTTCTCGACATATAATTTGCTTCAAATGAGAATCAATGTAGACCACATCACATGGAACATTTGGGAATATAACTTACTGAAAACATGGTATGATGACAGTTAGAACTCACCTGAAAAGAGATAGAAAAAAATCGATTTAGAATTGGAAAGTAAAGTAACTGCATTGTGAAAAAATATTCAAAACGTGAAAACAATATTTTATCCTGAAATAATTTTATCGGAATCGTTATCGTCATCGGCATCGGAATCGGAATCGGAATCGGAATCAGAATCGGAATTTCAGGTCAAATCTGAATCTGAATCCAATTCTGGAGCCAAAATCTGAATTCGAAATCAGTATCCATAACCTGAAACTCAGATTCTTGAGTATTAAAAACTGAATCCAAAATTTGAATCGGAACATCAAATGTGAATTCGAAATTTGCATCCAAAATGTGAATCCAAAATCTGAACTCAAAATCGGAATCCAAAACCTGAATCCAAATTACAAAATAACAATCTGAATTTAAAGCTGAGTTCGAAATCTTAATCCAAACTTTGAATCCAAATCCGAGTTCAAAATGTGAATCCAAAATTTGCATTCCAAATGTGAATCCAAAATGTGAATCCAAATTTGAATCCAAATTTGAATCCAAAATCTGAATTCGAAATGTGAATCCAAAATCTGAACCTAAATTTGAAACCAAAATCGGAAGCCAAGAACTGAATCCAAAACCTGATTTGAAACCGAAATCTGATTTTAAAATCTGAATCCAAGATCTTAATCAAAAATTTGAATCCAAAATCTGAATTCAAAATGTGAATCCAAAATTTTCATTCAAAATGTGGATCAAAAATTTGAATCCAAAATTTGAATACGACATTTGTATCCATAATCTTAATCGAATGTACGAAATGTGAATCCAAAATCTGAAATCAAAATCGGAATCCAAAATCGGAATATGAATCGAAAATCTTCATCAAAAATTTGAATCCAAATTTTGAATCCAAAATGTGAATCCCAAATCTGGAATCAAATTCCAAACCAACAATCTGGATTCAAAATCTGATACCGAAATATACATGTAAAATGTGAGTCTAAAATCTGAATTCTAAATCGGAATCCAGAATCTGAGTCCAAAATCTGAACGCTAGATTTGAATCCAAAATCTGAATTCAAAATCTGAATCCAAGATCCTGATCCACAACTTGAATTCAAAAGCCAAATTTCAAATGTAAATCAAAAATTTACATTCAAAACATGTTTCAAAAATGGGAATCCAAAAGCTGAATCCAAAACCTGTATCTAAAATGTGAATCAAAATTCTGAAACCAAAATCAGAAGACAAAAACTGAATCGAAAATCTCAATCAGAAATCCGAACCCAAATTCTGAATCCTAAATCTGAAACCATATTCCACACAATCTTAATTCAAAGTTTGAAACCTAAATATGCATGTAAGATGTGAATCTAAAATCAAAATCGAAATCCAGAATCAGAATCCAAAATCTGAACGCTAGATTTGAATCCAGAATCTTAATTTAAAATCTGAATCCGAAATCCTAATCCAAAATCCGAATTCAAAATGTGAATTCAAAATTTGCATTCAAAATGTAAATCCAAAATTCAAATCTAAAATCTCAATCGAAAAATTTAATATTTTAATCCAAAATCCTAAATCCAAATGTGAATCATAGAATCTGAACCTAGATCTGAAACCAAAATCAGAAGCCAAAAACAGAACCCAAAATCTGAATCGAAAATCTTAATTGAAAAACCCAATACAAATTCTGCATCCAAAATGAGAATCCTAAATCTCAAATCAAATTCCAAACCAACAATCTGAATTAAAAAAATCAGGAACCCAAATATATTTTAGATGTGAATCTAAAATCTGAATTCAAAATCTTCATCCAAAACTTCAAAACATGAGTCCAAAATCCGAATTCAAAATGTGAATCCAAAGTTTACATTCAAAATGTAAATTCAAAATCTGAATCAAAAAAAATTGAAGATAAAATTTGAAAACAAAAACATAATCCAAAACCCTGTATCCAAAATCGGAATCCAAAGACTGAATCCGAATTCTGAATCCAAAATGTGAATCCTAAAATCTGAACCAAGATCTGGAATCAAAATCGAAAGCCAAAAACAGAACACAAAATTGGAATCCAAAATCCGAATCGAAAAAATGTGAAACCAAAACCAAAGACGAAAACAGAACCCAAAATCGCAATCCAAAATCCAAAATCCAAACGCTAGATTTGAATCCGAAATCTGAATTTAAAATCTGAATCCAAGATCTTAATCAAAAACTTCAATCCAAAATCCGAATTCAAAATAAGAATTCAAATTTTTCCACTAAAAATGTGATTCCAAAATTTGAATCGAAAGTCTGAATCAGAGATTTGAAGCCAAAATTTGAATCCAAAATCTTAATCCAAAACCTGTACCTAAAATCGGAATTCTAAATCTGCATCCAGAATCAGACTATGAATTCGAGTTCCAGAATCAAATTCTGGTTTCTGCTTCTAGATTCAGATTCTGGATACTGATGTCAGAGTTTGAATTCTAATTATAGATAACAATTCTATATTGAGATTCCGGATTTAGATTTTGGATTCCGATTCTGGATTCAGATTCTGGATTACGATTCTGAATTAAAATTCTGAATTCGATTTCTGAATTCAGATTCTGGATTCAGATTATGAATTCGAGTTCTAGAATCGCATTCTGGATTCAGTTTCTGGATTTAGATTCTGAATACGGATTATGACATCAGAATTTAGATTTTAATTATGGGTAAAAATTCTAAATTCAGATTTCAGAATTCATAATCTGTTTTCAGAATCTGGATTCAGATTCTGGATTCAGATTCTGGATTCAGATTCTGATTGAATATCTGATTTTAGATTTTGTCTTTAGATTTTGGACGAAGGTTTTAAATTTCAGATTCTGACATCAGAATTTGGATTCTAATAAGTAAAAATTCTAAATTCATGTTCTGGATTTAGATTTTGGATTTAGATTCTGGATTACGATTCTGGATTCAGATTCTAGTTTCTGGTTCTAGATTTAGATTTTGGATTCAGATTCTGTATTCAAATTTTGGATTCAGATTTTGGATTTAGATTATGGATTCCGATTCTGGATTCAGATTTTGAATTCAAATTCTAGATTCAATGTCTGGTTTTGGATTTAGATTCTGGACACAGATTTTAAAGTCCGATTCTGGAATCTCGAATCTGGATTCAGGATTCTGGATTCAGATTATGAATTCGAGTTCTAGAATCGCATTCTGGATTCAGCTTCTGGATTTAGATTCTGGATACAAATTCTGACATCAGAATTTGGTAAAAATACAGTTTTTGGATTTAGATTCCGGATTCTGATTCATGATCCATATTCTGAATGCAATTTATGATTATTGATTCAATTCAAAATTCTTGATATACGTACAATAAAATATACAAAACAACTTAAGCAGGAATACTTAGTTTTGGTCCAGCGTTAAGCAAGATATGATATCAAAGAGATCCATGAATTCGACAAAACCAACTTTCACTGAATCAAAGTTCAACAGCCTGTCACTTGGTCGCAATCAAAGTGTTCCCCTGAAACTTGCTCCTTGCTCCGCCGAAAAGCGACTTTCAAAGGGATGGCTGGCGGAGAATTGATGCCAACTCCTAGGCCGGAGAAAAGCGCCTACCCGCCGCGATTCCACCACGTGCTTCCCGAGCAGAGTGTGGAGAAGCGGCAGCAAGCAGCGAACCGGAACGATCCGACTAGTGCTAATTAAATTTAGAAACTTTTCCTTTTCCCCCGTATCACTGGTTCCCGGGTGTTGTTTCTTGTTTTCCCAACCGAAACTTCCACCCACACACTCACTAGTTGCGCATATTTTCTTCCGAGCAACGGGGAGACCAGGCGAGTGCGGCGAGAGGAAGAAGGGAAAATCGACCACAAATCCTTTTCATTTGTTTGACCCTTCCGCCGCTGGATGCGCCTCGTCGCGGCGCCTCGTCGTTTTCTAGAAGAAACGCGCGGTGCGCCCCGACGACTTCGGTAAGATTGTTTCCAAAGTACGGATAATAGGATTATTTTCTCTGTGTTTTCTTTCTGTTTTTTTTCGTTGGTACACGTGAAGTCGGAAACGGATCGACAGACCGAGAAAACGAACGGAACGAGTTGAAACTGCGGAAAATTTTGCGGATAATGAAGATTTTGTTGAGCTTTATTGCACCTCGAGTCTGTGTGAGAATTGAGAGGAACTCCGTCGCCGTCGGCTCAAACAAGACTGAAGACAAAAAAAAAAGAAACGATTTGAGAAAAAACAAACTCAGGAGATTTTGTAATTAAGAAAGAAAGTACTGGGAATAAACCTTAAATCTGTTTTCCTCCACTTAGGAAAATGGAACGGAGAGGGGACCGTAGTTTTTCATCTGTCTCCGGAAAGGACAAGATATTAAATGCACCATTTCCTCCTCTGTCAACCAACCATCCGTGTACAAGACGACGAAGACGCAGACGATGATGCTGCTGCTGGGAGGAGAAGTAATTCCTCGTCTTTTGTCATAAATTCGTAATCAGCTTTTGATTACCACCGTCATTATTCATAACCGAGCTGTGAAAGGCTGCTTTTCAGAGGTAAAGTCCTGAGTCCTATTCAGAGATATTTTGGGAAGGGATGCAAATTTCTTCCGGTGACCCCTACTTGCTCTTTCCCCGATCCCCGACTCGTACACTTTGCAGGTTTGTGGAAGATCCGAGGACAGTTGTGACGATAAAATGAATAAATAACTAAGTAAATAAAACATCCCCAAACAAACTTGTATTTTCACTGTTTTGTCGATTCCATGCCATTCCGTTTGCAAGCAGTTAGTGAAAGGATGGTCTCTCCTCTGTCTCTCACCGTCAGATGAAACATCCAAGAAGTTCGGTACAAGGTGGTCATAAACATAAAAGCAAATATTACATCCTCATAATCCGGCTTCCGTACCAACCCCGACATACCTTCTCTCTTCCCCCCTCCCACACCTTCATTGCAGTGATAATTTCCATCCACAAAATTCCGTTCTGTGACAACATAACACACAAGGCTCGACGTTCGACGAAGAAACGCACCGAGAAGACATCTCAGATCCCGATGAAAAGCAAAGCTGCCTTTTGTGTGTGTGTCTCTATCTCTCTCTCTCGCTCTGCTCCTCCTAAATACCGATCGAGTACGACTGTGTAAGCAAACACAGAAGCTGACATAATCAGAATTCAATCAAATTATTACTTTTTGATACCCTCCATCTCCAAATCCGGTTTTGCATTGCAGCAGCAGCACCCACACAACATGATGATGATGATGATGCCGAAATTGTTTGGTTATAACTGCAACGACTTCGGTTCCCCGGGAAGGAGAGATGCGCGCTGCAGCATCGTATCTCTGGGGTAATTTGTTTGCGGAGCAGATTGCTAGATTTTGGGAACTTACTGCTTTCAATTTAATTAATCGATCTGTATATGTGTGTGTGTTTGTTGTCTTATTGGATAGTTTACCCAGAGGAGAATAGAGGAAGGGGGAAGAGGGAATAAAATGATTCGGAAGGAATCCAGTTGAGAGCGTTTTATTTGCATCGATAACATTGATCAGAGGCAAACTTGTTTGCCCAGCCAGTTATTAAGGGTTATTTGGATAAGGTTCGTGTTGCATGGATCACTCTTTCTTGTACAGATTTTTTTTTGTGCAGATGAGGAGTCAATTGATTTTGAAAAAAATCCTGATCTGCATCTAAATTTGAATCAGAGTCTGAATCCAAAATCTAACTCAGAATCCAGAGTCTAAGTTTGATGGAACATCTTGAGTTTCACATTTGAATCTAGGAACTGGGTCTACAATTTGAATCCATAATCTAGACTCCAAAATCTGAATGCAGTATCTGGATGCAGAATCTTAATTCAGAATTTGAATTAATGATCTTAATCCCGAACATGAATTAAGAGTTTGAATCCAAAATTCGAAACCAGAATCTGATTCCTGAAACTGAATCGAGAATCTGAATCTAGAGCCTATGTTAAGAATCAGAATCCCACATTTTAAATACAGAATCTGAATCGAGAATTTGAATTCATAATCTAAAAATTCAGTTTCAGAATTCAAGATCTTAATCCGGATTCTGAATCAAAAATTTTGAATCCAGAATTCGAATCCAAAATCAGAAAAAAATTCTCTGACGAAAAATCGTAATCCATAACCTAAATTCCGAATCTGCATCTAGATTTTGCATCCATAAGCTGAATCCAGAATCCAGAATCCAGAATCCGGAATCCGGAATCGGAATTCTTAATCTGCGTCCAGAATAAAAATTCAGAATTTGAATCCCGAATCTAAATCTTGAAACTGAATCCAGAATCTGAATCCAGAGCTTGAATCCAAAATCAAAATTGAGAAACTGATTTGAAATTCTAAATGAAAATTCGTATTCAGAATATTAACCAAGAATGTGAATAAAGAATCTGAATCCATAAATAATGAATGCAGAATCTGAATCTGGAATCTAAACCCAGAATCTGAAGACAGAATCTGAAGCCAGAATCTGAATTCAGAAAACGAATCCAGAATTTTGATTCAGAATCTGAATCTAGAATCGTAATCCAGAATCTGAATCTAGAATCGTAATCCAGAATGTGAATTCAGAACCGTAATCCAGAATCTGAATCCATAATCTAAATCCAGAATCTGAATTTAAATTTTTTCCCCATAATTAGAATCCAAATTCTGATGTCAGAAACTGAATCCAGAATCTGAATTCAGAAATCGAATCCAGATTCTGAATCCAGATTCTGAATCCAGAATCTGAATCCAGATTCTGAATACAAAATCTAAATCCAGATTCTGTATTTTACCCATAATTAGAATCCAAATTCTGTTATCAGAATCTGTATCCAGAATCTAAATCCAGAAGCTGAATCCAGAACGTGATTCTGGAACTCGAATTCATAATAAATTCATTCATGATTCCAGAATCCAGAATCGGAATTCAAAATCTGCGTCCAGAATCTTAATTCAGATATTGAATCCATAATTTGAACTCAGAATCTGAATCCAGAATCAGAGCCCAGAATCTAGATCCAGAATCAAAATTCTGAATCTGAAATCAAATTCTGAAATCAGAATTCGTATTCAGAATCTAAATCCAGAATCTGACTACAAAATCTGTATTCTAAAATCTAATCCAAAATTTTAATTTAAAATCTAAAACCAGAATCTGTATTAAGAATGTTTACCCATAATTAGAATCCGAATTCAGATGTCAGAATCTGTATCCAAGATCTAAATCCAGAAGCTGAATCCAGAACGTGATTCTGGAACTCAAATTCATAATCTGAATCCAGAATCCAGAATCGGAATTCAAAGTCTGCGTCCAGAATCTAAATTCAGATATTGATTATAGAATTCGAACTCAGAATCTAAATCAAGAATCTGAATACAAAATCCGAATCTGAAATTTGAATCAAGAGTGTAGATCTAGTATCTAAATTCAGAATTTATATCCAAAATCAGAATTCAGAAATCGAATCCAAAATTTTAATTTAAAATCTAAAACCAGAATCTGAATTTAGAATTTTTAACCATATTTAGGATCCAAATTCTATTGTCAGAATCTGTATCCAGAATCTAAATCCAGAAGCAGAAGCCAGAATAAGATTCTGGAACTCGAATTCATAAGCTGAATCCAGAATCTGCGCCCAGAATCTAAATTCACTATCTAAAATCAGATATTGAATCCAAAATCTAAGTCCAAAATTTTAACACCTTGAGTCCCTAGGGACTGACGTTGAGCTTTTCGTTAAAAAAAACTCAGATAACTGATACTGACAGATACAAAATAACAAAATATTAAAAAAAAATAGTTTGTTTTCGTATGTTTTACGATATGTGATTACTTTCTAGTCGAATTTCTGACTATTTTCTTTTTATACAATAATAAACTCAGGAAGCGGGGACACTCATATTGTGGAAATGCCCTTGATGTGGGTTGAATGGAAAGCATTGCACGCACAATTCAGGGCTCAACGTGTTAACCCAGAAACTAAATCCAAAATCTAAATCCAGAACCTGAATCAAGAATCTTCACTCAAAATTTGATTCCAAGTTCAGAAGATTCAGAAGAATCTGTATTCAGAATCTTAATCGCAAATTATAATTATAATTATAATGAGTCCAATACGAATCCTAGATTCAGATTATGCATTCCGAAAATCCGATTCTACGTCCAAAATTTTAAACCAGATTCCTAATCCATAATCGAATTCATTCAATTCAAAATTGAATTCAAAATTTGAATCCAGAATCTGGAATCCGTGATGCTTATTTGGTAACTGTATATTGTGTATCTGGAACCAAAATATTGCATCTGAAATCGCAAAAATGAATCGAGAGTCTAGATGTGGATATTTGCAATTCGGAACCTGAATCTGAATCGAGAATCTGTGTCTGAAATCTGATCTGAATTAAAGATCAGAATCGACTTTTATATATTTTTATATAAAATATGGATATGGTTCTAAGTTGATAATCAATAATCTAAATTTGGCATATTCTCTAAAATGTATCCAAAATTAAGAGATTATACTCACTATACAGGGTATGAATAAAAAATACACCTTCTTAATGTTTGTTTATCGATCAGTATGTATTTTGAAAACTATCACCTTCATAAATTATGTCGAGGGAAATGTTTTATGGCGATAAGATCGAAGATTGAAAACATCGGCTTAAACCAGAGAGAAAAATCCATGGGAATTATTACGACAGTAAAAATAAATCTTGTGAAGAAATGTGTTCAGAAATGTAGTTAGAATCTAAATCCAGCATTCGAATCCAGAATCGGAATTCAAAATCTGCGTCCAAAATTTGATCCTGAATTGAAATTCAGAATCTGAGTGTGGAATCATAATGTGAATATAGAATCTGAACTTGGAATTTGAGTTTAGAATTTGAATCCAGAATCTAAACTCAGATTTTTAACCTAAAATCTGAATTCAGAATTTGAATCCAGAAATTAAATTCAGATTCTCGCATCTGGAATCCGTGATTCTTATTTGGTAACCTGTAGTGGAACCGAAATATTTTAGATGCAATATTTCGGAAAATCAATCGAAAATTTAGATGTGGGTCTTGGATTTAATAAAATAGAGAATTTGAAACATGTAATCAGGAGCTGATAATCCTTGCTTTGAGATTCAATTTTTTTTTCGTTTGATATAGAGTCTCAAATTTATAATCGGCTATCTGGGATTCAGAATTAACTATCTGGCATCGTAAATCTGAAATCAATCATTGAGAATCTGTGTCTGAAATCTGAAATCGTTTCGTTTTAACTTGGAAAACCGAAACCTCCCCTGACGACTTCTTGAATGGGCTCTATCCATTATCATTGTCAATGTGTTTAATTTCGCATCCGAAAAGATGCTCATAGTTATTCAAATGAAGGTTCATCCGTTACATTTTGCTAAAATGGATTGTCCCAGACTGTCTTCTGAAAAAGTGGTATTAAAAGAGGCATAGAAGGGCATAGCAGTTACGCTTACCACAACACCACCGGCAACTGATTACTCGCCATTTCCATTCGTTTAAGGGAGTACCTTTACGGCGACGAAACGTTAATTTGAATGTAAACTGCTCGAGTAAATGAATCTTTCAATTCGTTTATGTACCGAATTACATATTGTTGAGAATGTGTATTTCGGTATTTTTATCTTTTCTCGTGAAACACTTTTAGAGTCAATTCTTATTGTTTCATTAATTTCTTATGCATGATTT
Organism: Toxorhynchites rutilus septentrionalis; assembly: GCF_029784135.1. Taxonomy (NCBI): domain Eukaryota; kingdom Metazoa; phylum Arthropoda; class Insecta; order Diptera; family Culicidae; genus Toxorhynchites; species Toxorhynchites rutilus. The sequence goes on along the minus strand of NC_073744.1, from coordinate 16,482,251 downwards.
TTAGAAGAGTTAATCATTTCCGAATCTATTATTTTTCCACTTTTTTCAAATATTGTTTCTGAGTCTATTTTTTTCCATTCGCTCTAATATTATGTGTTGTATTCCGTTTTCACTGTTCATTAGCTCAAAATACGTTAGTTTTCCAATTTCGGTTCATTGCATCTCAATCTACGATGTGTATAAAAACATTTATCAATGTTTCTGGAAAAAGTCGATTCTGTCATGCCAATTTGACCGGAGAAATGACCTATTCTCAACTCCTTTTAGCTTCTCAAACTAACGCCTTCACCCAGGCGTGTGGGCAAACTTTTGAATCCCGTCATGTCTACACGCTCAAGTCAATCACGAACCACAATGCTCATCCTGTTCCTTCTTTTCCACAGCAGTTTCGAGAATAAACGAATCAACACGTTGAGAGGGAGGATCAGGTGCAACAAAAGGTGATCCTGGTCGCACCATCTCTTACCCATGTCTCTTATCAGAGGGTGTGATTATTTATTATGTTTAATATGGAACGAACTCGGCAGCATTTGGTCGACTCAAATGGAAGAAGAATAGAATGAAATTTTCCAACCCCTCAACCCGAATCTCGAAACAGGTGAAAAGGTTCACCGAGGGATGCGATGGAAGCGACGGTCAATTCCAACTGCTGCCGTAGCATTCAGTTTTGTTTTATTATCCAATCGTAGAAGAGGAGGCTGACATCGGGCGGAAGCATAAAATCAATGAATGCTAAACTCCGTAGAGGCAGCCTAACCGTCCTCCTGTGCCTAGTCCTGGTCCTGGTCTGAAGGTTCGGGTGCGAGAAGTCGAAGGTTAGTTTATGTGTTTATTCCTGCTGTGATGACTCCATTGTTTTGTCATCTTCTGTACACACAGACACATATGTATGTGTATAAATTGTACATCTGAGAGAATTCCGGCTCTGGTGACACATGACAGCGACAAAGGTATCGTTTGTTTCATCTTCGTTTTCCTATTACCCACCCCACGCGTACACACACACACCCACAGTTGGTGATGGTGATGATGGTCCAGCGCAACAGGCGACACACGCAAATAGGCGTAGCAGGATTGGGTGGTTGAAATTTCAACCCTTACTTTAAATACGATTTACAGCGGAGGATTCGGTTGATCTGTAGATTCACAACACATCAAAGCAAAAGATATTTCAATTGATGAAAGGAACGGCACTGTATGATGTGAATAGAATTATCATTGAATAAAAACCCAATACAATTACACAATATCAACAAACAATTTTTTTTGTTAATTTTGATGAACCCAAGAAAGATCAATTGGAAAATAAGAACCAACTCTGTTGCAGCTTTAAGGTTGATTTAACACGCAGCGATTCACCCGCGAGAGCTAACGCTGTGAAGCTCATGTACCATTTCAATCTACCTCTTGCGACGCAAAAAAAACAACAACAATGTGTGTGTGTGTGATGCAAAAATACGCAAGCACTCCCTACGGCATGAAAAACAATGTGTGTGTGTGTGTGATGCAAAAATACGCAAGCACTCCCTACGGCATGAAAAACAATGCGGTGTATTATTTCGTCTAGCCTCTAGCTCAGATCCGGAGTTGCGAGCTCACACACTCAGATTCTGAATTCCGAATCGCTATTTTTTGTCCTTTTTTTTTGTGACTGTCAGTCTCAGTTTTCAGAGTTTTTTTTCTAAAGAAAGGCTCAACGTCAGTCCCTAGGGACCGACATGGGGCTCAACGTGTTAAGATTCTAGATTCGAATTCTGTATTTAGATTCTAGGTTTAGATTCTTGATTCGAGCATTAGATTCAGATTCTGTATTCAAATTTTGGATTCAGATTCATTATTCAGAATCTGGCTTTAGATTCCGAATACGAACTCTGGCTTCAGAATTTGAATTCAGATTCTGAATTTGGATTTTGGATTCATGTTCTGGATTCCGATTCTGGATTCAGTTTCTGGATTTAGATTGTGGATTCCGATTCTGGATTCAAATTCTGGATTCAATATCCGATTTTAGATTCTGAATTAAGATTCTAGATTAAGATTCTGGATTAAGATTCTAGATCTAGTTTCTGAATCCAAATTTTGGATTCTGTATTCAAATTTGGATTCTGGATTTTGGATTCAGATTATGAATTCGATTTTTAATACAGATTCTGACATCATAATTTGGATTCTAACTATGGGTAGAAATTCTAAATTCCGATTCTGAATTTAGAATTTGGATTAAGATTCTGGATTCAGATTCTGAATTAAAATTCTGGATTCAGAATTTAGAAAGTGTCGGGGAAGCGGCCGACTGATTTGGCGTGGAATTGCTCTATATCATTTACTGCACAAAGATTCAAATTAACTATCACTCGACAGATTTGATGTCCCGGAAAGAAAAATTAACGCAACCAGTACCTCTTCAGTAAATTCCGTAGCAGTAGTGATTGCTGCTAACTGTTTCCCCAGTACGGCTACTTTGAGGGGTTAGTTTTTACCAACAACAACCAACTGCTACAGTGTAGAGTCATTAAAATTTTATGTGTAGTTTAACCTCAAAAGGGATAACCGCTCTCATCGTGTAGCGCACTTCAAAGCCTTGGAACTCGAATCGCGAAAGTGCGCGCCCGGAAGTGGGGGTGGGTCTCTCTGTCTACTTGCTATACTGTGCCGCGGCGATTAACGGAGCGGAAGCTCCCACCTTTTTCCGCTATTGACTACGCGGGGCCGCAGGACTAATGTTTTTACCGATGGAAAGTTGTGCAAGCGAATCAAACCAATTCCGCCGAATGTTCGTTCGTTCGCTCTTGGATTTTCTTTGCGCTATCCTCGGCGAAAATTGGCAGGAACGGAAAGAAAAACATCGTTTCCCTAAGTTTTTCACGGCGAATCCTTTTTGCAGGGCCTGCCTTCGGTTGGACTTTCAAATTCTCAACAGTAGGCAAACAACATTTTCGCTGATTTGTTTTTCCCGTCTTCACTCAAGGGGAAGAAAGTAAAAAGTTTGGCGGCGGCGGCTTCCAAACGCAAATTAGCAAATCATGCCCAATGAAGCGCGCGCGAGCCTTCGGTTCCGTAAGTTTTGTGAGCTCATTAATTGTTTGATGGGGAGTTTTTTCGTCCCTATTTTGCGCTTCAGGTGTCGTCCTGCACAGAAATTTTGATGATGGATCGAAAATTGATGAGTTCCCAGGCGGTTTTGAAGACTCTCTCTCTCTCTGAAAAGCAATTCAAGCTCCACCGGTTGGGATTTAGCCCAGAGATTGGATCCCCGAAGTTTGTCCATCTTTACCTGTTATCGAAATATCGACCGAAAGAAAGGTAATTCACATTGTGTATTTATGTGGCGATCCCAGCAGTTGCTCTCGACCAAGGTTTCTATTCTTTCATTCAAGAACCGCTCACTTCAAGAACAGAATTCGGTCACCGCAATATCGGTGATCTGTCTCTGGATATAATCTTTCCATTATATAAATTCCAGATTACGATACTCTTGGAGTTGCTGTGGTTGTGATGTCAAGCGACGAAAATACACACAATTTTGGAGAGAGAAAGCCTTGAAGAGTTTTCCATAGATTTTTTGCGTGGAAACTCGGCCACCTCCCAATCTTCCACCCAATAAGTAATGCATTCATGTGTGCTGCATGTGCTCTGCTGTCTGTGTGTCTCGATGTTCGCAGTATATTTCGATTTGGGGGCTCCCGTTCCCGCGTTCCCTGTTGCGTTGTCTCCCTGGGACTCGACGGGATGAATAAAACATGTGTTCGAATTTCGTTCGCCCCCTTATGTTTACACATTTTAACACCTCGTTCTCCGACAGGCAACAACATTACCACACGCTGGTTCGGTCGTCGTTCGGCGGTGGCTATGAATATTTTAGAACATTATCTGAAACTAATTCCTTTACCTCGTTTTTGTTTCGGTTTATTCGTGTGCCCGATGTGTTTCCCCTGGCACAGATAAAACTTTCTCTAGCACTCGTAATGTTACCATTCTCATTGGACTCCTTCGGAGCTGGTTTTTACGAGCCTTTCTCCGTAACTAGATGTAATGAAGGTTTCGGTCTCTCGGTCTTAAGTACACTGTTATGTTGCCATCCTCGGTCTTTTATTTGGGGATTACAACAATAATAAAGCCTCGATTCACTTAAGATCGGTTTATATCGTCGACTAGTGGTTGACTTTAGAATATTTTTGACAGCAGATTGTTTGGTAGGTTATCCTCGCTCAGAGGAGGAAAAAAGTTGCGGAGAAGTGATTGAGGCGAAATAAAATACAAGACATTATTTATTTGAAGTTTTCTTGTGAGACAATGCTTTTTGGAATCTCTTATAGAATGTTTCAAAACTCTTTAGAAACCCTTTTTTCACTGGAATATCAGTCTCAGTTTTATTGACAGTCAAATTCTGGATTCCCCTCAGAATCATTCCGCATTTCAAATACTGAAATCCTGAAATTCAGATTGAGGCTTCGAGATTTCTGATTGAAATAGAACAATAAATGCAGCGTTCGTTCTGTCGATGGAAAAAATACTGTAATTTAAGCTCCGCCCGTTTCAAACTTATCGAGTATAAACAAGCTATTTGCGAATTCACGATTCATCAGCCATCCAGCTAGTAACCAGATGGCAGCGAGGTTTTCAAGATAGCTGGGATTTTAATTTAGTTATCATGCCGGGGATCAGGGTCTGATTACCGCTCTGACCGGCGGACTTTTCGTTAGAGAAACTTCTTCCGTACTATACTGATACACGCGCATTCTAGAACTTGCCACTCAAAATACATTCAAGATGTGTATCTGTGTGTGTTAAGTGTTAAGACGGCAAAAGTTCCAATTGTCACGTTGGCGCCATTGAAAAAGGCAATTCAATCCATAATCATAATTATTTAAATCGGAGTCTCACTCCAGTTAACAGACAGTAGTTCGCCAATGTCAGACACAGCTGTTCGATACAAACGAAGAATGGAAGATAGATCTCGCACACAGTGGTGCAATTTTGTTCGCAGAATGCAACGCGTCGATTTGCATGCCGTCTGGTGGAGAGTGCTTCTATATTTTTGCACAACATAATTTCTGTATCTGTACTGGGGTGTAAGTTTATAATTTCGAAAAATTTGGCGCTCGCACTGGCCAACCTCAGTTTCTATTTTGCTACCTTGTTGAACGGACGGACGTGCAAATTTATTCACCTCAGAATTCATTCTCAGAATATGCGCGAAGTATGCACCCGTGGCCGAGTGGTTAGCGTCTCACATTATCATGCCGGGTGTTCGGGTTCGATTCCCGTTCTGACCGGGGGATTTTTTCGTCAAAGAAATTTCCTTCAACTTGCACTGTGATCACGCGTATTCTAGAGCTTGCCCCTCGGAATACATTCAAGGCGTGTTATTTGGCTTAGAAAATCTCAACTAAGTATTAATAAATGACGCTAGTTAATGCATACGTTGAGACGGCAAAAGTTCCACAGGGAACGTTAACGCCATTCAAGAAGAAGATGCATAGTGCAGAGCTTGAACTGACGGACAGAAGAAAAGCAGAAGATAAATATTAAATATGACCTGTCACGTCGGTTTTCATACCGTTATGCGAAGAATGGTTGTGTATGCTATTGTTGATTTTATAAGTTATTAAACAACTTATAAACAAATACATAATCACCTCCGGTCACATTGTGTCTAACACGAAAAAAATATTCGCGATGTATACTGAGTGCGCTACGTGCATTGGCAATGAAAACACAAATTACATGTATCGTTCTCGCGGGGACAAGAATGAATCACGAATCACCCATCTTCAACTGCTTCTACAGAACCATGCAAATTCATCGGCCCTTTTTCGGTGCTACAAAACATTCGACTAAACAGTACTTTTAAAAAATTCGATGCATTCTAAAATAATATCCGAAGTAATCAAAAGTGAGATGATTATTATTGATTTTTTTCGCTGGAAGAGAACATCTGTGAATTTTGAAGCGTGTTCGGATTTATTGGTGTGATGATCTCAGACTCTCATACTTTCTCAGTTCATTAGCCTTTAGCCTTAAAAAAGACCAATTTAGAAAACAAAACTAAGTACTCGGCCTTGAGAAAGACCCTTCGGAAAGCTTCGCTGCCTCTGACATCTGGTCGAAAGCAGGATGATTAATTTATTGATGGATTTTTCCGATTCGGTCAACTAACTTTTGTGATTTCGAGCGCATTTTAAGCCGGATGTGAAGAAAGTATTTTTCAGCGGTGAGAATAGAGTTCTTCGGTAGAAAACTGTAGGTGGTAATTTGTTCCGAAGGGGTTTCTGTCTTCACCGTAACTCTGCCACACAGCCAATTCGGTTCGAAATCCATAGTTCTACGTTGACAATGCGGTCGTACTTTGGACACCACCCTTCTTTATTATTTTTTAAATTCTGGGTTCAATATTCTGGACTCGGGGCGCGGATTACAAATACAGACTTCCATATTTCAAATTCCAGATTCCATAGTCTTCTCCTGTGAGGCTTTTGATTTCCACAAACAGGGGCTGATTCTGATGCGCGAATGAGAAGTGACAGCTCGCAAAAATTGCCTCACTCGATTTCCGAAGGCGACTGGGGTGAGATTTTTAGCTTGAATGAACTCTCATGAACACTCACTCAATTCTCGTGGGCGATTGCAGTGGAAAAACATGCCATTTTGTGACTTTTGAAGTCGTATCCTCATTTGTTATCGACTAGTACCAGCAATGGTAGCCAAAAACTGGATTAGGCTTTTTCTAAGGATTTGAACGATCTCTAATCATTCGCCGTTCCAAACGGGCGATTGCTACTAAAGATTCATAGATGTAGTAATTATCTACATTGTGAAAATTTTCGGACAAAAATAGGTAATTTCGAATGCAATCCAGTTAAACTGTTCATTTTGAAATAACTTATACATATTTATTATTAACATGTAGTCAGTTCAAGTATTTGGTATGCTATTACTGATGACAAGAATATACATCTTTTGCAGCCGCTATAACGCGGTACAAAATTAAAATATAAATTTACAATTGTTGATCCTAACTGATACGAGAAACTCAATTCAGCATACCGTTTTCTTTCTTCAAAACACAAATCAGACATTCAAAAATTACGAAAAGCTACATAAGTAGTTAACAATCGTATATGGTTAATTAACTTCTTCCATTTGTGAGGCATCCTCGGTGTCATCCTCTAGTGGAGATGTGGAGTCTAGTGGAGGAGCATCTTCACCAGTAGTTACGGCTGGAGTATCATCTGTGCTCATAGCTTCGTCCGATTCCAAGACCCAGTTTGACCATAAGATAGATGCGAGATGCGTGCACACCAGGCTCATCCAGTGAGAATCCAGACGATAACAGCGCAGTTTCGGACAGTATAATTACAAGATCCTTGACAGCTTTATCATTTTTATCGGCTCATTGTCTATGGATAAAATTTATTTAAATGCGATAATAAATATATCTTAACTTGACGGCTTTTATGTGGGGCGACTATAAAATTAATGTTCACTGCAATGTTATGAAGAATAGTCAATCTTCCACCAAACTTTTTGCGTAATTATTACGGAATCGGCACCACAACACGAATGCGGAATCAAAACACGGATACGAAATGAAAACAATTGAAATAACATACACTCATATTATTGCAAATAGACACTTTGAGATTTGAAAATATATTTTTTTTATCTTCTTATCCCAGTGATATAATTTTTCATCAATTATAATAAGAGAAAAACATTTATAAAGATGAACGAACTTTATTTCCAGTCGATATTTGTAACGAAGAATGAAAATTTTTAAAATCAAAAAAATATATATTCATAAATTCATTGAATGCATAGAGCCTTTGCAAAAAACACAAGCTTTGACATATATTTCAATGAACACTGCACCATTTGCCAATCATTGAGTATTTTACCCCAAAATGAACCTCTCACGTCAGGGCAATCGCCTTCGGCGATACGGTGACTTGGGTCATGTGACTTTGAGGAGTTCATTGCTGTCACATTCCATTCGCGCAGGAGAACCAGGCCCACAGTCTCTCAATTTCAGATTCAAATTCCTGATTGAAAAATTTTGAAAATTAACATTGAATTTCCCATCGTTAGTAGTATATTTTCCTAACTACACCTGTAGAATTCAGTCGGTAGGAATAAAGATAGATAATGTTTCGTTAAGAGAAATCGGAGAAATAAACGAGAGTCTGAATTCGCAGCTTGAGGGAAAAAGAAGTTTTTATTTATTAAAGTAAGAAAGTGCCTTAGACCGCTCGGGCGCTTCATAAGATGCTCGATTTTGGATTGAGTAATAAGATCGAAGTTGATTTTCAAGATAACGGATCCCCCATTTATGTTTCTTTTCCAGATTTGGATTCCAAATACAGATTCCAAAAATTCCAAAAATTTGAAATCAGGAATCTAAAGATTTCAATGATTCCAAAGAATCCCAAGATTCTAAGGATTTCAAAGAATCCATAGATTCCAAGAATTTTTAAAATTTCAGCATTCCAAGGTTTCAAATATTCTAAAGATTCTGATGAATCAAAAGATTCCAAGATGTCAAACTCCACGATTCCAAGATTTCAAACTCCACGATTCCAAGATTCCATAAATTACGAAGATTCCGAAAATTCTTTTACGAAGGTTCCAAAGAAACCAAAGACCCAAAGATTCCAGATTTCTGATTTTACACTCTTATTTCAGTTCATTACATTGGATGCATATTCATGTTTATATTCTGGATTCGAATCAACATTTGGGATACAGATTTGTATGTTGGATTCATATTCATATTCTGGATTCAAATTAACTTTTAGGATTCAAATTGATAATTTGGATTCATCTGAGAATTAAATGAATCCTACATTCATTTTTAAATTTTAGATTGGTTTTCAGAATCTGAATTACTTAGATTCTGGAAACAAATTTATATTCTGGATTCAAATTAACATTTGGGATTCAAATACAAATTATGGATTCATTTGAGAATCTGGTTTCGGATTCTAGAATCCAATATTAGATTCCAGATTCCAGATTTGGATTCAGATTCTCGAATTATATTCTGGTTTCAAATTCCAAAATTGGATTCATGTTCTAGAATCGAATTCTGGATTTAGATTCTGGATTCATATTCTATACAGAACTAAGATTGTGTGAACATTCAGATTCTAAATTCCGATTATGGATTCAGATTGTAGATTCTGCTTATCGATCCTAGATTCCTGATTCCAGATTCTATATTTTACAATGAATTCAAATTCTGGATCAGGACTCCAGGACTCAGATTCTGGAAGCTGATCTCTGCTCTGGATCCAAATTATCATTTAGAATTCAGAATCATGTTTTGGATTTATTTGAGAATTTGATTTCAGTTTCTGGATTCTGGAGGTAATATGAGTTTTTCAAAGCAATTGGGATTTTTTTTGACTCAAGTGTCACTTTTGAAAAAGGTGTATCGATTTTAGTAAGAGAAATCTTTGATAATTTATATCTCAATAACTATGAGTCCTACCGAAATAGTGTCTTAGAAATATGTGTGTATTGATGTTAAAACGTGAAAAAATGTACACTAAGAAAAAAAAATAAGTACACTTTTTTTATTTACAAAAAAACTTTAATTCGCAATATTTTTTTTTTAAGTAAAATAGAAGTCATGTAGAAAATTTAAAAAATTAGTCCAAGATGGTAAAACTATTTTTGACAAACTTTGTGGAATATCGATTTTTTTATGAATTTTCGAAACTTCGAATTTTTGTATGTTAACAATCATTTTTATCCACAAATTATGAATCCTGATTTGATTCAAAACAAAAAAAGCTCTTTATCAATCTTAATAGGCTCTTTTAATATGTTTGTCGTGTTATACCTTCACGTTCATGAAATTTAATGAATTTGCTTATAATTTTCAACAACTTTCTCAAATACATCATTATGGTAAAAATATATGTTTAGAAGTTATCCATGTTATGTTTAGGAGTTTTAACCCACATGCCTTCAAATGTTTTTCAACGTAACGTAACAACGCATTTTCAGGACGATTTCATTTGGAACTACTTCTAAGAGTTACATTTTGCATGCGAAATAACCTTCTCAGCCATTCAAATGAAAGTTTCTTCTTCCGTTTCATCTAAAAGTGGATTGTCCCTGATCGTTTTCCAAAAAGAAGGACGGGAGAGAGACATAGGAGAGCATAGCAGTCACAACAACAACGAAAGTTTCATTTGAATATAAACTGCAAGGATAGGATGTGTTTCAATTCGTTCTGAAAAAAATAACGCGTGAAAACTTCGCTTCATAGTGAAGAGTGAAACGGATACACGTGAAGGAGAAAAGATGTTTTGTTCCTAGAGCGTGAAATGAGATCATAATGTGTAGTCAGCGTGAATAAGGTTCAACTTGAAATGCAGAAATTCAGTATTATTTGATGAATGATGATCTTAACACTGGAATCTGGAGTTTAGGATTTTGGAATCCGGAATTATTCTAGAGAATTTATTATAACTAACGTTGAAAAGAATAAGAAACCGAATCTCTGGAGATACTTTGGAACATTTTACCAGGTAGTCCTGAGTTATATTAATACACAAAAATAACTTTTTCATGGGAAGAATTAACATGTTGCGAAGGTTTTTCGGTAATCAACATTTTTTTTCGAAATTGAGCATTGTACCAATTAGCAACGGGCGGTCAACCGTACCCATTGGAACCCATTTTGGGCGTATTTTGCCCGAAGGGGAGGACAGCAAGTCATTTACTTTCGCCGATCCATTACTATTGTGCTTACAGAAGTAAGAACTTACAGCGTCGGAAAACAGAATGGTTTTCAAACTAACAATAGAGCATCAGGAGAGTTTCTGAGTGGCACAAGGTTTCCCCACAATAGTTTTTGTTAGACAGGAGAGGAAAAGGACTTTGAGTGCACTCTCACCTATCATTAATATTGTTATCACTGCCAACATCCGTCGTCATCAGAGGAGGGCCTTCCCTCGATCCTCCCGCCCTAATAAGTGACCTACATATGTAGGAGTAGGTAATGGCGAAGCCTACCACAGTTCAAACGAGCGCTACTTGGCGATGCTCAGAACACAATGAGGTAAATGTAATTGGAGTTTTTAACGATGCGTGTGCAATCTGAGCGAAAATCGATCGTATTAGAACCCGGAGGAAAGCTAAATACACAGAGATCTGCCCTTTTCTCGAATCATTATCCATTCACTCCGCCCGGGCTAGATCTAATTACTTATTCAATCCACTATTAGACACAACACAGAGTCCCGGTGGAAGCCATGTTCCCTCCAATCATTAGGCAAACCACTGACTCCGAACCTTATCGTTTCCTGGGGAGCTGTTGCACAGCGTTGCACAGAGCCATGTACCGAAGGCCGAGCGTTTATCACGGGATTCTCTCGTGTTTCGCGGTCTGCTGGAGCAGACCCCGTTTCAAACATCGACCAGCGCCAGCGTTCCAGACCATGAATAAATAAACATGGAAGCATAAATTATGATTTTAATAATTTTTTATAATTTCTGCTCACAATCCTGCACACCTATGAAGAACCTTGACGAAGCCGAAGTGTGTAGTAGCACGGAAAGGAGGCAACAACCGCACCACCTTCAAAAGCCAATGTTGCATAAAACCTTCTTTCATCCCTTTTTATGCCACACAGCCGAGGGAGGGGTTAGCGGAAAGGAGAAGGAACCAGCCGGCTCACCTTGCTCGGCAAGTTGAGTGAAACGGCTCATTGCCTTGCAGGCAGAGTCTACACGTCTTTTCGGGGTAATAGTTGTAACAGCCAAGCAAGTCTCATACCTCTCTCTGCCGCTGCACAAGGGCTTATCAGTGACCGAGTTTACCTGCCTTTTTTCCGGCTCGAGGTTTCATTTTCCTCTCGGCTACAGTTACCACACACACGAACCAACGGATGGTGGCCTTAATTCGACGGTACAAATAGCAACATATGCATCACACCACACCACACCGAGATATCCTCGTGTTTTTCGTCGAGCTATGGCTAGAGAGGGGGAAGGGAGATCATGAATTGTTGATGAGGCTTGTGCGCACTGCGAGTGCTTCTTTTGCTCGTCTAGGTTCTCCCCCCGAAAAAAAAGGTGTGCGATGGTAACCACTCTTTTGCATGGAGAAAAAAAAATTACATGTAGCATCTTACTTGCGATAATCGGTAACAGCGAATATTCTCTACCGTGAAGTGCGCTTACCTGGAAAAAAAAGAAAGAGAAAAAAAAGATTGTTAAAACATTAGTTGCCGCGGAGGATGTTATTGGTAAATGCTTGGATTCGAATGCCCAGCGCAAGAGGGGGGTGCACTTGTTTCGGGTGGTTCTGCACCAGGTACAACAGCATCTGCTGCTCTCCAAATGCAGCCAACTGCAACTGGTGCAATAAACTGCCAGGCTCAAATATTGTTACGCTCTTGTAACGAAACAGATTAGCTTCCGTCCGTCTCCCATCGGGCGCCTCAACAGACGAAAACAGCACTAGAAACCAGCTCAAGATAAATAAATTAATAGCGAAACAAAATTTGAGCACGATTTCTCCTCCCTCCCTCCCAATAATCCGATGGAAGTAAAACATGGGTCGGAGGAAATAAGAGCACACGATATTTCCTAGAAGACGTGAAGTAATTAGAAGTAGCTTCGACTCAAGAATTTAGACTCGAAGTATTGCATTGGAAATTTGCGTGAGGGCAAATATGATTTTTTTTTCTGCCTCGGCTGACTGACTGACTGACGAACTGAGACTATCAAGGGGAGGCAGCGGCGGTGAGAGTTGGAAAAAATCATCCATCATCAAATAGCGCCACCAGGCGAGCGTGAAAAACGGTTCTGGCAGCGTCAACACAAGATATGCTACTTGAGGTAGCGGGAGGGCACGACGGGTGAAGAGGGAAAGGACGCGCCGCGATTCGCGGTGCCGGTGTGAAAAATGAGAACCATTCAGGTGATCTATGGAGGTAGCGGTGGAGGCGGTGGCGGCGACAGAAAATGGGGAAAACACACAAAAAGCGCGGGAAATCCATTAGTTTACAGTTAAATGATTTCAACGCATTAATAGTCAAAAATATCGCGCGATGAAATGTTGAAAAATCATTAATATTCGACGGAACACAGATTTGAGAGCGCCGGGATAGACAAACACGCAGGATGTATTTCGCGATTATTGCTGCTGAATGCAATCCCATCCGCACGGATATTAATTGCGAGAGACCGACAACCGGAGAGCGGGGGAAACCATTTATGCCCCTCCCGAGATTGCATTAATTACTAGCTTCGCAAACCTCTCTCTCGCGCGCGCCCTAGAAAGCCACACAATGGACGGTAAGGCAAGAATAAGCGATTTCTGCACTTAGTAGGAAGCAAGCTAACCATAGCTTAGCAAGAGCATCACCGAGCCGGAAACTCGGCAGCATAGTTCTCCTTTCCCGGCGCCTGCTGTAATGGAGCTAATCCTTCCCCCAGCCTCCCCCACTACCACCCATTCACCCAAAGCTCATTGGTATAAAATTTCAATTAATCCCAACGTCTCCCACTTAGTTGGGCCTCCCTTCACTTCTAGGGCGCGCGCTCGCTAATCAGCCATTTTCCCGCTTTTTTTCTTTCCAGACGCTATGCCACAGAGAAACAAAGAAAGAGAGAACTGAAGCGAATCCGGAAATGGCATGGTCAAGCTTCAAATCCGCCAGGAATGGCAAGTAAATTAATGGTTCCGCTTTATTAACAACCGATGTGTGGGGGAGGGGAGCGGGGAAAGGGGGAGGCGAAAGACCACAGGTTGAATGCAAAGATTTGGGCTTGTATAGCGCACGCGAACGCACGGGAACGGGCTTTTGGTGGACTCACATTCAAACAATGGACTTTTATGGTGTACGAATAGTTACAGCAGATTCAATAGTCACTAATTGATTTCTTTCTCAAAAATAAAATCTGGAATTGGTCTTCTGAATTCTGAAATCTAGAGTCTTAATCCTGAATCTGAATCCAGAGTCTGAATCCAAAATTTGGATTCAGAATCCGAATCTCAGAATCTGAATCCAGAATCTGATACAAGAATTTCAAAATACGAATAGAGAATCTAAAATTTTAAAAATATTCCTTCCCAAAAATGCTCTAAATAGTAAAAATGGGATTGTAAAAACTGGAATCTGGAATCTCTGAAATCTGAATCTGTGGATTCTCAATCTCTGAAATCTGAATCCATGAAATCTAAATATCTGAAGTATGATACTATGAAATCTGAAACTCTAAAATTTAAATCTCTTAAATCTGAATCTCTGATATTTGAATCCCTGAAATCTGAATATCTGAAGTCTGATTCATTGAAATCTGAATCCAGAATTTGAATTCAGAATCTATGTTCAGAATCTGAATCCGGAATCTGATACAAAACTCTCAAAATACGAATAAAGAATCTAATATTAAAAAAGCTATTCCTTCTCAAAAATGATTTAATTAGTAAAAAAGGGTTATAAAAATTTGAATCTGGAATCTCTAAAAATCGAATCCCTGAAATCTGAATCTCTGAAATCTGAATCTTTGGAATCTCAATCTCTCTCAATCTGAATCCTCAAAATTTGAATCTCTGAAGTCTAATTCACTGGAATCTCAATCCCTGAAATCTGAATCCATGAAATCTAAATCTCTGAAGTCTGATACTCTGAAATATGAAAATATGAAAATGAAATATGAATCTTTCGATACTGGATCCTCAAATTCTGAGTCTCTGAAGTCTGATTCACTGGAATCTGAATCCAGAATCTGGACTCAAAAACCGAATCCCTGAAATCTGAATCTCTGAAATCTGAATCTTTGAAATCTCAATCTCTGAAATCTGAATTCATGAAATCCAAATCTCTGAAGTCTGATGCTCTTAAATATGAATCCACATCTGGGTTCTCTAAAATTTAAATCTCTTGAATCTGTATCACCGAAATATAAATCTCTGAAGTCTGCTGCACTGAAATCTGAATCCAGAATGTGGTTTCAAAACCTGAAACCAGAATCCGAAATCAGAGTCTCTAAAATCTGAATCTTTGGAATCTGAATCCATGAAATCTAAATCTCAAAATAGAGAATCTAAAATTATAAAAATATTGCTTCTCAAAAATGCTTTAATTAGAAAAAAATGGATTAGAAAAACTAGAATCTGGAATCTCTGAAATTCGAATTTCTGAAATCGGAATCTATTATATCTGAATCTATGAAGTCTGATTCACTGAAATCTGAATCCAGAATCTGGATTCAAGACCTGAATCCAGAATTCTAATCCGGAATTAATTCAAATATGACTCCAAAATTTAAGAAAATAACTGTGTCCCAAACGTTAATTCAAATCCGGAATATGAATATGAATCTAAATCCAATGTAGGAATCTTAATCCAGAATCTAAACCTAATCTAATATCTGGAATATGAACTCAGAATTTGAGTCCATGTTCTAAATATTAATCCAAAATATATATCTGAAATCTAAATGTAAATTTGAATCAGGAACATGAATAGAAATGTAATAATTTAAATCCAAAATTTCCATCTGAAATCTGTAATTAAAATCTGGAATTTGAATTCCACAATCCAGTATCCAGAATCTGAATTCAAAATCGAATCAAGAGTCTGAATCCAGAATCTGTACCCAGAATTTGAACCGAGAATTGCGTCACCTAGTTGCAAAACCGGCCAACTCCACATGTTTGAGAAATTAGTTTTTTCGGCTTTTTAGACCTTAGATACATTGTTCCACTTAATGGTAGTGAGAAACAGCATCAATATCAATTAATTCCCTTTAAAGTACGTGTTTGGAAATCATGATGTGTTGCCAAACCGGTGACATGATGCCACAATAAGTCGTCTTTCCTGTAAAATTTTTATTTTTGGAGTTGGCCGGTTTTGCAACTAAGCTACACAATTGGAATACAGAATCAATATCGAATTTCTGGAATTCAAAACCTAGAATCCATAATCTTAATATGGAATACGAACTCAGAGTCTGAAGCAAGAATTTATAAAGATTCCAATATATAAATCTGAATTCCAAATTTTGAATCGTATCAAGAATATAAACAAAAATATTATAATTCAGCCATTCCATTCCAAACCGATATGGTGGTTCTCAGATTTTCGTTAAAATTGGTAGTTTTGTTGCTCATAGCAAAATATTTGACTCGTAATTTTTCTTTTTTCTTTAGGGTGCCCATTTCCATCTTAGGGTGGTCCGAAAAATCTTTTTTTTTCTTTTTTAAAAGAAAAATCATCGCCTTTTAAAAGAGAAATCATAACTTTTGAACTATGGACCGACTCAGATGATCGACATATCAAAGTGAAAACAATTAGCTAACTTTTTTTGGAAAAATATTATACTTGCAAAAAGTTTGAATTTTGATTTGGAAATTCCGATTGTTTTTGATTTATGTTGTTTTCATAACTTTGGACAAGAGGGCCCTATATATTTTTCCGGAAAGCTGAAGCTTTTTACATAATATATCCAAACATCAGAGATGTGATTTTTGACGTTTTTTAAGTTACGGTTTTCCAAAGTTAACCGATGGTCCAAAAAATCATTTTTTTCCCTTTTCCCAAAAATGACTTTTTCAAAAATTCATAGCTTAAAAAGCTAGGACCGAGCTTAAAAAGCTAGGACAGGACCGATTCAGATAATCGACATATCAAATTGAGGCTGTTTCTTTTTGAAAATAAAAATTTTAAACTGACAAAAAATAGGATCCCAGTCGCATAGATTCAGTCTATTCGCAAAGGAATATTGAACGAAGGCTGAAATATAAGATAATTTTGAGAAAATCATAATCTAAAACCAAAGAGAAACACATATTTGATTTTTGGAGACTAGCTTCAATTGGCTTCTATTTGATCAATAGCTGTGATTCTTTTTCAAAAGTCATCTTTGGAAAAAAAGAGAAAAAATGATTTTTAATCATCGGTAATCTAATTTATATCTCAAAAACTATGAGTTCTACCGAAATAGTCTTAGAAAGAGTTAAAGACTATTGATGTCCAAACGTGGAAAAAAATATACGCTGAGAAAAAAAATATTTATTATTTATTTACAAATTAAACTTCAATTTGCAATATCTAAAATCCTTTTTTTTTATTTTTTCATATAAAATAGAAGTCATGTAGAAAATTTAAAAAAAAGGGTACAGGATGGCAAAATTATTTTTGACAAAATTTGTGGAACATCGAATTTTTCTGAATTTTCGAAACTTTTTGTATGTTAACAATCATTTTTAGCCACAAATTATTACATTAAGGTTTTTTTACACGAAGGATACGTACCTCGTAAAAAAACGCGTTAAAAAATGACGCGTTTGTAGGAAAATCCACTTGAAAAAATCGCATGAATTCGAGAATCCACGAAAAAAACCGCGTTGATCGGGAAACCCACGTAAAACACGCGTTCATTGGAAAATCCGCGTAAAAAAAACTTAAACGTTAAAAAACGTGGGTGCATTGAAAAAAGAGTAGTTAATACTTATAGGACATTCGGGTTCTTATTCAGTATACCATCGAACTTGCTACTCAATATATAATTAAGACTTGATATTCGACAATGTAATCACAACCAAACACTAGCGAAAAGGACGCAATGCGAATAATTCCTCTAGGAACGTTTGCGCCATTTCAGAAGACAACATCGGAGAAAAGACGAAATTCGCACAATGTTTTTAAAAATGACCTCTATTTGCAAAACATGATTCCTCGTTTGCCAAGATTGAAATCAGATGAAACACCGCTGTGGGGATCCAACAACTCAAAAAATACATCAATCAATTTCGACCAAGACCAAAAAATTCGTGCGTGCTCTTCACGAATTCGCCAATCGCCAGTGCAAATATAGAATCATCCCCCCCTCGACCCGTGGTAATCTCGTTAGAGTCTCCGAGAGGCAGGCAGATACACACCGTTGGCATGCCTACCAGCCGCAAATTAATCACGCAAACCCACATCGTTTATTTTACGATTATTCAACATAAATTTTATTGCGGGGTAAAGTCAGGTTTTCTCATTCTACGGGCGCGCGCCCCTTGAATGCGAAGTTAGCTGTCCGGATTGTGACTATCAAGAACGGAGAGGATGAATCCCTGGCGAGAGTGCTCTGGGTATCTTCTGGATCGTCGGAAGGTAATTTTTGTGTGTGAGATGATGGTTGCAATAATTAACGAGCACCCCCTCGAAAAGCTTCCATCGCTTGTAAACCTTTCTGCTGCCCAGTACGCGTCGAAGATCGGGCAGATCTAGGAAAAACACTATTATTTCCACTACTTTAAACCAACAACGACACGGACGGTCAGGACCGTGGTCATCAGCCCCAAAACGGTAATTAGGAGTTCTTTTCCTAGGGGTGGCACGCGGAGTTCCCCAACGACGAGTATACGACTTCCTACAGGCCGCCGCCCCGTGTCCAAAGAAAAATGGTGAAATGTGAAAAAAAAACATCTGTGTCACAAGATGAGAGAGATTAGACGCGTTTTCGGGGTTCGTTTTCCGACCATCACAAGATGAGATTTTTAATTGGGAGACTCGTCGTCGTCCTTGTCGCGTAGTTGAAGCAAGGTTTTGTTGGAATTTTAACGGTTCCACGTTTGAATTCAGCATTAACCTATTTCGGGGAATGATAATTTTTCGCCAAGCAAATATTTATAACACTCGATCCCATCAAAGTGGCATGTAAACCATCGTGTTTTAGAGCATTGTGTGGGACCGCATCCCGATGGAGCTATGCTTCATTTATTGAAATATTCAGAATAATTATGAACATCAGCTCTGCTTCAACATACCACCGCTAAATCCACACACACACACACACACAATGGTCTCTTGCAATGTATTGTGCCTGGATTCGATGCCAATTATGGGTAGCCACATAATTGCGTGTGCACATAAAAGATGTATTTCCCCAGGGGGGGGGGGGATGGGGCACCTCCCAAACCCCATCGCCTAAGGACACGCCCGCGGAGCGCTTCCAACGGTCCGATTTCGGACGGCGCGCATTCAACGGGGTGTTAAAACCTAACACAAATAATTAATTAAATGAAATTTTAATCTTTCATAGAGTTAATTAAATTCATTTGCCATCATTACAAACAACATCACCCCATCATCATCTGCTGGCAGTGGTGGTGGTGGTGGTATGTTGGATGTCTGCCAACCGTGGCAGGTGAGGGAATTAACCCCACAATTTTGCTACTCATGCATCCCAGCCGTCCTCTCATACCAACGAATTATGCAATACAATTAAAATTTCAGCTTAAAGAGAGTGAAAACCTAGCAAAAGTTGCAACCTGTGTTCGGGTTATCGGGGTCCGAATCAACCGATGCTTCCGAACGCATCGCGGAGAACGGGAAAATTGCGATATTAATTTTTCAATCTCTTACCGGAACTGGTTCCCGGTCCTGGTCCCAGGCCAGATGATGACGGTGACACAAATGCAACATGTCGAAAATGTGCGAAATTGTTACAATTTCCGTTGTGAATTAGAGGTGTGTGTGTATCTGTGTGTGTGTGTGAATTATTTTGAAGGAAAAAAAAGTAACACCGGGTTTGATTACTTGTAAAATTTGATGAAACTCAGCCCAATCAACAGACTGTCCGCAGTTCTCGTAGGTGGTTTGAATCACACACAACACGTGCACGGTAGCATCGCGCTCATGAATAACTAATCAACTTTGATCAATTAATCACTAATGAAGAAATAATTTGTGTGCACACACACACACAGTGGCAGCTGCGGTGGCGATTTGTCTCCGCGCGCTTTGAACTACTTTGGAAGCCTCCAACTAATCGACTGCAAAACAGAATCCAATGCTCTCCATTAAGCACAATATCTTCGCAGTCCGTCCCTCTGTGACCATCTCCCTGTTGCATGTGGTGCGTTTGGGAAAGGAAGTGGTTCAGGTGGTCACACACAGGCACTTGTCCCATTATGCGGCACCACAGCAACATCGGTTGCCCTAATTAACGGTAATTGCTTGAACTGTAGCCAAATCGGATTTTCTTCGTCCTCCAACATGGTAGTTCATGGAGACATTACAGAAAGTTTGATGGAAATGTTATGCATTAAAACTTGCATCGAGACCAAAACTCCTACACCCAAAATTAATTTTAGTACATGTTTCGATATCCCGATTTATTACATTGGATGAGCCTAAAAATAACGGAAAATGTGCTACGCTCAAATACTGGTATAGCATTTGTATAAATATTTGCCATTCCATGCCAAAACGATATTCCCAGGTTTTCAGATTTTCGTCAAATGTGGTAGTTTTGATCTTTATAGCAAATTATTAGACCCGATTTTTTTTTTGTTGGGGTGACCATTTCCATTTTAAGGTGGTCCAAAAAATCCATTTTTTCGCATTTTTGTCGAAAATGACTTTCGAACCACTAGACCAATTCAGATGTTCGACATATTAAATTTAAGCCAATTAGCTGGTATTTTTTTGGAAAAATACTACAGTTGCAGAAAAATTTAATTATGTTTTCGTTAATATTGATTGTATTTGTTTTTTATAGTTTTCATGGTCTCGGGACCAAAGGCGCTATATTTTTTTATATATATTTTTTTTGGAAAGCTAAGGATTTTCCACATAACATATCTCGAAACCAGGGTTTTTTTCGTTCTTGAGTTATGATTTTCCAAAGTTAACCGATGGTCCGAAAAATCATTTTTTCCACTACAAAAAATCATAACTTTTGATCTACTGAACCGATTCAGATGATCGACATATCAAATTAAAGACAATGACTTTTTTTCAAAAATTCATTACTTTCGAACCACTAGACCAATTCAGATGTACGACATATTAAATTTAAGCCAATTAGCTGATATTTTTTGGAAAAATACTACAGTTGCAGAAAAATTGAATTATGTTTTCGTTAATATTGATTGTATTTGTTTTTTATAGTTTTCATGGTCTCGGGACCAAAGGCGCTATATTTATATATATATATATATATATATATATATATATATATATATATTTTTTTTTTTTTGGAAACTAAGGATTTTCCACATAACATTCGTTCTTGAGTTATGATTTTTCAAAGTTAACCGATGGTCCGAAAAATCATTTTTTCCACTACAAAAAATCATAACTTTTGATCTACCGAACCGATTCAGATGATCGACTTTTGGTCTTGTTTGAAAAATATTAAACTCTAAATCAAAATGGATTTTGTTTTCGTAATAATTGATTATATTTGTTAATTATAGCTTACATCGTTTCGGAACCAAGGGCGCCATATTTTTTTTATATTTTTTTCTGAAAGCTGGGGTTTTTTTTCACATAATATATCCGAATACCAAAGAGGTGTTATTTTTCGTTTTTTTGATTTTTAAAGTTAACATGTTTTCAGTTTTCCTTCAATATTTCTATGCGATTAAACTGGATGTATGTGACTATAATCCAATTAATTGGCAAGCGTGTTATTTTTTTCAAAAAGGCTAGCTGGTAGGCTTTAATTTCATATGTCGATCATCTGAATCGGTCCAGTAGTTCAGAAGTAATGAATTTCTGAAAAAAATCATTTCTGGGAAAAAAACCGAAAAATGATGTTTTGGACCATCGGGTGATTTTTAAAATCATAACTTAGAAAAAAAATCTTTGGTTTCGAGATATGTTATATAAAAAATTCTCAGCTTTTCAAGAAAAAAAAAAAATTTGGTACCGAGACCATGAAAACTGTAAAAAACAAAATTCAAATTTTGTGCAACTCTAGTATTTTTTCAAATAAGATTAGATCCGCGTTAACGGCATCGAGCTTCGTATTACGAAATTGGGGAGTAGGCATGACAATATAGGGTTGCAGAAGAAATGAGCACACTTTTAAAATAAAAATTATGATTGAAAATTATTTTTTCCAAATCGAATTAGTATTCTATGTAAATGAAAATTACTTTTGCTTGCAAGTAGGGAAAAAATATCATACAAAAATTGTGTCTAAAGATAATTCTATATTATAATGGTAAATTTTGGTGAGAATATCTGGAAATTCATAGAAAATAGTTTTAATTAGGGTCAGAACAACGTACTTCTAGTAGGTAAATAACGCCAAGAAAAAAATTTCATACAAATTTTAGTAATTCAAATCTAATCTGATAGAGAAAAGTTGGCCTCATACTAACTAATGTCGTATCCAGATGTCGAAGCCATTCCACCGTTTACGCGAATTGGCTTTAATTTGATATGTCGATCACCTAAATCGGCTCAGTAGTTCAAAAGTTGCGAATTTAAAAAAAAAAGTTTTTTTTCGAAAAAAGTAGAAAAATCTGATTTTTCGGACCACCCTAAAATGGAAATGGTCACCCTAACAAAAAAATTAAAAAATACGGGTCTAACTTTCCACGAAAATCTGAGAACCATTATATCGTTTCGGCATGGAATGGCTGATATATGGTATAGCAATATAGGACCAATATGAGCGAGCGAAACAAGAGATACATTGCAGAAAAGCACGCATCGTAGCTTTTCGCATACTTTGCCACATACACGGCCCAGACCGAAAAGAATATAGATTCACGTTTATGCTCTCGTTTTTACTCGTAGAAAACACATTTCCAACTTCATTTCATAATGAGGTATAATATTATAACGCATTTATGCAACAACTCCAATGGCTATGTGGATAGCGTGGTCGTGTAAAACAGCCTTGCATTCTAGCCGACCTTGGTTCGATCCCCGTTAACATTGTTTAGACTTTTTTTTGGGTACAATCCCAAAAAAGATGAAAAAAGAAAAAATAAACAGATGTCTGCTCCCATACATACAAACATTTGGAAGCTTTTGAAACAGGTGCTTTTATTTGTTCATTTCACCCTTCAGCACACGAAAAAGCATTTTTTTCTGCCGAAGATGAAATGTTTTCTGCCAACGCTAGTTTGGGTGTACTAAGTTTGAAAAACTGGAAACGAAAAGAGAATCGGAATAACAAAGTTCAAAGTTTCCATGCAGGTATTTTACGCATTTCAGTGTCATTTGTTACTTGAGGTCAGAGTTCAACGTTTAAGATGAAGGATAAAAAATATTATGCCATATAGTGAGCCGTTGTCAATCAATCAGTACGGTATGGACCGAATAATACTCCTTGAAATAATTTTAATTGATTTAATAAAATCTTGGAGCATACGAAGACGAATGTTTTTTTTTTTTGCAATATTTGAACTCAAATATTTCACGAAATTTTTCTTCGGGATCTTTTAGTCAGAAAAATTTTGGCTCACAAAAAAGTATCACGAAATGCGGAATGGTCGAAAGTGCCATGATAAATGATTAAATTTCGATTAAATAATAAAATCACAAATGGGAAATCGCACAAAATTAGATTTTACTGCACACCATTTAGAAGCTACAAGAGATTTTCAAAGTACAAATTATTTGTAAATAATGTATTGATGAAGCTTGCAAACGTGGACAAAAATTGACAAACAAAAATATATATATATACATCGAAAACAAAACAAAGGTTAGTCTTTCTAAGATTTTGATATTTCAGTTTTCTCTCAACTCTCTAAAAAGACATGAAAAGCTGCTAGAACCATAAAAATCGAACATGTTTACCTTTAAGGTTCAGTATAATATTTTTTCTGGAAAGTCTTTAGAAATACCTGACATTTCTGAAGTTGTAAATCGGTCAAACGCTTCAAGAGTTACAAATATTCAAAATATAGTAATACGCTAATTATTAAAAAAAACGATTTTGCAAACCACACATTGAATTGAGTACCCTAAAGACGAAATACAGCCGTGTAAAATGTATCTTGTGTATCTTTTTTTTTTTTGAATTGCTGAAATGTAACATCTAACAGTAAAATAATGAACTAACAAAACTGAATCAAGGATTGCTAGAAATTTATTGATGAATAAGAGGGAAACTAGTTGTGTAGCTGCATTCCTTCGATAGAGGTGATAGAAAATATTCAAGTAATTCTTCTTAGTATATGTTTGTGAGTGATTTTATGATAGTTTGGATAACTTGATAATTTAAATCAATGTGTTTAGAAATTTCTAATTACGCCATAATTTTTCTTTTCAATTCCACAATTGCTTTATCGTTTTAAATCGAGTATCCCTTTAAATTACTAGATAGTAAAGTCCTAAAATTCATGAATCGTAGTTTTTCCTAGAGCAATTCCATGCCAAATCGGCCAAAAAACAGCAAATTTTGACTGAAAATAACATTTAGAATACTGTTAAATATCTTACTCAAAAATTGAATTTAATATTGAATAGTTTTATATCTCAAAACACTCCTGCGATATATTTTTTTAATACTTTTATTGGAGAGTCCTTTTAATTTAACAAAGTTTGACGTATAGTGGAGACGTGCCGGACTTTCCAAACTGGCGATATAAATTTTTGAAAATTTGTGAAATTTCGATGCTTTTTGAAATCGTAACCATTTAAGAAAAAATAAAACGAATAATAGAGCCTACACGTGATTCAACATAAAAAATTATATATAAAGATCCAGTTTGGAAAGTCCGACAGGTCACCAAACTTTCCTGATTTTTTTAATTCATTTCCAATAAAAATATACAAAAAATTTCTAAGTTTTTAATAATAAATTCATTTTTTGAGTCAGATTTTTAGAAAGGGTATTCTAGAAGATATTTTTTCTGATTGGCCAATTGATTTTCCAACAACTTTGTCAAACATCATACTTTAATCAGACACCTGGATTTTGGGTTAAGAATTTATGAAACAAAGATCAATTGTTTGTGAATACGCTTTTTTCAAAATCAGTCGTAATTTAAAATGGCCGTGTCACAATGAAAATTGTTTTCTTAGGTAGTACCTAGTTTCGATTTTTCGATTCTCGATTTCGTTTTCGATTTCGATTCTTAGGTAGACCGGCCGGTTTTTTTTAGTCTATTTGATCGGCCATCAGCACATGAACAGGATTTTGGGCCGTTAGTATGATGAAATAGTAACAATATTGTTTGATTACATAGTGCTGACACTTACAAGATACAGTTTGAATATGGTCACATAGACTACTTTCTATGAAAAATTGTATACATTTTCAAATCGAATTTTTATCATCTTTTGATGCCTGAATATCTTAGTTTGGATACTTATTTCTAAGTTCTAAGGCCGGTGACGTGGAATTGCTCCATAGGAAGGAGTCAAAAATATCTCAAGTAACAAAACTGATTGGATGAGTGATTTGATTGAAAAAAAATCGCTAAACCTGGAAAAGTTTAAAAATAAATTGAAAAATCGATTTTTTTCCATCCCGATATTCTTTGTTTATTACGCATACACATGTCAAACAAGCAAGAATTAAATAGAATACGATGAATTTCATACAAACTCATCTTAGGAGTTGGTAAACTCAGATATCGGTGCAACGTTATGGGTAAACAAATATTGGTCAACTAGTTTACTTGATACTTGAAATATTAGAAAAAAATAGACTACTTTTTTAAAAAGGGCCAAAGTTTTTTTTTTCCTATTTTTTGCTCAAAAATTTGTCCTACAAAATTTTGGTCAAATAACGAAATGTAGGAAATAAAAAAAAAACGAAAACAAAATTAGAAAATTACATTGAACAAAAAATTATTCTAAAAATCGAAATTAATTTTTCTCAAAAACGATTGTTTAAAATTTTTTTAAAAAATATATTCTCTCTCCTTTATTTGTCGATATTGACGAATTTCAATTTCTTACAAAAATTCATAGCTCAAAAAGGGTATTATTACCTACAAAATTCTGCTCAAAAGATGAAATGTAGAAAATAATCAAAATTTTCATAAAAAATACCAAAAATTGTTTTTTGTTTAAAACGCTAAAAAATATCTTCAAAATTAAAATTCATTTTTCTCAAAAATGTATTTTTTTAAATTCTCAACAAAATTATATGAGTAGCTCTTACAACTTCCAACAAGATGGACAAAACAGGGAAAGGAAAAAGGAAACAGCTTTCCATGTTTTTTTTTTTTAATTTCAACTAATCCTAATTTTGTTTAAAGTCATGATAGCGATATGGCGTATTCGACAGTGTTTTAGATCTTAATATTCATAACCTTTTTTGTGTATAGTTTCTCGCCTTTGAGATGTTCTTGACATGTTTCCAAAAAGAAAAAAATTGGAAAAACTCTTTCCTTGTAAAAGTGCCCATCTTCCCATGTATCAATGACTTGTTGGAAATTGAAAGGGCTATTCATGTATATTTTCTTCATTATTTAAAAAAACGCATTTTTGAGAAAAAATAATTTTTAATTTTCCAAAAAATTCTTTTTCAGTTCAATTTTGTTTTAAAAAATTGTTTGATATTTTTTAATGAAAACTTTAATTATTTCCTACATTTTATTCTATAACTAACATTTTGTAGTTTCTGAATTAGGATTTTTCGAAAAAAAGGTAGAAAAAAAAATTCACTCAAACAATCAGAAACTATAAGATCTACAAAATGTTAGTTAGTGAATGAAAAATAGGAATTATTGAAGTTTTCATTAAAAAATATCAAACAAGTTTAAAAAAAATTCATAGTAATTTTTTTTTTAAATTAAAATTCATGTTTCTCAAAACTATGTTTTTAAAATTCTTTATTCCAGTAACTATAAATGATAGAAGGTTGATGTCTTCGACAAGAGTTCATATTTTAATAAGATTACAAACTTTGTCGAATACGCTATATCGCTATCTTGACTTTAAACAAAACTAGGATTAGTAGTAGTTTTTTAGAGGCGAATAAACTGCGAAATTTATAGCCAAAAAAGAAGAAATAGATTTTTTTCAAAGAAAACATGAAAAAGTTGTTGGAAAAACGTTTTCCCTGTAAAACTACCTATCTTCCGATGTATGAGTGACTCTTATTGGAAATTGTAATGGCTAAATATCCACATACTTTTTTGAGAATACTTTTTCAAGAAAAATTAATTTTAATTTTTTATTATTTTTTTCAATGTAATTTTTTAAAGAAATTTCCGGCCTTTTTTTATTTTTTTAAACGATTTCCTACATTTCATCCTTTGACCAGAATGTTGAAAAAAAAATGTTTGGCCCTTCTCAAAAAGTAGTCTAATTCTTTTTCGAATATTATATTTTAATAAGTATGCAAAGTTGCTCAAATGACCAATGTCTTTACTCCCACAACGTTTCATCTGAGGCCATTCGAGTTGGCATGAGATTCGCGTCATAAGAAGCTTCGAAACCGCAAAAACCAGAAATAGCTATTTTTCTAGTTTTTTGTGTAAAATGATACAGTTGTACGTTTAGAAAGTTCATTTGAATACTTTCATGTGTATTTATGAAAAATATAAAAACAGTCCGGCGATTGGAGAGTTACAAATTTTCGGAAAGGAGCATATTTTTCGAAGTAAAAATGGGAAAAATATACAACTAAAAAAAAGACGGGTGGGTAATGTCGGGGACATAACCGAAGAGACGTAGGACTCCTTTTGGTCGGAACCATTTGAGAGGAACATAAATTGGACCAATCGAATCGAGGCACATAGTGTGTTTGGACAATGCTTGACATTTCATAATTATTCGATTGTTTATCTCCACAAAAATAAAATGTCATTCGTTGTGATAGATGCGTAGAAAAATTTCCTATCAATTGATGTGAACATCTTTGCGATCATTTAAGAAATGATCGAGTTATGAGCGTTCGAAATCTTTCATTTTTTCCCCTTGTTAAGTGCCTAGATTTTCATTTTACCTCCTGTATCTTCCTTATATAAATATATGAGTATCTAGCGTGTCTTCTAGTCCGACATTTCTAAACAAATCCATTCTTGAAGTTTTCACATGAAAATATGAATATTTTTTTCCTTAAAAAGTTCCATCGAACGCCTGTCATTTGCAATTTTCCAAAAACGGACTTCATTGGCGTTTTATCAACAATGTCGACTGTTCCCTTTTTTTAAATTTTTGAAGAGGAATAAATATACGAGAATTTTGAGGAAAATAAGAGCCACTCAAAATCCAGGCTGTTATTTTTGTTTGTTTTTTTTTCTAAAGATGGTTCTAATTAGTGATAGAGTACCTTGTTTTTACAAGAAGTGCTAGTGGTGATGGTAGTAGTGGTAGTAGTAGAAGAAGTAGTAGCAGTAGAAGAAGTGGTAGTGAAAGCGTAAGAGGTTGGAGGGCTGCTGCCGTCGCTACCGTCGTCGTGCGGGATAGCTGCGACAAAGCTGTAGGAGGGATAGTGCAGGCCCTGGCTATCGCCGCCGTTAGTCTGCTGGGGCTGGGAATAGTAGGAATTGGGCGAGGATTTGGCACTGCTGTGGCAAGAGGTGGTGGATGAGATAGTGGTGTCGGAGTGGGCGTTGTATAGCGAGTTGAAGAGGCCGTTGTTGCTGCTGCTGCTGCTGCTACCATTGGTGGTGGTGCTGGAGATGTTCAGAGCCTCCTGGTGATGAGGATGATGCTGCTGCTGGTAGAAGCCAAGCTGATGATAGCCGCCAAAAGCGGCTCCTGGACTGACTCCGTTGTTCTGGGCAGCGATGGCTGCGTGTAGCATCGCAGCCGTCGGTAGCGGCGGAGGTTGCGAATAGAGGGGTGTCTGTTGCGTGGGCAACCCCGTCGTCGTCAACAGCGGTGACGGCAGAAACGAGGAGTGGTGGTGATGGTGATAGTGGTGTAACGAGGATGGTAGAATGTCACTGGTGGTTAATCTTACCATTATCTCTTTGCCGGTGGGAATGTTGTTGGAGACTAGGCTTGGCTCGCTTCCGCTCAGGGAGTTACTTCCGGTGCCGAGGTTGATCTCGGTGTAGCGACTCAAAATCAGAGTTGGTGGTATGATGGTAGAAGGAGTCGGCGGTATGATGGTAGCAGGGGTCGCCTGAGGCGGTTGCTGTTGTAGGAGCAGCTGGTGTTGCTGCTGCTGCTGCTGATGCGACTGCTGGTAGTGTTGATAGCTGCAGTGACCGCAGAAGCACAGCTGTAGGGCAGCGTTACAGGCTGTACCGTTATTGTAGAGGGCAGTAGTGGTCGCCGCTACGGACGAACCGGTAGAGGACGGGGTCGAGTTGCAGCTAGGATACAGAGGGAACTGCGCCGGATAGGCGGTCGGTAGACTCGAACCGATCGGTTGGCCAACTACAGTGGAAGCCGCTGACGAGAGACCCGCGGTTACCGTTGGTTGTTGCTGATGTTGCGCTAGTGGCGGCGGTATAAAGGGGGGAACAAAGATCGGACCCGGTCGGAAATACGTGGTGACGTAAATTATCTCTAGTGTGCGTGGGGTAAGTGTTGAGATTGATTTTTGCTTTCGCGTGCTTTTTGTTGTCTACCCTTAACTTTCAAAAACGAATAGTGACGGCTGCTGATTGCATCCAACAATAACTAAGAACTGTGAACAACGACTTTACTTGCGCTAATCCTAACTTTGATAATTGAACGATTTACTTCTTCACTTTTTTTTCCTAACACCTTAACGATTATGTTTATTTGCTAGATATTTGCTACTGTCTGTGTGTGTGCCTTCACGTGGCGGAAATATATAGAACAGATTGTCAATTGATTGATTGCAGATTGATTGTCGTCGAGTGGAGCGGTTTCTACTACGATTCGACTATACTACGGCCTAGACAGATACACTATATAGATATGTTTTTTACATGTAAAAATCTCAATGTAGATTATTAAAAGTTTTTTTTTTAGAAAATAGAAGATTGTCAGAGTTTGGAAACACGACTCGATTTGGGGCACGTTCACTTGCTTGATTGGGATCCCGTGCGCACCTGATTGGTCTGAACAGCGGTTGAATTGATTGTCAAAACGCTTTCTCCTTAAATCGATGATATATTATTATCTTACTTAGCCGCTAGTGGTAGTATTCCGGGAGTTGGTGTCTCCGCGAAAAAACTGGGATTGTTTAGCGCAAAAAATGCTATCAGAATACAAAACACATCACTCTGTCTCTCGGTTTTTTTTTCTTCGCACTCTCTCTCTCTCTCGCACCTTTTCGGGATTGTTTGGAACTCTAGCTTCTAAAAATACACCTATTTTTGTGTTCGCTTCCGCGGTTGTATATGTATATTGACTGATTGGATTTTTCTTCTAATTTCTGTTCGATTGCCTGAACGCACCCTTTGCTCGCTTTTTTCCTGTTCTCCCCCTTCTTCCTGACTTTTGGTCTACGCTAATAAGTACGGTCGTGAGTGTTCTTCCAGTGTGGTTCTACGATATGGCCGCGCTCAAGAGTTTAACCATGACGAACACGAAAGACGAGAAATATATTTATCGTAATTATTTTTGATTATATGTATGTAACCGGTTTTCGTTCCCTGGCTTCCTTCTACCTTCTTCTACCCGCGCGCCGATGATCACACACAAAGTCCGATCGCGCAAAAGAACGACCGAAGCCGCAGCAGAAAAAGGTAACAACAACGGGTCGAGGAAATAGTAATAATAAAAAACCTGAATCTCGTGAACGCTCTTCCAAAGACCTTCTTCCTTCTTTACTGCGCTGTGTGGTGTAAACAATCGCTTCTTTTTCCCGTCGTTCTTAAGATCGAATCTTACGTACGAATGGTTTTTTTTCCTCTGTCTCTCTGTTTCTGTTGTTTCTTCAGATTCTCACTTGCGATGGCTTTGCAGCCAGCTAACTACCGTGTGCCCTGCCCGGTTTTATTTTTTTGTTGTTGTTGTGGAGTTGGTTAGATTTCTTCTGGAACGCGGGACCTCGGGAAACTTGTTTGTATCTTATTTTTTTGTTTTTGCTCTCTGTTCACTTCGATCGTAGTCAGAAGAAGACTTTTCAAAGAGTCAGAACCTGGGGTACCTGGCGTAAAAACTTGATATACATACACACACACACACGCACGAACCGTTCTCGTTTGATATGTTGATTGTCTCTCTCTCGTTTTTCATGCACTACTTAACTTTAGGTTAGGAATTGATTGGAGTCTTCCTATTGCACAATATACATCGAAAACTCAAAAAATCTCACGACACAACAGTGTTTTCTTCGCACTTCTATTGGTGATTAGTAGTAGTAATAGTTCAAATCTTTGGTTCAAACGCTCACAAAATAGGTTCTTCCTCTGCTACCTAATTGTAATGTGTTTAATTTAATGTTTTTGCCGCAGCTATTGAGCAACTCTAACTTTAATCTCAGATTTCGACACGAAATAAAAACAGGTCCTATAATACCTTTTCTCGCCCTCGCTAAAATTTACCTCTAACGTGTTGCCTTATTAGCTTATAGAACAAAAACAAATCTCAACAAAATTTTACTTTACTTATTTTTTCAGGTATACTTCTTTCCGCTTACTCACAAAAATTGCACAATCTCTAGTGTTTCGTCACGATGAATTTCTCCGCGGTTTCGATATCTGCCGTTTTCCGTTTGTTTGTTTGTTTGTTTCCGTTTTTTTTTTCTTTAAAGAGCCTCTACTGTGAATGTCAACGTTTCGGTTCGCGTCCCCACGGGGAGGTGGCGGCGGCTTACTTTTTGTTTAGGACAGGGTTTTTAGGGGGTAGCTTGGGACCGGAAGGACACTGCGTTTAGGAATTTGTGGATGTGGATGATGCACTTCTCTCTTCTACTACTTCTCAGAGGGAATCGCGCTGATTTTCTTGGTATGTTTCTCCTTCTTGCTCTTCGACCTGCGTTCCGCTGACTGATGACGTTTGGGATGACGCTTGTCGCGCTGTGTACACTCTTCTGGCAGCAATTATTCTTCTTCTTGCACCACTACTTTTTTTTACTGCGTAACTCGCGCACTCACACGACTTATCGAACTCGCGGAGATATTCGCGCACTGCAAAAGGAACACGCGCGTGTTTTGGCGTTCCAGAAGGGAGCCCGTGCCACACACCGAACCACTCTTATTCGAGGGGGCAAATATGTGTGTGGTGTTAGTGTCCGCGAAATGATGTGTGGGAACGTGGAAAACCGTGAGGATGGGCGGCTTTTGGCTTAGTCGTCGTCGTCGTCGTCGCGCGGAAATTTGATTTTTTTTTTCTAGAAACAAGTACGACGCGATGGAAACTTTGAACGGACCTGGGATATTCTTCTGGTGTGGTATGAATTCTTGGGTTTTGCTGGACCGGTTTGGAAAAAACGATGGATGATGAATGGTTGAATTGATTGAATATAATCGGCAGCGCAGACGGTACAGAGAGAACGTTTTGCGGGAAAATCGCGTTATCGACTGAACCGAGCGAACCGACGGCGGTGATGACGACGTCCTGAAGATTCTGGCTCTGCGGGACTCTGGCTGTATGCACTCGAGACTCGTCGGGTTGGTGTCGTATCTTCGGGCCCGTATCACACCCTCTCGCTCTCTCTCACTCGCGCACTCGGAGACTCTTCTCCTCTTCGGAGCTAGGCTTTTCTCGGGAAACAGGTAAGTGCGCGCGTGTGTGCTCGTGAGTGCCTCGGTGTGTGCGTGCGTGCGGTTGCGAACACTGCGCGCTGCCGTCCCGCTGGAGTGAGGAGGATTTATTTTGATGTACTCGTTTCGTTTGACTGCTGTTTTAATGTTAATTTCATCACACTTTTTTTTGTTTGCCTTTCTTTTCTTTTCCTGCAGAACTTGAAAAAATGTGTGCCGGTTAGATGATTTCAATCGACAGACGCGCGCGGAGGATAGAATGAAACGGGTTAAAGCGAAGACTGTACAAAGACTGAACCGAGAAAGCTTCGAGGTTCTTCGACAGCAACAACAGAACTGGACGTATTTCTCCTCCACATACATTCACTCTCGCGCGCCGAAGAAGAACCGATCGACCGACCGACCAGAGAGTCAAAAGCTGATACATAAAATACGAACCATGCATAATAATTCAAACAACAAAAAATCCTCCAAAATCAGTCGCTCCCTTTCCAACATACACATCCACCGCCGAAGCGCGATCATCCCGCGAACGAGCGAAAAAGAGATCTCCGCGGAAGAACAAGTGTAAGTAACACACCAACCGCCGGGAGGGAACCCGACGAGGAAGAACCCAAGCGCGAATCATATGAGGAAGACCACGGGTATAGAACACAACTCCATCCATCCCCCATCTCGGTCCACTCGCACGCGGCAACCGGCGCAACGCGCCGAAGCGTGAGTTCTCTTTTTCGCTCGCTCACACACTCACCTACATTGCATTGTTGTGCGCGCCCGACCGAACCAAAAAAAAACCAAGCCCACCCACCGCCACCTTGCGATGAATCACAGTCACAGGGAATTCATCTTCTCCTTCTCATGCTGTTCATCGCGTGACATCGCACGTTCCGCGCGAGAGAGCTCGCGAATGACTGAATGAACGAATGAATCCGTGGGATCGTGGGATCGCCACTCGTCGGCACAGGTGCTGCGCGATGATTCTCGGGCACAGACGGAAATGAAAGTTCGGTTAATACGTGAACGAGAGAAAGAGGGAGCGCGCGCGCTTGTTCGGAATGGTTGCTCTCGTTCTGTCGACCGCGTCGCGGTGGTTGCCTTTTTTTGTTCTGACGATGATTCCGATGACTCTGTTTTTGTTGCTCAATTTTCGCAGGTGAACACACACGGAAGGTGAAAGAGAAAAAGGTAAAACGGGAGAGAGTGAGGCCACCGCCAGGGAATGGGTTCTATGCTAAACCGAGCTTTGGTTGCGATAGTTGGCGGGAGAGGAAAGTAATACGCAGAATGGTAAATTATTTAGTGGCTTTGCATCGGGTGCCACAATATTGATACAGGAAAGCAATGAAATTGATTAGCGCGTTTTGATGTTTTGGTCTTTTCAATTAAACAGATTGCGAAACTAATAAATCCCAGCTCAAGCGCTCGAATGGAAGCAGTTAGACGAATTCCGGGAAAGTAGATAGCACAGAAGAGAAGTATTGATATAGAAGAGAGCTAGTTTTATAGAAGTAACAATTTTGACACGATAAAAAAAATCTTGCATGTTCAATAAAAAAGTGAAAATTATGCGTGAATTACTTTTTGTTCAAATAAACATACCTCTAGTAAGCCGCCTACCGAGAGAGAAGAAAAAGTTTGTTATACATTGGTTAGAAAACTTTTTGCATTGGTTACTCGATGCTTGAGGTGAATTGTATGGTCTAGTTGTGAAATACAAATTTGAGCAATCTTATGGGATCATTCATCGCCAGTTTCAACTTCGGGAACAACCAGAAGTTGACACGGTACAAAATTATTCAGAAACGGAGAGATGACAAGGTACCTATCTATCGAATATCAGCTCAACCAAGAAAATAAATGTTTTATTCAGAAAAAGCAATAGTAAACATGTCAGCCTGGTAGTGATCTTCATCGTTGACCATCACTTTTTCCGGACTTCCCATTTCCACCGCTTCAAACTACTTGTGATCGTTTCTTGTCGCATTGCACAAACTCACTTCCAAAAGGTATGATGACTTTCTATCTTTATGTTCTACTAGCAGATCTGCCCGAACTCCATCACGCCTTGAAATACATTCATTCGTTGGTCTTCTGGTTGGCCTTTTTCAAGGCTATATAGCAAGGCACAATGGTCCAGGAGATGCATTTAAGTGGAAATTAGCATTTAGAGCTCGACAGTTATTCTCTAGACAAAAACTGTCTGAGACTAAATTGTTACATATGATAGAGCGCACATTTTTAAGCTATCAAAAATAGGATGACCAAACTTGTCGATGAAATACAAAATATAACTTTCTTATCTTTATAGATAGAGGTAAACATAGTTCGAAAATGTTGTAGTCCCAGTTATTTGAGACATCTTTGTAGAACAAAGTTTTTTTTCTATCTCTTGAAATAACCGATATACCGATAACCGATATTGCCCTAATGTAACAACTTACATAGAAAGTGCTAAAAACAACTTTGAGAGCGCTCATTTTTATGTTATCAAAAATAGGGTGACCAAAATTGTCAATGAAATAAAATATCTAACCTTCTTATCTTCATAAACAGTGATAAACATAGTTTGACAATGTTGTAGCACCAGTTATTTTGAACAACTTTGGAGAACAAAACTTTTTTATATAAACGAATTAGCGCTTTTTTCAAAGTTACTTTAGGGTGACCATGAAAAAATGGGTTTTTTTTTGCTTTAACTTTTATATTTCAAATTCTACATCAAAACTGTGTTCGTACGACTTTAAAAGCTTATCAATACCAACATTTTGCGATGCAGAATTTGTCAATATCTTAATCCTGCTCAAAGTTATCGATGGGTTTTCATCCTCATGATTTCAATTTTAATTTACTCAAACACGAAAAATAACATAGTTTTAAGAATCACATATTATATAGAGTGAAATTTGTGCTTTCAAATTCCGTCAACAAACATTTTTTATGTTTGCCCCAAAAAGAATGACAAACAAATGAAAAGAGCGTGTTTTTTAGGAAGAAATATCAATAACTTTGAGTGAAGTTGTGATATTGACAAGTTTTGCATCGCAAAATGTTTGTATCAGTAAGTTCTAAAAGTCTTTCGAAGACAGTTTGTATGTAAAATTTGAAATATGAAAGTTAGAGCAAGAAAACAGTTTTTTTCATGGTGACCCTAACGTAACTTAGAAAAATGCGCTATATCGGTTATTTCAAGAGATAGAAAAAAACTTTGTTCTACAAAGATGTCTCAAATAACTGGGACTACAACAATGTCGAACTATGTTTACCTCTCGATAAAGATAAAAAAAGTTATATTTTGTATTTCATCGACAAGTTTGGTCACCCTATTTTTGATAACATAGAAATGAGCGCTCTATCATATGTAACAACTTTGTCTAAGACAGCTTTTGTCTAGGGAATAACTGTCGATCTCCAAATGCTAATTTCCACTTAAATGCATCTCCGGGACCATTGTGCAGTGGTACTCAACCTTTTGTCGTAGGACTACGAATTTGATTCCTATACAGAGGGGTCACTCTACGAAAAATGTAACGAAAAATAAAGAGCTTTCAAATGCATATTACGCAGAATCATTTTTACGATATATAATATAATACAGTCATTCCATGCCAAACCGATAAAGTAGTTCTCAGATTTCTATGAAAAGTGGTAGTTTTGTTCCTTATTGAAAAATATTAGACCCGTATTTTTTTTATTTTTTGTTTATGGTAACCTTTTCCATTTGACCGTGATATTGATTGTAACTGTTTTTCATTATTTTCATGGCTTTGGACTTGAGGACGCTATATATTTTTTATATTTTTTCTTGAAAGCTGAGGAATTTTTACATAACATATCTCGATATCAGAGATGCTATTTTTTTCGTTTTTAAGATATGATTTTTCAAAGTTAACCAGTTCCGAAAAAGCATTTTTCCCCTTTTGTCCAAAAATGACGTTTTTTGAAAATTCATAACTTTTGAACTACTGAACCGATTCAGATGAACGACATATCGAATTGAAGCCAGTGAGCTAAAAAAAATATTGAATATTGGGAAAATTGGATTCTGGTCGCACAGGTCTAGTCTAATCACATATGAATATTGAACGAAGACTTAAAACATGTTAAATTTGAAAAATCATATCTCAAAAACGATAAAAATAGCATCTCGGATAACGACATCTTCTTAAGTGGCACTCACGTTCATTTTTTCAAATAAAACTAAATCATAAATTTCCATTTGATGTCGGTCATCTGAATCGGTTCAGTGGTTCAAAAGTTATGAATTTTTATAGTGGGAAAAAGGAGGAAAAATTGTTTTTTTCGAACCATCGACTAACTTTGAAAAATTATATCTCAAAAACGAAAAAAATAGCATCTCTGATATCGAGATATGTTATGTAAAAAAAACTTCATCTTTCAAGAAAAAATATAAAAAAATATAGTCCAAAGCCTATTTAGTCCAATAAAAAACGACTACAATCAATAATTCCGAAAATAAAATCCATTTTTTTATTACAAATTCATTTTTTTTTTCTTCGATCATCTAAATCGGTTCAGTAGTTCAAAAGATAGAAAGAGTTCTACAAAAAAGTAATTTTTGGAAAAAAGTGAAAAAAAAATATTTTTCTACCCTACCCTAAAATGAAACCCTAATAAAAAAAAAAAAAACACGGGTTAATGTTTTACAATAAAGAACGAAATTACCACTTTTGACGAAAATCTGAGAACCACTAGATCGGTTTGGCATGGAATGGCTGAATATATACCATTAGACAGTAAAGGGCCTGGCCGGGCATGGAAGAAAAAAGCGCCCCAAATCAAATCACCTGCTCTATGGAAAATATTGAATAGGGTACCAAATAAGAAATGTTGACTTTTAAATGCGTTTCTACGTCTTTTCTAGATATGTGTGATTTTTTTCAGAACTTTAACAGTGTTGCGCAATACAAAAAAATATATATTTATAAAATTTGAATTTTGATTAAAAAAATTAAGTAATTTTTTTTAATCCCTTTATGGTTTACGTCATACTCAATAGCCTTGGAAATGAAAATTCGAAAAAATATTCAAAGTTCGTCTGTTATGGCGTACCACGACAAATTATAAAAAAAATATAGACAATGAAATTTTTTAAATTGAAGTAATTTTTGGTATTTCGAATTTCGAATCGAAAAAAAATTCAATTCAAACTTTGAGTGCTCTGAGGCACCCCTAAATCATGTCCGATTGAGCTGAAACTTTACAAAGGTCATTTTCTTGATTTTGGATTTTTTGGTTTTTGCAATTCGATGATGAAATACATCCATTGCCACCCTCGCTATATATAAAATGTAAAACCAGCATCTATGCCATTTATCTCAATAACTATTTATAATGAAGAATCTCAAAAATTTCGACTCTGTACAATTTATCTCGGGTGCTTCGAAATTAGAAATGATCTTGCGATTCTGCTTCAGATCGACATTTTGCCATTGCTGATTTATTGATTCCACATAAAAATCCAGTTTTTGATTGGGCAAAAAGTCTCACATTCCAGAAGCCTACATAAATCATTCTTCTTGAAAAAAAAATCGCTTTGGACACACCCAAAACGATATATTATACACAGACATATCATAACATGGCCCGATGGCGGAAGGAGACAGTTGTTCGCTAATTGGCACACATTAGTAGAAGCCTCTAGAACTAGCAACCGATTGATGAAACCACTTTTGATTGCCACCTGTGTCGACCCGCACTCGACCCGGCGGATGATTCCCTGAGATTTGGAAGAACAGCAAGTTCCGTTTGGAGAGCGTTCGCTTGTTGAAACTTCGTACGGAGAAAAAAAATCAACGAAGCAATTTGAATAAATTAGTCCCATTTTTTTGCCTATTCTTCGTGGTATCAACACTCACGCATCTACCGGTAAAATCTATGTGTCTCCAAGAAGCGTGGAGTTCAGGTTTTACTGGACCACATGTAATACTAATTTCAACCGCCGTCGTCACCGCGCACAAAATATGTATATCGCGGTGCGAAACGTGACTTGGATTTTCTCGGTCGGTTTGCGTATGTGTGTGCGTGTGGGAGCGAAATGTGTCAGGAATTTTACGCATCATTAAGCCATCAAGTGACGCCGCGCAGACATCGGGACCCAAAGAAAAAAGGAAATAAAATAGACCGGTCCCCGAAAGAGCGTCGCGAAGGATGATGATGAGTTCAATCGCCTGCTTTTGGTTGTTTTTTTTTTGCGCGCGAGAGTAACTAAACGGCAAGATTGAGACTCATTTCTCGGCCGAACCATTTAGTGTAGAAGCGATGGGAAGTGTGAGATTCCCCTGAAGTTTAACCACGATAGCACCCGCGACCGACGATTATATGCTAGGAATGCTGACGACGACGATGGCTTATTTGAATAAGTAAACTTCGCTCGTCGCGCATAAATTACCCGCGTTGTGTAGTAAGTGTTGTAGACTCGACTCGACCGTGTGTTTGACCGATAAATTGCCGACTAGGTAGTTAATCTGTGTTTGGAGACAGATGCCAACCAAAACAAGCATTTCAATCAGTTGTGTAGTTTTTAAAGTTTGGTGAAGTCCAGCGCGCATCTTACATACCTTTAAAGCTGAAGAATTCGTTTGAATGAGTTACGTTGAATCTAATGCTGCTCATTTCAATAATTTTTGTTTTTTGACGTAGAACTACGTCTTTCATTAAGGGTACCAGATCAGAAAACAGGTCACGTTTTTATGAAATAAAGTTATTGTTAATAACTTTTTATCCCTAAGGTTTGTTTTTTATGCTATATATCACAATCCCCTGGTGCGTAAAAGGTTTAAATTGATGGAAGCTAGAAGCATTTCCATTTTCCTATACATTCGTCATTTGTGAGCTTCCCTACCCATGCCGTCAATAACGAGCAACTTATCGACGACCAACGAAGGGGAATGATTTAAAGTCTCCGTGAAGAAAGAAGAGAAGAAGAAAATAACGAAGAGGAATATTTGCCTAGTGCATCAATATTGGATCTTGCTGAGAAAAACTTTCAGTATCGTTCTAGATACGAAGCAATGAACATCGCTTGTTCTTACTTGTTTTGTGTCATCACATGTCTTCGTTTCGGATTGAGATGTGGACGCGACATTGCATCATTATTATTACATTACATCATCATTACATCAAACTGACACCATTCCATTAGGGTTTTGAACTACACAATTGTGTGGGGAATCATCAAACTAGGCTATCGTCGGCTCACCAAGAAAGTAATTAATTTCGCAAGACAGTAGCAAAACTATCTCCATCAATGATGAAAGCAAAGCTAATCGATACCGGAAATATAATTGGAAAGGGCTTCTATTGAGAAGAGCGCAAAGCGGAGAACTTGAACAAAATAACAGCGTAGTTCTACGTCAACAATGTGGTCGTGTCTTGGACACAACCTCCTATGTATATTTTTTTTCATTCTAACTTAGATATGATTCTCCAATAAAAGGTACCGCCGTGGCGTTTGTGGCCGTGATGTTAATGTTGTTTTACACGTTTATTCTAGAATGTGTCCGAGCACAAAAACGTATTATTTAACTCCAAAATCTCAACATAGTCGAAGTCGCTTTTTACGCGGTTTTTTTATACGCGGTTTTTTTTTATACGCGGTTTTTTTACGCGATTTTCGGAATTTACGCGGTTTGCTTTTACGCGGATTTCGGAATTTACGCGGTTTTTTTTACGCGGATTTCGGAATTTACGCGGTTTTTTTTTACGCAGCACGTATCAACCGCCAACAAATTCAATGTGCTTATTGGTGTGACTTTTCACGAAATAACTTGGTATTGTATCACTGATTAGTAGCTGAGAAATAAAAGAAGATACAGATATCATGATAACAGCATACAAAAAAAAAGTTAATCAATTGTTAGAACGTGGGTTCCTTTTTTAATTAATAATTCACTGTTTGTTAGATTTTTATTCTGATTTTGAAATTGATTTTGGAATTTACGCGGTTTTTATTTACGCGGCACGTATCCCCTGCGTAAAAAGCGACACCAGTGTACTTTGGAGAGATCACAATTTTCCTAAAAGTAACAGTGTCAGTGAGAAAAAAGAGAAGAGTGTCCAAGCCATGGTCACATTGTTAACATAGGAATACAAAATTATTTTATTCAATCCGCCTTCTTATCACTTTTATCACTTCACTTCACTCTCACGAAGAAATAAAACTTGATTAGGGTAACTCTTCAGTAGGAATTTATTGTGGCCTTGATGATTGTTCTTATCGAAAGTTTTTCGTTGGCTTTTGAAAAGGCACTTTAAAAACTTTAAAGCTAGCTCTTAGTTGTTGTCTCCTCGCTGTCTGGATTGAGTGGCTTTGAGGAGATATATTCTTGTCTAGTCATTTGAACAATTCGGATTGTTTTCCTTCATAATTCTAAAGTTTGGTCATTCAAGGATATGTCATTAGAGGCGTTTTTCGAAATTACAGGACAGCAAATTCTTTTTTTTGTGCAATTTTTTTTGAGCGATTTTCTGTTCTTTTGCGGTTTTCTCTTGTGTGTGTGTTTTTTTTTGTGTGGTATATGAAAAGAACAATATTTGACAAAATTATCGTCTATTTAGTTTTTTTCAATGTTTTTTATGCGTTTCAGTGTGAAAAAAAACATACTTGCGTCTAAATTATCCACTTCTCAAATCATTTCCACCCTTCCATCAAATACTCTATGTTGCGTATGACATGATTTCTAATAGCAACAACTTTCGACAGATAACTAAAAGCAAAACACAGTCACGCGCAACCGAAAAGGAAAACTGTCCCATCACAGAGCAGGGAAACAAAAGGAAATCGAATGGTGAACGGCGTGGATTTAGGTTACTTTCTTGGGGAAACTGGTTTTATGCGGTCCCTATCTATCGCACAGAAAAAGTTTTTTTTTCAAACTGTGTACCGAACACGGTTTTATTGCTAATGGCGAAGTTTTGTACGATTTACTTTATGCGATTTTTTTTTGTTCGGTCTATATCTCCCGCTCAAAAAAGGTTTGCCTGTATTTACCGAGTTATAACCATTCTTGTGACGCGATATCTTTTCTGGTGCCACTATGACTCAGGATTAACCAATAACTCGGGGAAAACGCGTCAAAACAACGATTTTGTTCAATTTTTTGTATTCTTATAAGATTAATAAATGAATTCACAGAGCTTTTTTTTTGCTCCAACTTTTCTATTTCAAACTCTTTATTGAAACTATCTTTGGACAACTTTTAGAACTTATGACGCCAAAAATTTTGCAGTGCAGAACTTGCCAATATATTATTCCTATTCAAAATTATTGATGTTTTTTCACCCAAGAAACTTATAATCTCAAATTTAGTTTACTCAAATAAAAAATAGTATACTTTTGAAAATTTCACATTTTGTAGAATTAAATATGCCCTTTCAAATGTTGCCAATAAACATGTTTGCATCAGAAAGAACGACGACCAAATGAAAAGGGTGTATTTTTGGACAAGAAATGTCCATAAATTTGAGTAGGACAGAGATATTGACAAGTTTAACATCGCAAAATGTTTGTCTTGGTAAGCTCTAAAATGCTTCTTAAGACAGTTTGCATATGACGAATTTCATACCAACTCGACTAGCCATTGGCAGTAACATCTCAAAGTACTTTTTGAAAAGGGTCAAATTTATTTTCTTCAAAAATTCATAACTCAAAAACTATAATATCTACAAAGTTTTGGTCAGAGGATAAAATGTAGGAAATCAATGAAATTTTGATAAAAATACCAATTTTTTAAAGAAAAATGACACTGGATTTTTTAAAATTTAAATTCATTGATCTTAAAAACGTATTTTTTTAAATGCTCAAAAAAAAACATTTGAATAGCCATTAAAAAAATGAACAAAAATGAATGTGTATAAAATGTAGAAAATTATTTATGTTTTCATTAAAAAATATCAAACAAATTTTTAAAACAAAATTTTGTTGAAAAAAAATTTTTTGAAAATTAAAATTCAAATTTCTCAAAAATATTTTTTTTTAAAATTCTGAAATAATTAGAAAGGAATAGCCCTTACAATTTGCAACAAGCTACCCATACATCGGAAGATGCACTTTTACAGGGAGAGAGTATCAGTGCCCATCTTTCGATGTATGGATGACTTGATTATAAAGGTTATTCACATATTTCGTTGACAATTTTCAAAAAATACGTTTTCGAGAAAAACGAATTTCAGCTTTTAAAATATTTCTTTTTCAGTGTAATTTTTCTCCAAAAGATGTTTGGTATTTTTTAATAAAGATTTAAACAATTTCCTACATTTCATCCATTGGGCAGAATTTTGTAAATATCAATGTTTTTGTGTTATAAATTTTTGTAAACAATGAAGGAAAAAATTTATTCTTTTCAAAAAGAAGTCTAATTTTTTTCGAAGATTTCAAGTATGTAAAGCTGCTTAAATGACCGATGTCTTTACACCCACAATGTTTCTCAACTCAAGTTGGCATGGAATCCGTATTTTATATTTCAAATTCTACATCATAACTGTTGTATTCAAAAATAGAAAAAAAACTTTGTTCTACAAAGTTATTTAAAATAACTGGAGCTACAATACAGTCGAACTACATTTTCCTCTATCTATAAAGCTAAAAAGTAGTTTAGACATTCAAGAATATACCCTAGGAAGGACTTATCGAAACTCCTATTATTTACCGAATTCGAGCCATTTTAGTGGTGCAGTATCTAACCTGCCACGGCCATAAAGGTGAACTTCAAACGCGTTTTTCTCGAAACTAGTTTTTTCAAAGTGGCGTACACTATATCTCAAGTTCTACTGCACCGATTCGTGTCGGATTTATATGGATACAATCTGCAAGCATTTCTCTATCGCATAAACCTCCAAAAAATAATATTTTTTAAATTTTACTATTTTAAAAAAATCGGGAAACGTAAGTAAAAGCGTTATAAACCGCATTTTGTTTTTCAAATAGCCAAAATTTTGTCAAAAATGATGTTTTTGACTTGTCCGAGGTTCACATGATAGTGGCATCTTTACTGAGTCAGAATCTGTTCGATTTTCTTGTTTCAGATAACCAGAAGGACTGGAATCGTGCACGCCATGGCACAACTTTTTTTGAACTTTCTCACCTCATAAGGTCTTAACTATTATAGTTGTGAATAATTTTTCTCCGTTCAATTTTTGTTTTATTGTTACAAGATAGATGAATAAATCTATATCAAAGTAAAACATGAAAAAGTTGTTGTTAGGGAAGCTTTTTCCCTGTAAAAGTGCCCATTTCCTGATGTATAGATGACTTGCTGGAAATTGTATGGGTTATTCATATCTATTTTTCAGAACATTCTAAAAATATGCTTTCGAGAAAAATTAATTTTTATTTTCAAAACATTTTTTTTAATGATTTTTTTTTCAAAAATTTGCTGGATTGCCATAAATGATTTCCTACATTTCATTCTTTAACAAACGTATCTTATAGTTTTTAAAGTTGGACTTATCGAAAAAAAAGTTGAAAAAACTCCAAATTTCAAAAAAATATTCACACAAAATCTATCAGACGTACAAAGTTGTAGTCAAAGAATTAAATGTAGGCAATTATTCATGTTTTTATAAAAAAATATCAAACAAATTTTTGAAGAAAAAAAATTCATAAAAAAATATTTTGAAAATTCAAATTCACTTTTCTCGAAAACAGGATTTTTTTGAAAATTCTGAAAATAATAGATATAAATAATCCGTATAATTTCCAACAAGTCACACATACATCGGAAAATGGACCTTTTTACAGGGAAAAAGTTTTTCTAATAACAACTATTTCATGTTTTTCTTTGAAAAAATTCTATTTATTTTTAAATCAATGTAATGTTTGTGACATTTTTATGCATAAAT
This sequence comes from Toxorhynchites rutilus septentrionalis, assembly GCF_029784135.1. Taxonomy (NCBI): domain Eukaryota; kingdom Metazoa; phylum Arthropoda; class Insecta; order Diptera; family Culicidae; genus Toxorhynchites; species Toxorhynchites rutilus. Next base: position 16,438,090 of record NC_073744.1, on the reverse strand, counting down.
TATCGCGAGACTCTGTTAGCTTTTTTACTGTTTAGAAACATATCGGGAGCATGTCAAACGCGAGATTTTACACACAAAAATGTAACGAGTAAAACATAATTTTTTCAGGGGTCTCCATACAAAAATGCCTTATATTCCACAAACTATAAAAGATAGAAAGTTGGCGTCTTCGACGGAAGTTCATATTTTAATAAGGTCTAAAACTTTGTCGAATGCACCATATCACTATCTTCATTTTAAACAAAATTAGGATTAGTTGTAATTTTTTCAAAGAAAACATGAAAAAGTTGTTATTAGAAAAACTTTTTTCCTGTAAAAGTGCCCATGTTGGAAATTGTGTGGACTATTCATATAATTTTTTTTGAGAATTTAAAAAAAATACGTTTTTGAGAAAAATGAATTTTAATTTTGTAAGTAATTTTTTTCAGCGATTCTTTTTTAATTTTGGTTTTTCATGAAAGTTTAAACAATTTCCTACATTTCACATCATATGTCCTTTTTCCTGTCCTTTACATCATATGAAGCTGTTGCTGCAACCTTTCATCACGAAACAGAAACAAGGAAACCACATTTGAATGCAACGTTTTTTTTTACTGGACAATTTGTGTGTTTAGGGTAAACTGTAGTGATACATGTGATTCCAATAAATTTAAATTTTCCCTGATACGTTGATTTTTATGTAAAATCCGACCAATTCAAAATTTAATAAATTGGGGAAAATTTGAATCTATGGGAATGGGTTGTGGCAGAAATGATGTTTAGTGACACTGTTAAATTCACCATTTACCTTTCGCAATGTTTGCATCACTTGCAGAAACCGAAAAAAACAATGCTTTTGAAAATCGTTTAAGTCGCCCATAAATGTATGCTCCAGTGACACGATTGAATGGCTGGAAACTTTCTCTTTTCCACCCCGACTCGGCCGATGGAGAGTTAAACGTTCATTTAGCAGTAAACACATAAATGAATCATCCCCAGGATAGATGAAGAAAACACACTTCATCTACCCCTCCCAGAAATGCCCCTGCAAATTTTACCGAAAAGCTTCCGATTTCTCCTTCATAAATTATTTACCTGAGAGGGGAAGCCCTCAAAAGCTTTCGGGCTCAAATCGAACGATATTCGACCCACTTTTACACCTAACAACACTTGTCGGAATCAATCATCGTCCTCGTCGTCGTCGTCGTCGTCGTCATTACATCCTTGGAGAGCCGAACACGAGACCAACGAAGCACGAGGAACCTATCGAAGATAGCCCAACTCGAGCAGAAGCAGGATGACAGTTGTTTTCTCTCCCCTCATCACACACACACACACATAAAAGTTTGTACATAGCTTTCCTCCCCTTTACAAACGTTCGTTGTTCGTTCTTGCCTGGATTTTCACCAGGTGCAGGAAGAGCGAAAGGGGGAGCCCGAACCGCGACGGATGACGTAAATCGCACCGATCGGAACGCGTAACGTAACGTGGAGGATGCGTAACGCCACAGGCAACAACGCAACAAGCGGATATTCCGCCGCACTTGTTGAGGTCCCCGCTCTTGGTCGTCGTCACTCGGGCTCGACTCGGGTTCGTCACGGGGCGCAACATGGTATCTAGATATTGTTTGAACCTGTTGAACGCAACGCAACGCAACGAGTAGGGAGTACGCGGGAAATTCATCGTTCTGTCGTGTGAGCGAGCGAGATAAAGCTATGAACATCAACAGCAGCATCACATTGTGATAACGAACGAACTGTTGCTGCTGCTCGAAACGAGGCACTAGGATGTGGAACTGGACGAAGATGCCGGGCCGAGAGCTTTCTTGCAGCATGTGGACGCGTGGTGCTCTGTGTCTATTGATATGGAGTGAACGATGTGTTTTTCAAGATTGATTTTTTCAGAACAATACATTCTACATTACATTCATAATCTACGGAAAAATAATTTAACATGATTGAGGCTTTTTCCCAAATTTCACCTGAAGCACCTTGGAAAAAAGAATACTTATGAGATTAATTAATAGAGTACCAAAAGTATTTGCACTTTTCGGTTGTTCTCCTGAGAAAGAGTGTGAATAATGACAAGCAGATAAAAATATTTCCAAACATTCTTCCGCCCGATTCATAAACTGTAATGTCGCAGGAGGGATATTGCAGAAAACAATTATTTTTAAATTGCTTGAACTATATACGCTAGTAATTCACGTCAATTGTAACATTTTCTCACTGGCCGCAAACATCATTTTGGAATGCGACCGAATGGTTCGGATTTTAAACTAATCCGGCCGTCGGCATCGAACAATTGGTGCGTCAATAAATCTTGTAAACGCATTTTATGGCATTTTATTATCTGTTCTGCATTTTCCTAGGTTGTTCAAATTCATAATAATGTTATGCTAATGTTAATAAAAATGTTATTAGTGTAAATAAATTAATGAAATTGTAACATATTTGGTGGCAGTTATTATCCGCTGAAAAATTTCGGTTTGAGCCAACGGCCTCTCGAAAATATAGGAACATCGCAATAGACAATTTAAGTTTTATCAGAGAGACAACATTATTGTATCCGTAAGGTGAGATAAAATTTTTTTTTCCAAAAGATGGTGTTGGTAATCTGTATTTCGTGTTGGTGTGTGAGCGATCGAACTAAACTATGTAGCATCAGAAAGTACACGTTTCAAACTCACACTGTTTTGTGAGCGCCTAACTGAAACATGGATGTCAGCAAAAAAGCTCTCTGTAATGACATTTCCGAAGATCTCTTAGAAATGCACAACACTTTCTTTCTGCATTGAGACATTTCTTCATAACGACCATCCTCTGTAGCAACACATCACCGCTACGGTTAACCCAAAAACACTGTTTGCCGTTGCCTTGTAAATTCACTCTATTGAGCGCCTTTGGTTATGCAAAAAATTTGTAGTGCAACGAAAATTATCCGATTATTGATTTTTTTTCACTCCGGATAATCGAATCCTCCGGATAATCGATTAATATAAATTTAATCCCCTTCCTGTTCACCGATTGATCTGAAATTTGGAACACATCTTTATCTTTGGTGTCATTATAAAACTGCGTATTCTATGATCTTTAAAATCCAGGATGGCGGCCGCTACAAAATGGCGGATTTCATATTTTTTCAGAACCACATCAATATGTATATCAAATGAAAGGGATTGACTAGAAGAATACAGTTATTTATGAAAAATGCAAATTGAAAATGGCCGCCATCACAAAATGACGCCAGATATATATTTCTTTTTCAAAACCTCATCAATATGGGTATCAAAAGAAAGTTCTCGACTAGTAGAACATAGCAGATCATGAAAAATCCAATTCCAAGATGGTCGCAGTCCTCAAACAACAAATTACTTTTTAAATGGTTTCATTCAGCTTGACTTGTTTGTATGTATATTTGAATGTTTGTAGGGTTGTCCCACATTAATAAAAAATTGACCCCGTTCCTGTTGACTGATTGATCTGAAATTTCGAAGACACCTTTAATTCTACTGTCATTATGAAACTGCGTATTCCATGATCTTGAAAATTCAATTTTGCCGTCGCTAAAAAATGGCTGAAAGACTTGACTCGGAGAACACGAAACATAATAAACAACATAAATTCAAAAAGGTCGCCGCCATTAAATGGTCGACTATGTAGTTTGTGCAATCCCCTCAATATCGGTATCAAATTAAATGATTTGACTAATAGAATATAGTACATCATGAAAATATTCCGAAGAAAATTAGGTAAGAAATAAACGTAGAATTTCCATTATCCACCGTTAGTTGTTTCATCATATACCCCACGATTTTATTTTAGTCTCATCATTGCCCTAGATTAATGAAGGAACGGATGTGATAACTACTAAATGCTACTTGTCTAATTATTTTCTAGTTTTTAGTAAATTATCTGTATCTTTAGTATATTTCTCTACATAACTGTGTTCTATTAGTCAAGACCTTTCATTTGATACCCATATTGATGGGGTTGTGAAAAAATATATATGGCGCCATCTTGGGGTGGCGGTTATTTTGGATTTGCATTTTTCATTAATAACTGTGTTCTACTAGTCAAGCCCTTTCATTTGATACTCATATATATATATATATATATATATATATATATATATATATATATATATATATATATATATATATATATATATATATATATATATATATATATATATATATATATATATATATATATATATATATATATATATATCATATATATATATATATATATATATATATATATATATATATATATATATATATATATATATATATATATATATATATATATATCATATATATATATATATATATATATATATATATATATATATCATGCCGGGTGTTCGGGTTCGATTCCCGTTCTGGTCGGGGGATTTTTCGTCAGAGAAATTTCCTTCGACTTGCACTGTGGTCACGCGTATTCTAGAGCTTGCCCCTCGGAATACATTCAAGGCGTGTTATTTGGCTTAATAAATCTCAACTAAGTATTAATAAATGACGCTAGTTAATACATACGTTGAGACGGCAAAAGTTCCGCAGGGAACGTTAACGCCATTCAAGAAGAAGAAGATATATATATATATATATATATATATATATATATATATATATATATTTGCATTTTATATAAATAACTGTGTCAAGCCCTTTCATTTGATACCCATATTAGCTATTCAATATGGAATTATTATACAAATTATTCAAAATTTCCGAAAATCAAAAATAAAATACTCCGGATAATCGAATCCCGGATAACTGAGTCTCCGGATAATCGAGTCCGACCTGTATAGAAAAATATGAATTTCTCTCGTTTTTTTTTTTCTCCTTCTCTTTCTCTTTATTTTTCTTTTCATCATTTCTATTTTTCTCTTTTTCTCCCTTTTGACGTGGGACTACATCTAACCGGAGTATATGGGGGGTAAAATGTAAACCTAAACACAGAACATGCAGGAAAAAATGAAAGATTCCAAATGTTTATAACTCGTACATTTCTTACTGGATCGGAAAGATGTTTACATCAACTGATAGGAGATATTTCTACGCTTCTATCGCAATTAATAAAATGTTATTTTTCAATAGATAAACAATTGAATAACTGTAAAATGTTAAGCGTTATCTAAACGCGCCAACTGCCTCGTTTTGATTGGCTTGATTTACGGTTTCCCCAACACAGTCATCATAACCAAGAAGCGTTGGGGAAATCGGCATCGCAAATACATGAAAGTATGGGGATTTTTGTTCTCACCGAAATGTGTTCCCCAACACAGACTTCAAAACCAAGCAGCGTTGGAGAAATCGGCATTGCAAATACATGGAAGTCGGGGGTATTTTTGTTCCGACTGAAATGTGTTTCTCTAACACAGACTTCAAATTCATGGAGTGTAGGGAAATTGGCATTGCAAATACATGTAAGTCGGGGGCATTTTTGTTCCAACTGAAATGTGTTTCCCTAATACATACTTTAAATACATGGCGCGTGGGGAAATATGCAAATACATGCAAATCGGGGGTATTTTTGTTCCGACTGAAATGTATTTCCCTAACACAGACTTCAAATCCATGGAGCGTGGGGAAATTGCAAATTCATGCAAGTCGAGGGGCATTTTTCTTTCGACTGAAATATATTTCCCTAACACAGACTTCAAATCCATGGAGCGTGGGGGAATTGGCATTGCAAATACATGCGAGTCAGGGGCATTTTTGTTCCGACTGAAATGTGTTTACCTAGTACAAACTTCTAAACCAAGGTGTCATCATATCAAACGTAAAAGGACTGTCATTAAATTTACTTGTAACGAAGAACATAATCATTAAACATGTACTCTAGGAATAATATTTAACTTGAGAAAACATTGTATCATTAATATATAAGTATGTAGCCTATATTTGTTTGACGAAAATGAATGAATAAATCTATCACAATTCATGATTTGACCTTACATGGCATTATACAATCTTTTTACTCACAAAGCAATTCAATTCAATTGAATTCGGAAATTGTTTCATTCAATCAAAAATTCAATCAATTCAAACAAATGATTGCTAAGCTAATGTAGTCCCACGTCAGCTTTGCGGTTATATCATAGATATAACCCACCCTTTTTTTTCAACGTCTTGATGCCAGACGTACCGCCTGCAGTTTCTCGTCGGCATTATCCTGTCCTGGATGGCTATCATGTCGGCTTCTACTACTGAAGAGAGTTCACCACGCGTTAGCCACAGATTAGATGCGGCCTTGTCGACGTGTGGTCGGTCTAGTTGATGGGGGTGGGCACCATGCACTGCCTTCTGCTTCCAAGCTGCAATCTTCTCCTCCACTGTCTGCAGATTGCAGTTGAGTTGGTACTCCGCTTGCGCCAAGTGCAGAGCGCTGTATCCTCTGTCGGCGGCGCAGACAGCCCGGTATAGCGCGTTTTGGTTGGCGCGTTCTGCGAAGTACTCGCGCAGTTGTCGTACCTGGGCAACACACAGTGCAGATATGTCGACTATTCCAAGTCCCCCTTCTTTGCGTGGCAGTGAAACTCTCTCCAGTGCCGATTGAGGCTGGTGCATTCCGTCCTCTTTAAATGCTTTCCTCATCCTCCTCTCAAGGTCCTTTAGATCAGTTTTGCTCCATTTGACTACACCAAAACTGAAGGTCAGCAGGGGAACCGCAAATGTGTTGATCGCGCGTACCTTGTTCCCCGCGTTGAGGAAAGTCCTCAGGACACAGTTCACTCGACTCAAGAACTTGTCTCGCAGCTCCGTCTTGATGTCGGAGTGGCGAATCCCGGTGAGCTGTCGGAATCCAAGATATTTATAGGGTTCGCCACGAACCATGTATCTTAAATGTCTTTATTTCTTTCTTTCTTTCTTTTTTTCTTTTTTTTTCTTTTTTTCTTTTTCTCTTTCTCTCCTTTTTTCTCTTTCTTTCCTTTTCTCTCTCCTTTTTTCTCTTTCTCTCTTTTTCTCTTTTTCATCTTTTCTCTATTTCTCTTCTTTTCTCTCTTTCTCTCCTTTTCTCTCTCTCTCTATCTCTTTCTCTCCTTTTCTCTCTTTCTCTCCTTTTCTCTCTTTCTCTCTTTTTCTCTCTTTCTATCCTTTTCTCTCTTTCTTTCTTTCTGTCTTACGATATAAACAGACTGCGAATAATTTCTGACCGAATGAAAAAACAAGATGTACTTAGTAATGACAACGCCGGCGGAAAATATGTTAGGGTCATAGAAGTTCGGAAAAACGCTTGATACGTTGTTTTCAATGATTATTTATTTTTCAATACCTTTTTCAGATTTGTGCCAAGGTCTACGGAAAAATTCAACATCCTCATTTGAATTTTTTGGTTCCCCAAAGTAGGTAAGTAGGTTGTGTAAACCGGACCCACCACTTCATCTCCACCCACAATTCCGTCCAAACAATAACGACATCACCGAAGATGATCCTCTTCAAGGCGGGACTCCTCTTTTTTTTTTGGCTAGCAGAGCGCGCGTTGATTGCAGACACATCGCGTACCCTTTTCACTCTGGCCGAATTTTCTTGATGGAATCTTCTCCGATAATGGAGGGGGAGGGTAAGCAAAGTTTCTCTGTCCATTAGTCGGTTTCAAATGACTGCGCATTCTTTTTGAGCAACTTCATCCCTTTTCACGTCACAAGTCGTAGAGCGCTGCTACTCGAGCTGCTGCAGAAGCAAAAAAAAAATCAAATTCAGTCAAATCATCACCGTCTCGACATCGAACACAATAGTAGAGAATATATTGGCAAAAGCTACAAAATTTCACAGACTTTCTAGACGTTTCTATGAGGATCTATGTTGTCGTCATCGATGCATATGTCGAGAAGCTATACAGGTAAACTTCGATATAACGTACATTTCACTTTCAAAATTGTGCGTTGTATCGAATTGTACGTTATATCGAAGCATAATAAAGTACTCACAAACGTAGTCTATAATACATTATTGTGTTGCTGTTTTAGTGAAGTTAATGAACATCTTCAATCAGAAGACGAAGCCAGCCTTTCTCATGATGTTTCCCTTCGTACTGTTGATTAAAGCTTGATTCATTTAGAATCCGGAATCACAAAAACAGCTGTATTTCGGAATTGATTGAAGGCACAAAACTTGTTTTAGCATCACAATACGGATAATTCATTGTTCTATCAGAAAAAAAGTATTGAAACAAATTTTCCTTCGCACTTTGGAAATGTGTACGTTGTATCGAAGTAAAATGTACGTTATATCGAGGGTACGTTTTATCGAAGTTTCCCTGTATTGGGATTCTGTCTGAAATCAATATTCCCCGGATTTGTGAAGTCTAAAGAACCCTTTATTTGAAACAGTGTACACATCATGGTCCGAGGAAGTACCATTCTCTTTGTTTCGGCATCAGTAACATTTCATCATCATTCGGGGAACTCCCGATCCTTGAGGACTGCTATTTACGTGCAGTATTAGGTCTCCGTTACCATTCGTCAGTTCTCGCCCGCATATCGCCGCCGCTTGCTATCGGCTTCGCCGGCCTTCAAATTTATCTTCCCGAAATAAGTTCCGTTCACTGACTCTACCTGCGGCGGATGACGAAGCCGCCGCCATCGCGTATGCACTGATGCATTTGAATTTGATCCTTTCTCATTCTCATTCCGGGTACCAAGTTGCACCGTTATCAACAAAGGAACTTTGTGCCATGATGTTTTGCGCCTAAAATTATACGATGCCCGCGAATAGGAGGACGATGCTTTACACTGAAAGATTAAGTTTTAATTTCACTTGCTTTTTTGGCACCTGAAAAACTTAAAACAACATCAAAACGAGATACAAGTGTCAACTACCAACATTTTGGAACCATTGCATTCATCACGCGTGACGACGCCCTCTCCCTCCCCCCACGCATTCCCTTTTTTCTCTCGGTGCAGAAAAACCCACAGCGCGCGAACGAAACGAGAACGAAACGGGCTTTGAAGGATTTGGACATACAAATTCAGAGTGACACGCGAAATCCTCAACTCTTTTGTAGTCTTTTGTAGTCCCCCTCTCTTTCCCGACCTTCTCCACCTACTGGCGCACATACACACATACGTGTATGCATGTCACCACTTCCCGTGACTTAACCCCCCCCCCCCCCCCCCCACTTCACCCTTCTTCTTCCCACGACAAACCGAGTTGTGTCCGTATAATAGGCAACATTTTTATTATCCCTTAGTAATGATACAATAAAAAACAAACAAACCGACGGAACGCTGGAGATACGGCTGTTGCTGCTGCTGCTGCTAGCCATCATCTTCTTTCAACTGTTATTTGCTTTCCAATTTTACAACGCTACATACCCCCTCCTCTCTTTCGCCACCATCACCCCACCAGTCAACGATTTGACTCTTGTGGTGCTGATGGAAGACAAAGCTGCTTTATTTTTTGTCCCTCGCATTTTTTTTGGGAAAATTGAGGACGGAAGAAAAATATTTCCACACGGAGGAGCGACGAACCTCTTTCAAGTTTTATCCGTGCCGCCTCAGATCCTTTGTTGGTCAGACAGAGTAACGAGTGGAGTCGGACAAATGAGAATTTGCGAGAGTTTATGAAATTGCACAGTTGATTACGTTCGTGAAGACGACGACGTTGATCACGTTCGCTCAAATTATTCTAACATTTTCCCAAACACTACTGGAAATCGATTTCACGTCGGTCAAAAGCAAATCCTTTCACAGGCTCTGCCTGCTGCCATTGCTGCCATAGCGAACCTAACGCGACTAGAAATGGTATCAAATCGAAACTCCTGCCTTTCGTAGCTTCCTCTGCTGCTGCTGCTGTTACTCAAAACACATATAAATGGGTAAAATTTGCACGAATATGTTTACCTTGGGAACATATCTAACGTTGTTGTGAGAAAAGGGGGAAATGGGATGACACTGTTTAAGTATAGACAATAAAATGAAAGCAGCCAGGATATGGGCGCACGATGACGGAGGAAAGCGTCGGAAGCCAAAGTGAGGGGTATAAATCGCTGTCATGAGACCTCGACGAAGATTCGTTCTTGGATATAGTCGAGAAAAATTCACGAATGAAATGGCGATAAATGGCAAGCGGCGGAGAGCGGCGCAGGGAGAGGAGGGTTAAGGAACACATTCAGTAAGGAATATTACAATGATATTTGTAGCGATTGATTCCGCATATCTTGGACGTAAACTGGATTTTTCCCGGTCCAACGTCTTCAGGACAGGGCAGGAATCCCGCTTCGAAATCGGGCAAAATGAAAATGTAATACAATTATATTTTCATCCGGGTTGAACCCATTGTACCAATCACGCAGTATGACAAAATCTCGGTGAACGGGTGTTATCCTGACTTCTTTTTTTGGATATGCAATGTATTCAAATGTAATTTATTTTTGGAATGTATTCAAATTTCGAAAAAAACTATTTTTCCTACAGATCTTAAATTTAAAATTTCTCGAAAACGTTTGATTTTAGTGATTACTCTACCAAAAGCTTTTTGATTTTAAATTACTACTAGTATCATATTATACTATCGGATTTTCAAGCGCTTATTGTTCATATAATTTATTTCAAGATCTTGGCACCAATCGATTTGAACATAAGATAGGAAATTATGAATTTCTCTCGTTTCTCTTTTTCTCTTTTCCCCTTTTTTTTCTTTTTTTCTTCTTTTTTTCATTTTCTCTTTACCATTTTTCCTGTTTTCCAACTTGCTTCTCTTTTTATCTTTCTCTTTTCTTTTCTTTCTTTTTTTCTGTTTCTGTTTTCTATCTTTTTTTTCTTTCTCTTTCTTTTTCTTTCTATTTCTTTCTCTTTTTTTTCATTTCTCTTTTCTTCCTTTCGCAAGATTTAAAATTACTACTAGTATCATACTACATTTTCGGATTTTACGTTCAATTTGTAAAATCGTTGATAGGTCTTGAAAAATGTGTCAAAAGTTGATCATATCCCAAAATTTCTTTATTAGGGTGCCAATGAATGTATGGGGAAGAATCGACCCTAAAATTTCAAAAAAATTGTCCTATAAAAAATGTTTACCATCTCGAAAAAACACCCTGTGCAAAGTTTGAGCTATGCAACAAAAATCGACCTTTCAGACGGAAAAACGAAGTGCCAAAAAATTTTTTTTGAGATAACAATAAATCTCGACGTTTATAACATTTGGCATCACAAAACAATTCAAAACCCTAATTTCAGGTGATTTTCGGTTTTCAAAAAACTCAATTTCAACGTCTGCGACACTAGTAAATGAAGTCCGAATGAGCTAATATTTTACATAGAGTACATTATCGTGTAAATCAGCATTTCGCAGAAAGTTCCGAATGAAAAATCGAGATGACTATTTTTATTGGCACCAAAAACTATACGTTTCGGCTCGTATTCCGAAAAAAAACAAGTGTTTTTTCGAGATAACAGTAGATCTTGATATTTCATGCAATTTTGAGACATTTGGCATCAAATTTTTTTTTCAAAACACCCATTTCCTTCATTCCTCCCTTGGGTGATTTTTCGATTTTCAAAAAACTTAAACTCAAACTCAAACCGCTTTGCGTCACTCTCCCTCAAGTCCAATTGAGCTGATATTTTACATAGGATATTTTTTCGAGGTGGTAAACATTTTTTATTGGGCAACTTTTTAAAAATCGAAATGCCCATTTTCATTTGCACCCTATTCTTTATCCTGTAAAGTTGGTAAAATGCAGATGTCCTTTGAAAAAACTGCTCTCCGCTTTTTACACCCACGGAAAACAAACAGTTAAATACCTGAACATCATTTCATTCAAATAAAAATGTTCGATCAAAATTTCGCAATTTTGTGTTCTGGAGAAATAAATACACATGATCGAGGCAAAATCGGAGTTTATTTTTCCGTGTATTTTTTCCGTGGAACTGAACTGGAGATTAAATTTTCCGAGGACTTCAGCAATTCCATGATTGATTGATAGATTATTTTTCTATTATAGAGACTTTCAACTACAAAGTTCATTGGCATCTAGCCTTGAAAAAGTCCTCTTAGAATATCAGTTGAGGGGCTAAAAATGAAAGAGATGTAAGTGACATCATCGATTTCTCTACATTGACTCTCTCTCTCTTTTAGTCATAACTTAGCTGCAAACACACTCCCAGCAGTATTTGACAATGTAGAAGATAAGTCAGAACTTCATCTATCGGATTCAATAGCAAACTCAAATTGGAACGTTTTTGAGGTTGAGTTATTAACCAAAGAAAAAGTTGATGCAGAGAAATCGATCAAGTCACTTACACCCCTTCCTTCTAAGCTCCTTAATTTTCATTTTTATGGTTTATCAGGTGTCGTTGGTGAGCAATTCCAAAAGAAATCGTCCTAAAAATGCAGATTTTAAAAAAAAGTATTTTTGATTGGCATGAAAGTTTGAATTTCGTTTGAATTGGAGTAAATTTGAGTTTTCCACAGCATTGGGATTTTTTTGACTCAAGTGTAATTTTCGAAAAGGGCGCATCGATTTTAGTAAGAAAAGTCTTTGATAAATTATATCTCAAAACCCACATGTCTTCAAAATTGACAATGAGCTTTTTTATTTCAAATCTTATCAGGATTCATAATTAATGGCTAAAATGATAGTTAACATGCAAAAGTTTGATGTTCCACAAAGTTCGTCAAAAATAGTTTTACCATTTTGGACAAATTTTTAAAATTTTTTAAACTTCTATTCTATATGCAAAAATTAAAAAAAAATAAAAAATTTATATTTAAGATATTGCAAATTAATTTTTTTTTCGTAAATAAAAAAGAGTACTATTTCTTTTTCTCAGTGTATATTTTTTTCACATTTTAACATCAATACGCTATAACTCTTTCTAAGACACTATTTCGGTACGGCTCATAGTTTTGAGATATAAATTATCAAAGAATCATTTTACTAATATCGATACACCCTTTTCAAAAGTTACACTTGAGTCAAAAAATTCCCAATTGTTGTGGGAAAATCATATTTCTCGATTTCAGTCTCCAACGTGTTTGAAACTCCGAAACTCTCAGTACCTATTCCGAAAATATTTTTTTACACATTGAGAATGTGTACGTTATATCGAGATCAAATGTACGTCATATCGAGGGTACGTCATAATGAGGGTCGAAGAATTATATCGAAGATATCCTGTACATCTCTAAATTGCATGAACCAATAATTTTGTACAGGGTCTTTCAGATTAAACGCTCACGCAAAAAATCGAATAGCTCCTTATATTTTTTTTTCGCTCCGTCGATGGTAACACTGCATTCCCAACTTCGGGACGATAATATTCGGCTACTCGTTCAGTCTGATCGGATGGTTTTTAGTGTCAAGATGTACAATTTACAAGAACGTGTATTTTTAGTGAAATCGTATTATTCGAGCAACCGAAGCCGTAATGAAACTTTATCCTCTTATGGTAAGAAACATTTCTCGAAACATTTTCCCTGGAACTCTCAACAACAGCTGGTACCTTTTTTTAATTTTTTTTTTTTGTTAAATTAATTTTGTATTTTTCAAAGTTTGACAAACCAAAAATAAAGTAATGGATTACAAAAATATTATTTGTTTCATTGGTTCAGAGCTCGAAAAGGAGACGTTCGAAATTCGTGCCTTTACACTAGAATACCCGCTTAACACTCAACCCGATGCAAATACGGAGCTTCCGTTGCAATATTTTACTTCCCTCTCTTTCTCCTGCACAGCATTTGCATTTCGAGAGAACAATTTACACAATTTACGAACAACTGTGATTCGCAGCTGCATTAGTTGCTCGTTACATTCGGGGCTGGAGATGTGTACAGAGATGCTTAAAGATTTATCGAAAAAATGTTGGTTCGATTTTGCCGTCCGTAAGTCGGAGAGCAGGAAATGTTTTGTTCCGATTTGTTTCATTTCTCTTCAATTTTTTAATTTTCACGTCCTACAAACACGAAAAAACACCCCTCAGATTCTTGGATATGTTATTAAAAAAGACCTCAACTTTCAAGAAAAAATATAAAAAATATGGCGCCCTTGGCCCTGAGACCATGTAAACTATAAAAAGCAAATAAAAAATCAATAATAATAATAAGTAATATTTTTTCGAAGGAGACTAACTCATTGCCTTTAATTTCAACTGTCAATAATTTGAATCCGTTCAGTAGTTCGATTGTAGACAAATTTCATGCCAACTCGACTGGCCATTGGCAGCACCATTTCAGATAGCAGTGAAACGTTGTGGGTGTAAAGACATGGGTCATTTAAGCAACTTTGCATACTTGAAATATTCGAAAAATAATTAGACTACTTTTTGGAAAAAGCCATTATTTAAAAAAAAATATAACATAAAAACTATGATACCTACAAAGTTCATATCAAAGGATGAAATGTAGGAAATTGTTTAAATTTTCACAAAAAATACCAAACATTTTATGGAAAAAAAATTCGCTGACGTTAAAAAGTTATTTTAAAAATTAAAATTAATTTTTCTCAAAAACGTATTTTTTTAAAGTTCCCAAAAACATATATATGAAAGGCCCTTAAAATTTCCAACAAGTCGTCCATAAATCGAAAGATGGGCACTTTTACAGGGAAAAAAGTTTTTCGAACAACAACTTTTTCATGTTTTCTTTGAAAAAAAAATCAACTAATCCTAATTTTGTTTCAAGTCAAGATATTGATATAGTGTATTCGACGAAGTTTGAGATCTTTTTAAAATATGAAATTTTGTCAACATTCTATCAGTTATCGTTTTTGGAATATATGTAATTTTTGTATGAAGACTCCTGAAAAAAATAATGTTTTGCTCGTAACATTTTGTGTGTAAATTTTCACGTTTGAAATGTTCTTGACATGTTTCCAAATAGAGAAAAGTTAGCAGATCATACAAATTGCGATAATTTATACATAGAAATGCAACGAATTGAACGTTAATAGTATTTTTGCAAAGAAAAACATGAAAAAGTTATTGTTCGAAAAATTTTTTCATGTAAATGTGCCCATTGTCCGATGTATGGAAAACTTGTTGGAAATTTTACGGGCTATTTATATCAATTTTTTAAGAATTTTAAAAGCATATTTTTTCGAGAAAAGTGAATTTAAATTTTCAAATTTTTTATTATAATGAAATTTTTTTCCAAAACAATCTTTGATAATTTAAAAGAAACCTACAAAAAAAATCGGACGATGGGCACATTTACATGGAAAAAGTTTTTCGAACACCTATTTTTTCATGTTTTTCTTTGAAAAAATACTATTAATGTTCAATTCGTTACATTTTTATGTATAAATTATCGCATTTTAAATGCTCTGCTAACTTTTCTCTATTTAGAAACATGTTAAGAACATGTCAAACGTGAGAATTTACACACAAACATGTTACGAGCAAAACATAATTTTTTCAGGAGTCTTCATACAAAAATGACTCATATTCCAAAAACTATAAAAGATAGAAAGTTGATGTCTTACACAAAAGTTTAAATTTTAACAAGATCTAAAACTTTGTCGAATACACTATATCGCTATCCTGACTTCAAACAAAATTAGGATAATTTGTTTTCTTTTTTCAAAGAAAACATGAAAAAGTTGTTGTTTGAAAAACTTTTTCTCTGTAAAAGTGCCCATCTTCTGATGTATGGACGACTTGTTGGAAATTGTAAGGGCTATTCATATATATATTTTTTGGAATTTTAAAAAAATACGGTTTTGAGAAGAATGAATTTTAATTTTTTAAATAACTTTTTCGTTAGCGAAAATTTCTTCCAAGAAATTTAAACAATTTCCTACATTTCGTCCTTTGACAATAATTTTGTAGGTATCATAGTTTTTAAGTTAATAAGTTTTGTAAAAAATTAAGACAAAAAAAATTGGCTTCATCGAAAAAGTAGTCTAATTTTTTTTGAATATTTCAAGTATGCAAACTTGCTTAAATGACCAATGTCTTTACACCCACAACGTTTCACTTCTATCTGAGATGGTGCTGCCAACTCCTAAGACGAGTTGGCATGAAATTCGTCTGTTATGAATTTTCGGAAAAGGGCATTTTTGGAAAAAAAAAAAGTGGCAAACTTAGTTTTCATTCTGAAATATCATTTTTTCGTGTTGCACCTCATTTTTAGTCATTTATGGCGTTATCCGCGATTTCCGTTATTCGCGGCTACTTTGCCAGACTATTCCGCGAATATTCGGGGTTCTACTTTATGTAATTTTTTCCCGTTCTGCTTTCGATGAAGTATCATTTTCAAAAATTTGTAACTTTTAAATCGTCTGATCAAGTTTTTAGCTTTTTTCTTCAAATGAAAGCAATTTGAATGAACCTTCTAGAAATAATTGTAAGCTCGTCAACGATAAATTGAAGGAAAAAACAGAGAGAGCCGAATCAGAATCGACTTTTTCCGGCTATTTTTTTCTTGTTGTGTTTGCATACAAAACCTAACAAAATGAGAGCCGAGAAGTTGTGCACAGATGTGAATCTAACTCCTCATGAAGTCGTCACCGATTGAATGTTTGGCTATCAGTCCCTTAAAAAGTGGATACTAGTTACCCTCCCGAAACATAGTTTCTCTTAAAGCACACACCTAAAACAATAGTTTTTAGCTTCGATTCCCGGCGCACAATGTTCCAAACCCTGTTCCACTTACTTACGCGCTCACCCACTTCGTTAGAAGTCGTCTAGAGTTCCCGTTTTCCCCTTTCGGTTGGGCAAAACTATTGCTGACTGAAAGATGGAATACCTCTCTGTCCTTAATACCTTTCGCATCCGGTACGAAACGATATCGCTTTCTCGAGCCTATCCCCAGGTGAGGAGGGGGAAGACTTGGTTATGTGTGTGGGTGTGAAAGAGTGCGCAGGGAGAATGGCTGAAGGAATACAACTTTTCCATCAAACAAATGTTTGAATTGTGATATTGCTTTCCACTCCTACTCGGTGTTTTGCATATATTTAGGAGAGGAGTGTGTTGGAGGTTGGGGGTAGGGGGGAACTCACATCATTATCTAATTTTTGTACCGACAGCGCCTTCTCATATGGTCTATACCTCTGAGAGTGATGACTCGAGGCGTAAAAGGCGTCTGAAAACAAAACAGCACACACGCACACATCATCATCCATTCGTTAGATGTGTTTTCTCTAATTTAGTTACTCGATTTCAACTTGAATAAATACATTCATTGTTCACTCTTCGAATCAATTAGAGTTTATATGGTAAGCAAATCCCATTTTGCGCACCTCCCAGCGCTCAGGATGCTCCGCTCCCCGTTTCGAGAGGAGAAACGGGAGATACCTATTTCTGTGTGCAAACACAACATATATTCGAATCCTTCTCGGTTGAACTTATGCTTCGATTATTTTAACATACATTTGTGCTTTCCTTCCCCCACCCCCCGTCGTAAGTTGACTCTACCTAGCAAGAAGAGAGGAGTAATGGAGCAAAACACTGTGACACAAACGGTAATGGTGGTAAGGGTGGGATGGGGAGTAAGGAATAACCATGGATGAATGCGTCTTACCGATTTGAGCTTTTAGCTATGGCAAAAATTTTAATATTTAAGTCGATTTTCCATTTTCTATCGACGGTTGTGTGCGAATGAATGAGATGTGTTCGCTTTTGTTTAGCTATGGAAACCATTTAGAAAATTCAATAGAATCCTGAAGCGAGTAGAGAAAATACACTTCGTAAGAGTTAGGAACGAGGGTTAATTTGTTTCTGTGTGTGTTGATGTTATATTTAGATATACATTGATAAGAGGATTTAGTCCCGTTTGCGAAAAAAGGTGCTCCTGAAATCAGCAATTGAATTATTATTTCCATCGAGACAATCCGTTTTTCTCGGGAAGCACCCAGAAATGTTTCATGCGTCCAGCGAAAATAAGAAAAAAAACACTGTAAACCATTTGGACCCGGTTGGATGGCCCTGGCTCGTGTAAGGAGTGCGCGCGCGTCTGAACAAATGAATTTCAGGTTGATTTATTCTTTCTCGGAAGCGCTCGTAGCGTCCTCACCGAGAACCCGATCCACCGACACCGCAGCATCCAGCCGATTCGATTTGACAGGGAAGAATAATTTCTCATTTTAATTGATATGGAAACGTGGCCACCGATAGGGGAGAGAGGAGATAGAGAGGGAAGCTGTGTCCTGTGTCCTGCACATTTTGTTTCATTAGAATAAAAGTGCCAACAATTGTACGGTCGTCTGTGGCCATGGTTGGTTGATAAGAGCCCGATAAGAATGGGAAACCGTTTGCTGCGCACAAGAACAATGGAATCGCGCAAGTGACAGATGGCTAGATAAATTACACCCCCTCTTTGACTGTGGGATGAACGAGGGGAATGAGAAATATCGTCCTTGAGAGTTTCTCCTTCGGTCCTCCAGGGCGGAAAGGGTTGTTGCACATTTCTGTCGCGAAGTGAATGATTTTTCTCAACTTGCAATACTCCAAGCAGTTAGTAAAAAAAACTCCAATTAACAATTTTGGGTGAGCGCCAGAAAACCTATGTAAATATTGTTAGCTCAGCCCTTCTGCTCGCGACTCTTATTATTTTAGGGTGCATCATTTACGGCCAATTATGGGTTGCTGCTGAATGATTAACCCAAAGCGCTTTGAAGAAATTCGCTCTTCAAATAACAATGAAACGGTCAACCGATGATGGTGGGGAGAAAAAAAAAGGTTTCCTTTTCTGCTTCCGGTGGAATCAAGAAGAAGTAATTATGAGTTCCCCCTCGTGGTAGCCTTTTTTTATTTAATGATATTTGAAATCTGATACAAGAGTGGAATAACTGGTGCCATTCAATTCAAGGATGATCCAACAATAATTCCGATCCCTCGGCCAAACAAAAGGATCGAGTGTTAGCAATTGTGGTTTGTTAATCAATTCAAAAGTATCATTCCAGCTTAGTTTATTTTAGAACTCAAACCTTTCCTTTGACTGAATGGATTTGTTTTCGGTATTGTATTGATTGCTATTCGGGTGTGATAAATGTTGTATCGAATCCAGGTCGACTTAATTTACCAATAGTGCTATTACTGTAGAAAATATAGGAAATCAATTTTTCTGTATTTTTCCATTCTTCATCAAAATTTTCAAAAAAATCAAATCCAATTTTTCCTCGCCGTTACATTAATATACGTCCAGAGACGAACACAACAAAATAAAGACGGCTCAAATCGGACGATCCGTCCTCGAGTTTGGCAACTGTGACTTGTGATTCCTTTTTTTAATTTACATAGATGTGCATTGGGGTGCCAATGAAAATGGTCATCTCGAATTTCAAAAAGCTACCCCATAAACAATGTTCACCGGCTCGAAAAAACACCCTACGCAAAATATCAGCTCAATCGGACTTGAGGGAGATTGGCGCAAAGCGGTCAAAGTTTGAGTTTTTGAAAATCGAAAAATCACCCAAGGGGGGAGGGTAAAGGAAATCGGGGTTTTCGAAAAAAAATTGTTGATGTCAAATGTCTTAAAAGAGTCCACAGGATTTGGAGTGTTCAACGAAATTTTTAGCACCTCCCACAGTCTTCAGAATCCTTGCTCTGTGTATATTGCTGAATTGGCAGCAATACATTGGGCGCTGGACAGCGTCGCCTCACGACCTGTTGAACACTATTACGTTGTAACGGATAGTCTTAGCTCTGTCGAAGCTATCCGTTCAGTGAGGCCGGAAAAGCACTCGCCGTACTTCCTTGAGAGAATACGAGAAAATTTGAGTGCTTTAACCAGACGCTGTTATGTCATTACCTTTGTCTGGGTCCCTTCACATTGCTCAATTCCGGGTAACGAGAGGGCTGACTCATTGGCAAAGGTAGGTGCAATTGAAGGCGATATTTATCAGCGTCAAATCGCTTTCAATGAATTTTATTCTTTAGTCCGTAAAAATACCATCGCTAACTGGCAACGTAAATGGAACGAAGATGAATTGGGCCGGTGGTTTCACTCGATTATCCCTAAGGTTAGCCTCAAACCATGGTTCAAAAGTCTGGACTTGAGTCGGGACTTTATTCGCACCTTCTCCCGACTCATGTCCAATCACTGTTCGTTAGACGCGCTACTCTTTCGTTTTAGTCTTGCCGATGGCAATATCTGTGCTTGTGGCCAAGGTTACCACGACATCGAACACGTTGTTTGGTCGTGCGAGGAGTATCTTGTTGCCAGATCGAATTTAGAAAACTCTCTTCGGGCTAGAGGAAGGCAGCCCAATGTGCCGGTGAGAGATGTGTTGGCTCGGTTAGACCTTGATTACATGTCCCAAATATATGTCTTCCTAAAAGCTATCGATCTTCGTGTGTGATTGTCCTTATATCCTTATATTCTCCTTTTCCTTTTCCTTCGCGAGAAATCAAATCCCTTCTTACTAACAATAGAATAAGGTGAAATGTAAATACATGTTAGATATAAGATAGGCTTAAGAATTGAGTATGATGAATGTGAGTGCGAATGTGAGTGTGAACATTGTCAACATATCCTTATATCCCATCCTTTTCCTGAAACAAAATGTCACCCTTCTAAACTCGAGCAAGCCGCGAGTAATCGGTTCTCTACTTCATTAACATTAGCATTAATAAAAAATGTTTATATATACTTGTAACTATACAGATAGGAGTTTGGCTCCTTTAAACTTATGTAACTGAGCCTGTAAAAATAAACGATTTAATAAAAAAAAAAAAAAATGTCTTAAAATTGCATGAAACGACGAGACCCAAAATCGACACTCTAGGACTTAGTTTTTTTTTTTCGGAATACGAGACGAAACGTATGGTTTTGGGTTCCGATAAAAATAGTTATCTCGATTTTTCATTCGGAACTTGCTGCGAAATGTTGATTTACACGATAATATACCCTATGCAAAATATTTGCTAATTCGAACTTCATTTATTAGAGTCGCAAACGTTTAAATTAAAAAATTTTGAAAACAGAAAAATCATCGGAAATTTTTTTTGATGCCAAATGTCTTAAAATGGCATTACACGTCGACATTTACAGTTATCTCAAAATTTTTTTTTATCAAAAACCGACTTCTCAGACAAACAAAAGACCAAGCGCAAAAAAAAAAATTTTTCAAGACAACAGTAAATCTCGGCGAGTAATGCAATTTGAAGACGTTTGGCATCAATTTTTGTTTTTTTTTCTAAACCCTGATTTTCGGTGATCTTTTGTTTTTCAGAAAACTCAAATTTTGACGTCTGCAACACTAATAAATGAAGTTTGAACGAGCCAATATTTTGAATAGGGTATATTATTGTGCATATCAACATTTCGCAGCATGTTCCGAATGAAAAATCGAGATTTTTTTTTTTTTTTTTGGTACTCAAAACCATACGTTTCGTCTCGTATTCCAAAAAAAAAACCAGAGTCCCAGAGTGTCGATTTTTGACAAGAAAAATTTCCAGATGACACTAGATCTCGACGTTTCATGCAATTTTAAGACATTTGACATCAACACATTTTTTTTAATTTTCAAAAAAACTCAAACTTTGACCGCTTTGCGTCACTCCCCCTGAAGTCCGATTTAGCTGATATTTTGCAAAGGGGTGTTTTTTCGAGGTGGTGAACATTTTCTATAAGGTAACTTCTAGAAATTCGGGATGACCGACTTTCATCGGCACGCTAGTATGCATAGTCGTTTTTTTCGAATTTTCCTATCCATCTTAAATTCCAAGTATTCTATCATTCTAATTTGTGTGAAGAGATACACAACGATATATAGATGACTCAAATCTAATCAGCCTTTCTCTTGTGATGATGAGTTATACGTACATTGGAAAATCTTTGTTTTACATATACAGCCATTCCACGCCAAACCGATATAGTGGTTCTCAGATTTTCGTCAAAAGTGGTAGTTTTGTTCTTTATCGCAAATTATGAGATTTTTTAATTTTTTTGTTAGGGTGACCATTTCCGTTTTAGGGTGGTCCGAAAACCCCATTTTTCGCATTTTTGGCAAAAATGACTTTTTTCAAAAATTCATAACTTTTGAACTACTAGACCGATTCAGATGATCGACATATCAAATTAAAGCCAATCACTTTTTTGGAAAAATACTATACCTGCAGAAAATTCAAATTATGTTTTCGTTATTATTGATTGTCTTAGTTTTTTTTTATAGTTTTCATGGTCTCAGGACCAAAGGCGCTATATTTTTTATATTTTTTTCTGGAACACTGAGGATTTTTCACACAACATATCTCCAATCCAGGGAGGCGTTTTTTTCGTTTTTGAGTTATAATTTTTCAAAGTTAGCCAATGGTCCCAAAAACATTTTCCCCTTTTTTCCCAAAAATGACTTTCTTCAAAAAATTATTACTTTTGAACTACTGGACCGATTCAGATGATCGACATATCATATTAAATCCAATGAGCTAGTTTTGTTTGAAAAAAATAACACAGGTTCTGCAGGTATAGTATTTTTCCAAAAAAGACGAGGTGATTGGCTTTAATTTGATATGTCGATCATCTGAATGTGTGTAAAATCCTCAGCTTTCCAGCAAAAATATGAAAAACTATAGCACCTTTGGTCCCGAGACTACGAAAACAATAAAAAACGAATACAATCAATAATAACGAGAGCAGAATTCAAATTTTCTGCAGGTATAGTATTTTTTCAAAAAAGACCAGGCCTTAACTCGATATGTCGATCATCTGAATCGGTTTAGTAGTTCAAATGTTATGAATTTTTGAAAAAAGTCATTTTTGGCAAAAATGCGAAAAAATGGGGGTTTTGAACACCCTAAAATGGAAATGGTCACCCTAAAAAAAATTTAAAATACGGGTCTCACAATTTGCGATAGAGAACAAAACTACCACTTTAGACGAAAATCTGAGAACCACTACAGGGAAACTTCGATATAACGTACCCTCGTTATAACGTACCCTCGATATAACGTCACTCGATATAACGTACATTTTACCTCGATATAACGTACACATTATCAAAGTCCAAAAAAATATTTTTTTGGATATTTTTTTTTCTGAAACAAAAATAAATTATCTCTATTTTGATACTACAGCTTGTGTTGTAACTTTAACCAACCCCGAAATACAACTGTTTTGTTATTCCGGATTCTAAACGAATCAAACTTCAATCAACAGAACGAAGGGAAACATCATGAGAAAAGTTGGCTTCGTCTTCTAATTGAGTCCTTACTCAAACAGCAACACAATAAAGGAATATAAACTACGTTTCAGAGTTCTTTATTATGCTTCGATATAACGATATGGTAAAATGTACGATATATCGAAGTTACCCTGTATATCGGTTTGGCGTGGAATGGCTGTATAACAAAAAATATATTTGAATTCCTCTTCATTTTATTTATTTTTTGCTGTAAAATGTTCGCAAAACGATTAAACTGTTCAAACATTTAAAATTTTCAAGAGAAAATATATTTTTCGTAATCAGTATAAAAATGGAGATTATATATCTCAAAAATTTAAAAAATAAGTGTTTCTGAGATCTTGATATGTTGTGCAGAAAAAAAACAGCTTCCCGAAAAAGATAAAAACAGCTCGGGTCTATCTAGTCTTGACTTCTCGAAAACCACTGAAAACTTAAATTTTTTAAAGGTTTTAACTAAAAGTTAACATTCAGAGTGCTATTTAGTATATTTAATATTTTAATGTTCTCAATTAAAAACATCAACTGATCTATTTTTTAATTTTTTTTAAATCGCTCATCACTCGAGAACGGGAACGGGTGTTCGTCTACACTCATGAGATGTTTATACGGCTTAAAAAATTGGACAATTTTGAATAAAACTCGATTTTCAATATGATCTTAGCACAAATGCAAACAGCAATTCCACAGAAAAAATATACAATCTCTCAGAATTTCCAAATATTTGGTAGGATAATTCCTAATCGGTAGGCTGACCAAATAATTCATGAATGAAAACGGGACATATGCGCCCAATAGATGAAAAAGTCATATTTTGTGAAGAATTTTATTGAGTGAATAAAATTGACAATAAAACCAATCTTCTGGAAATTTTATCATAAAAGTTATCACTTTTTAAAAGTTACCACTCTATTATAATAGCGTTTATCGCTTAACCCGTTACAACTTCTTCCAGTAATGGTACCAAATCAGAAAACATGTCACGTTTTTAACGAAATAGTTTTTAAGTCAATAACTATTTTGACTGCGAATCAATCGAATTGGAAATTCTTCAAGAATTGTTTGATATGTTATACATTACGGATCCCTATTCCGTAAATGGTTTCAACCCACAAAAATTGGAAGCACATTGATTTTCCCATACATTTGTTCTGTGAAATTCTGTGCTTACCTACACATACTTTCTATTTCGAGGAGTGGGTATTAGAGTGCCAATGGATGTATGGGAAAAAAGTGACCTTCGAATTTTCAAAGGGAACTTGATTAAAGATGTTGATTCCCACGAAAAACTCCCCAAGGCAAAATATCAGCTCAATCGGACTTAAGGGAGAGTGGCGCAAAGCGGTCAAAGTTTGAGTTTTTTTTAAATCGCCCAAGGAAATCCGGGTTTTCGTTTTTGTTGTGTTCAAATTGCATGAAACGTCGAGATCTACTGTCATCTCAATAACAAATATTGTCAAAAATCGACTTTTCAGACAAAAAAAAACGACGAAGTGCCAAAGATTCAATTTTTGACAAAAAAAAATCGTAATAACAGTAAATCTGCAACTCTAAGACATTTGGCATCAAAAGATTTTTTTTGGAAATCCCGATTTCCCTTGGGTAATTTTTCGGTTTTCAAAAAACACAAATTTTAACGTCTACGACACTAGTAAATGTAGTCCGATTGAGCTAATATTTAGTAAAGGGTATTTTATCGTGCAAATCAACATTTAGCAGGAAGTCCCGTATTAAAAATCGTTATGACGATTTTCATTAGCACCCAAAAAACCATACGTTTTGCCTCGTTTTCCAAAGTTTTCCAGAATGTCGGTTTTTGACTAAATATTTTTTTTTGGATCGCGGTAGATCTCGACATTTCGTGCAATTTGAAGACATTTGGCATTAAAAAATCGAAAGCCCCGATTTCCTCTACTCCCCACTTGGGTGATTTTTCCGTTTTTTTAAAAACTCCAACTTTGAAGACTGTGCGAAACTAGTACATGAAGTCCGATTGAGCTGATATTTTATATAGGGTAGTTTGTCGTGGTGATCAACATTTTTAATCAAGTTCCCTTTGAAAGTTCGAGATGACCATTTTCATTGGCACTCTAGTGGGTATGGGTATAAATTTTATATACCACTGCGAAAAAGGCGCGCGTAAATCACTCGTTGGGAATGTAAATGTAGCGTTCGTTCGTGCGAACACTGGGGAGGGAGGAGATATTGCATGTTAACGTCATTCGTTTGAAAAAAATATTGGGTATAGATAAGCCTTTCGCTATTTCTAATATTCAGTCTCGCTCCAACTAGCGAGCAGTCAGCAGTCTCACCTAATGCTGATGTGACACACAATGGTTTTACTCGATACAAACTTCAAAAGCGAAATCGTTCCACGTGCTTAATCGATCTCAGGTGCTCAAACGGTTTAAAATCTGTGTACTGTAACGTTTGAAGAGCGGAAATATAGTACATTGAGTTCCCTTGGATTAGCAGCCGCCCAATACAGAAAATTCATTGGTATGGGTTTCCGAATAAATAGAAGTACAACAGTCACAAATAGAAGTAACATTTATCAGGAGTTTGAATCATCTTTAATCTGCCGGATCCAACTTTTTTGAGCCACCTATTCCTATGCAACTATTCTAAACGATATTTTAAAATATATGCAGCTTATTACATTGTATAAAATTAATAAACATACCACTCTGAAATCTCTGCCTTTTTTCGGATAATAATCCAATTTATCAGACATTGATACATTCCTTTCGCACACCCCCCCCCCCCCCCCCCCCCCCCCCCCGTTCGTCCCTCTTTACTCTTCGTCGTTAATTCCATAAGAAATCATCCCAAATTATGTCCTTGTAGAAAAGCGTACACAATACAAATCCCACAACGACCAGTGGCAGCGAAAAAAAAATCCAATTTCCACCAGGATGAAAAACCTTTCGGGTTCGCGAAACGAGAGAAAGAATTGCGTAACGCACACCCCTCCCTTCACCACCACCGCTGCGGCGCGCACTTGCAAATCAAATTTGATGAATAAATAATCCATAATCCACTTCAGTAATTCTCGGTCTCTCTCTCTCTCTCGCCCCCCCCTCGCCACCTCCACTGCTTGCCCCCACGGAAGCAAACAGGAAACAAGTGGTTGATGTTGCTCCTGCTGCTTGCTGCTGACTGCAAGTGCTAAATTTTCCTCCGCCCCCGCGCGTATGTTTCTTATGGCTTCATTTGGGGGTGTGTTATTTTTTCTTTCTTCAGCAGGGCAGCGGGCAACTGAGTGAGTCGCAACTCTCGCGAAAATGAATGTTCGTTCTGCGTGTGTTGCGTGGGGGTGGGGTGGGTATTAGAAGAAGATTGGGGGCAGGCGCTGCTGCTCCTCGTGTTAGTAAAATATATTGGCAATCTGATTTAAATATTCGACGTTTCGCAGCAGCAGCAACAGCATGTGCTGAGAGAAAGGGGGCGGAATGGAGGTGAGGAATTTATTGGATGCTGTCTCGCGTGCGAACAACAAATTTGAGAGATGAAAGTTCAGTGGTAATGTGATAGCCTTTGCAACGCGGAGTACGAAGGTGAAAGTTGCGTAAGTTTTGGTGGCGGGTGTTGATGGAAGAAATATTGAACGTGAGAGCTGTGGGGGGATGCTTTCACACAGGTGGCGCGCCATGGGGAAACGTAGCGTAAAATAACCGCAGCCTAACTTGGTAATCACTCGCACTTGACTATCGCGGAGAAGAGTAATGCTTTTCGGAATTATTTATCAAAATTGCAAATCGAGCGCGTGCAGAGCAGTGTTGCCAGGTAATGAGATTCAATGGGATTGGAGAAGGGGAAACATTGGCTTACCTCGAAAATACTGAGTCCTCGCTAGAAAGAGAAAAAACAAGATAACGGTTCAATGTATGCAACTCTTCTTTCTCAACTTTATCCATTCCGTTGAAGAGAGAAAGGAGGATAGACGCATAGAAAGAGAGCTGGAAGACGAGTTAGTCAAGGAGATCAGCGATAGGCCTCAACTGAAATTACGAGAAAGGATTAGAGAAAATCTAGGCTACATGTTTAGAAGATATTGTTGTAAAGAATGAAAAAAAAACAAATTTAGAGTAATTCCGAATGAAATCGTCCTAAAAAATGCAGATTTAAAAAAATCGTATTCCGTTTAGGTTGGAGAAAATGAGTTTTCCACAGCAATTGGGATTTTTTTGACTCAAGTGTAACTTTTGAAAATGTCATATCGATTTTAGTGAGAAATCTTTGATAATTTATATCTCAAAAACTATGAGTCGTACCGAAATAGCGTTTTGGAAAGAGTTATACCATATTGATATTAAAACGTATATACACTGAAAAAAATAGTACTTTTTTATTTATTCACAAAAAAAACTTTAATTTGCAATATCTAAAATATGTATTTTTTATTTATTTTTAAATTTTGTCATATAGAACAAAAGTCATGTAGAAAATTTAAAAAATGAGTCCAAGATGGTGAAACTATTTTTGACAAACTTTGTGGAACCTCGAATTTTTATGAATTTTCGAAACTTCCAATTTTTGTATGTTAATAATCATTTTATGCCACAAATTATGAATCCTGAAGTTTAAAATAAAAAAGCTATTTATCAATTTCCTTCTAAATGCAGGTGATTTCAAATACATATATAAATTATAAAAAAAAATGATTGTTAACAAAAAAATTGAAGTTTCGAAAGTTCATAAAAATTCGACGTTCCACAAAGTTCGTCAAAAATAGTTTTACCATCTCGTACTAATTTTTTTGAATTTTCAACATGACTTCTATTTTATATGAAAATAATTATAAAGAAAAATAAAAAATACATATATAAATTTAAAAAACATTAAAAAGACAATTAATTAGAAATGTTTTTTCAAATATCTCGAGATGGGGGATGAAGAGGTTTTAGATTTTAAATCACATCAGGATTCATAATTTGGCGCTAAAAATGATTGTTAACATACAAAAATTAGAAGTTTCGAAAATTCATAAAAATTCGATGCTCCACAAAGTTCGTCAAAAATAGTTTCACCATCTTGGACTCATTTTTTAATTTTTCTACATAACTTCTATTTTATATGCAAAAATTTAAAAAAACATACGAATTAAAAAAAAATTAATTAAAAAAGACAATTAACTAGACATGTTTTTTCAAATATATCGAGAATGACTGCATTTAGAAGGAGATTGATAAAGAGCTTTTTTGTTTCAAACCACATCAGGATTCATAATTTGTGGCTAAAAATGATTGTTAACATACAAAACTTCGAAGTTTCGAAAATTCATAAAAATTCGATGCTCCACAAAGTTCGAACAAAATAGTTTTACCATCTTGTACTCAATTTTTTTAATTTCCTACGTGACTTTTATTTCATATAAAAAAATTTTAAAAAAAATTTGAAATACATATATAAATTTAAAAAAAAATTAAAATGAAAAATGACAATAAATTAGAAATGTTTTTTTCATATATATTTCAAGAATGGCTGCATTTAGAAGGAGATTCGTGAAGAGCTTTTTTTATTTTAAATCATATCAGGATTCATAATTTATGGCTTAAAATGATTGTTAACAAACAAAAATTCGAAGTTTCGAAAATTCATAAAAAAATCTATGTTCCACAAAGCTCGTCAAAAAAAGTTTCACCATCTTGTATTCCTTTTTTTTTAATTTTCTAGATGATTTCTATTTTATATGAAAATAATTATATAAAAACTAGCTGACCCGGCAAACTTCTTCCCACCCAAAATTTGTTTTTTTTATCAATACCATCAAACATTCACGTTTTCTTACTATGAGCAAGTTCATGGGTCCAATCGCAGAACTGTTCATTGATTGATCTTCTATTCGACCCCGTTGAATTTACCTTTCACTATAAAATTCCTAGTATTTCTAACAAAACACATCATTATAATTAGACACAGTTCTCGTTCAAGATTTTTCAACCACCTGCAAATAACAGGTTTCTCCGTTACATGGAATAAATTTTTTTTACAGAAAATATGATAGAATTAAGACAGCCCTTAATCGGACAATTCCTTGCTCGAGTTCTGCTCTTATCAACACATTCGGCGTTACTCTTTTATTGGTATAGATAGAAGAAGATATAGCAGTGCGTTTCATCACATTAAAATCAATTTCCAGTTTCGAACAAAGATCCATTTCGCTAGCGCAAACATCAAATGGACTAACAGCACTTGTCACTATGTAATTGTAGAACATATGGGAATTTATTTTCCGAATTTTCCCTTTTTCCTTCAGAGTTTTCCGCAAATCCGTTTGGGTTGAATATTTTTTGGTTGAAATATGTGTAATATTTTTATGGGACTCCATCTCCACTCCAGAGGAGGGAGGTCATACCATTATAGAAACATTTCTCATACCCAGAAACCCTCACATCTCAAATTGTGCTTGATTAGTTCTCGAGTTATGCAGAAGTTTGTGTTTCGTTTGTATGGCAGCCCTCCCCTAGAGAGGGGGGGAGGGGTGGAGTGTCTAACGACCATAGAAACATTTATTACACCCTAAAACTTCCACATGCCGAATTTTATTTCATTTGCTTGATTAATTCTCGAGTTATGCAAAAATTTGTGTTCCATTTCTATGGCAGACCTCCCTTAAGGAGGGGATGGTGTGTCTCACCACAGTAAGAATATTTATTACACCCTAAAACCGCTACATGCGAAATTTGATTTAGTTCGCTTGATTAATTCTCGAGTTTTGCAGAAATTTGTGTTTCATTCGAATGGCAGCCCCCCCCTTAAAGTGGGGGGTGGAGTATCTAACCACCGTAAAAACATTTATTGCACCCTAAAACCTCCACATGCCAAATTTGGTTTCGTTTACTTGTTTAACTCTTGAGTAATGAAGATGAAGAAATTTGTATTTCTTTTGTATGACAGCCACCCCCCCCCCCCTTCAGAGAGGGGGGAGGGGTCTGGAAATATCATAAGAACCTTCCCCGACCCCAAAAACCCCTACATACCAATTTTCATGTCGATCGCTTCAGTAGTTGCCGAGTCCATAAGAATCAGACAGACAGACAGAAATCCATTTTTATATATATATAAATATATATATATATATATATATATATATATATATATATATATATATATATAAATATATATATATATATATATATATATATATATATATATATATATATATAAATATATATATATATATATATATATATATATATATATATATATATATATATATATATATATATATATATATATATAATATATATATAATGCATATACAGGTAAACTTCGATATAACGTACATTTTACTTTCAAAATTGTACGTTGTATCGAATTGTACGTTATATCGAAGCATAATATAGTACTCACAAACGTAGTCTATAATACAGTATTGTGTTGCTGTTAAATAAAGTCAAATAAATGAATAACTTCAATCAGAAGACGAAGCCAGCTTTTCTCATGATGTTTCCCTTCGTATTGTTGATTAAAGCTTGATTCATTTAGAATCCGGAATCACAAAACCAGCTGTATTTCGGGATTGATTGAAGGTACAAAACTTGTTTTAGCATCACAATACAAATAATTCATTGTTCTATCAGAAAAAAAATATTGATTTTTTTTTCCTTTACTCTTTGGAAATGTGTACGTTATATCGAGGTAAAATGTACGTTATATCGAGTGACGTTATATCGAGGGTACGTAATAACGAGGGTACGTTATATCGAAGTTTCCCTGTATAAATTAAAAAAAAATTAATTAAAAAGGACAATTAATTAGAAATGTTTTTTTTTCAAATATCTCTAGGATGGCTGCGTTTCGAAGGAGATTAATGATGATCTTTTTTATTTTAAATCACATCAGGATTCATAATTTGTGGCTAAATATTTAATAATCACAAAAACTCGAAGTTTCGAAAATTCATAAAAATTCGATGTTCCACAAAGTCCGTCAATAGTAGTTTCACCATCTTGGACTCATTTTTAATTTTCTACATGACTTCTATTTTACATGAAAAAATTAAAAAAAAATTAATATACATATTTTAGATATTGTACATTAAAGTTTTTTTGTAAATAAAAAAAAGAGTACTATTCTTTTTTCTCAGTGTATACTTTTTTCACGTTTTAACATCAATACTCTACCACTCTTTTTAAGACACTATTTTGGTACGACTCATTGTTTTTGAGATTTGAATTATCAAAGATTTCTCTTACTAAAATCGATACACCCTTTTCAGAAGTTACACTTGAGTCAAAAAATTCACAAATGCTCTGGAAAACTCATGTTTCCTCCAACTCAAATGGAAAACAAGCTTTCATTCGAATCAAAAATACAATGTTTTGTCATTTGTTGATTTCATTTGGAAACGCTCTTTAGTAAATTACAGTGGTACCATCAAATCATCGCCCATTAAAGCTCCACTACTTGAGATCTGACCGAATCAATCTTTCCCAGAGAAGGGGAGACGCAACCTAACGAGCGAAAAGAGTGACACGACGTCACGCCAGCAGGAGGCCGATTTAATAAGCATCCCATCAAATTATCCGCCATTCGGTAACGAATTGTAACTTTCAGTTGAACTGCACAAATGAGGACTGGTGTTCGTTAGGCGATTGAAATGGGTCGGAAATTTGCAGTAACTTTTCTATGTAAACTATGGCTAGAATCAACTAGCTAAAATATATAATTGTGAACATTGAACACTCGCCATAGTTTGAGAAATCATTTTGTTTCCGGCGAAATGTCTCCGTTCCAAGAACAAAAAAAAAAACCATGACGATAAAATTCAGATTCCTGATGCAATACACATATCCCTGTTTTTGTCACCCAAATCCCCTTATTTCGTCGAATTATCGAGAATGAGGACAGACAGATGGAGGCATTTACCCACATACAGGTTTCGATTTGATTGTCATCTAATTCAATTGGAAGTATCAAAAGGTCTGTGCGCTTCTCGTGTTCACCTTCCATCAATTCATTCATTCAGCAGCAGGTGGTTTCTGCGGGGCCAACCAAACGTCGTATCAAATAATTCCATCGCTCCATTCGCTCGCTTTTGACGCCGCGTCATTATCATTTTGTTTTGCAACGCATCATTTGCCACCTTCTCTAGCGAATATCGGCGCGCCCGGACACAATAGGATTCCTCGCTGTAATTGTGGATTTTGTGGAAAATGCACCCATTCATTCGGATCCATCCCTAGCAAACACACACACACATCCACCCACCCACTCTCGCCAAATGTGAAAAGCGAACGAGTAAATATTTCCCCAATTGTTACATGCTCTATTGAATATCGCTTTCAAAATATCGTGGCCTTATCATTCACCCTTTATCTCTCGACTCGTGTTCACTCTTCCCGGGAATTGGCCGCCGGAACGACCAAAACGCTGCTGCTGCTGCTGCTGCGCAACGGATACGGGAAGCCAATTTTCCAGCCATTTGAAAATAATTATTGTGCGATTAGAATCGCGCGCGCGTTTCCACAGTTAACGGTGGAAATATGGAGAACGAATCGGATCATGATCGGTAACTGCTGCGGGACCCTGCGTCTCCATTGAACGGTCGGGGAAAATCGCTGACGAGTGCCAGATTTTGTCCACCCCCAAATCCATTACCGTAGAATTTCTGGATGGCTGGAGGTGATGATAATTGGTGTGACGGTCAGTAGCTGAATTGGTAGCTACGTAATGGGGGTGATTACCATGATTGTCTTTCAAAAAAAAAAAAAAAACGTGGACAAAACGTGATAAGAAACTTGCCTGAGCTTTGATTTTTGTGCAATACAGGGATAGCTACATGTCGGATCATGTTGCCATTGAGCAATTCCATATGCAGATTTTAAAAACATGTATTTTTCATTCGAATGAATGTTTGTATTCCGTTTGGGTAGGAGGAAATATGAGTTTTCCACAGCAATTGGTAATTTTTTTGACTCAAGCGTAACTTTCAAATAGGGCGTATCGATTTTAGTAAGTGGAATCTTTGATAATTTATATCTCAAAAACTGTGAGGCGGCTCGCACACCGCAGCAATAAGCAACTAGCAAACTGCAGTACACAATATGCAACAGGAAACATATTTTGTTGTTCTTCGCATACCAGAGCAATAAAAACCCCTGACATTATGCAAACAATCGCCTTAATGTACGAAACTTGTCAAAATATGAGCGATAAGTTGCTATTCAACCGACACGCCGTGTTGCTAGCGACATGTGTTGCTCTGTAAAGGCGACAGCGATATCGTATTGCGTCGGTGTGCGAGATCAACAAAGATTAAATGGAAAAATCCATTGGTGATAATATTGCTTATTGCATGTTGACAGTTGCTAGTTGCTCATTGCTCCGGTGTGCGAGCCGCCTGAGTCGTATCGAAATATTGTCTTAGAAAAAGTTGTAGAGTATTGACGTTAAAACGTGAAAAGAATATACACTGAGAACAAAATTATTTTTTTTTCCAATTTGCGAAAAAAAATCTTGTAGTATTTTAAATACTTATTTTTTTTTCAAATTTTTTTTTGTATAAAATAGAAGTCATGTAAAAAAATCAAAAAAAAATTTCCAAGATGATAAAACTATTTTTGATGAACTTCGATTTTTTATGAATTTTCGAAACTTAGAATTTGTGTATGATCAATTTTAGCCAAAAATTATGAATTCTGATGTGATTTAATACAAAAAAGCTCATTATCAGGGCCCGAAATCTTCGAAGGTGAAAAATGAGGACCGACTCTACCGACTTCAATCCACATTTCCATCTCCCCCTGATACTAATTTACATGAAAATATGATACTAAACATGAAAAATATATCAAAGGGACCTATTTACTATAGAAAGACAATAAATAAGAATTATTTTTTCTGAATATCTCTAGAATAGCTGTATTCAGATGGAGATTGATAATGAGCTTTTTGGTTTAAATCTCATCAGGATTCATAAGTTCTACGTTTCGAAAATAAAAAGAAGAGCTTTTTTTGCTCAATGTATAAATTTTATTCACGTTTGAACATCAATAACCAATAACTCTTTCTAAGAGTTATGGTTTCTTTTTTGTGTACGTCTTATAGTTTTTGAGATATAAAATATTAAAAATTTCTCTTTAAAACGCCCTATTGAAAAGTTACACTTGAGTCAAAATATTCCCAATTGCTGTGGAAAACTCATATTTCCTCCAACCCAAACGAAACAAAAACTTTTATTCGAATCAAAAATACTCATGTTCTGTCATTTGTGATTTCATTTGGAATTGCTCTATTAGAATTCAGGTCATGCAAAAATATTGCATCATATGGATGGGATGGATGGGAGTGAAAAATTTAGATGCAAAGTTGCACTTTTTGGCGAACGCGTGACCAAGTGAGCTACTTGTTCAATCTTCAATGGTGTGTGTGTGTGTGTTTTCTATCGTTTCCATCGGTTTCGTTCAACAGAAAATTTGAACTGTTTTTCAAATGGCATTTCTACTCAAAACGGCACATTAGTAGTAGTGATCGTTTTATACATAGCTGACAGCGTGCAGAAAAAGTGTCTGAATGACGGCGGGTTCAGCTGAGGGTTTGAACCCGATAGTGATTACTGTTTATTTCGTAGTGTTGTGATGCTTGCGTGCGGATTGTGTGGTGTAGTCAAGTGTAGCTATTAGATTACATTCTTCGCTATGGAGAAGTTTCACCCAAACAGAAGAAAATAAGTATATTCGGAATATATGGAAATTACAAATAGATGACCATCAATAATTCTTCATCCATGCTTAACAGGAGGACGAGACTCCACTGAAAAATACTTAATTAGCTAATATCTCCACACCTACAAAATTTGAATAAATACCAAATCCGTTCATAAAAAATGAAACCTTTGATTTTGATCGTTCTACAGCAAATGAATGGTATTTGTATGACATATCCGTTCCGGCGGTTACGGAACGTATTTTCGAAACACTCGATTCTTTTCAGCGACTGTATTTCAAGCAATGCTTAAAACTAAAATTTACCAATTAAATTTCATTTTCATTAGTCGGTGTTCAGTGTTAAGAGCAGACCAAGTCGCAAAATTAAAAAATCGAGTTATTAATTGCACTAGGTTAAACATTTTGTATACGACATTCCACATTTATCAAATTGGAAAATCACGCGTACAACAGGAATAACTTATCGAAATTGTTCAGAACGCTCAATGAAAACCTCTTATAGCACCAAACTTCAAACTCGTTTTTCTCGATATAAAAAAAAATGTCACATGGTCCGGTCTGACTTAACACCAACCATATAGGCTGAATAGGTTTTTTTCCCTGTTGGGTGTGAAGGTTTAAGCACTGGTATAAATAGTTTTAAGATATTCACTTTGTTTTAGGTACATCTAAGAATTAGCGGTAAGTTTTGTATAATTTCTATCACTTCTGTTGCTTCTGTTTTTGACTTTTTATCTGTTCTGTTTATCATCTGTCACTTTTCGTTACCTCATCGACCCGAAACGGGTGCTGTGGAGAGAAGGGTTCCCATCCGCAACAATATCCACAACTCAGAGAGTAGTTTTTTTTTGTTTTCGAATTATGATTTTTCAAAATTAACTTATTTCAGTCTTCATTCGAAATTTCCTATGCAGCCAGACTAGAATAACTTTTTTTTCGCGAGAGTCATAATTTTTTAAAGAAGATTACTGCCGTTCTACGCATAGTTGTCTAACTATTGTCTATTGTCTAATAAAATGTGACAAGATACCTTCATTTGAATCAATCAGCTTGATTACGGGCTTAAAATTCATGGTGGGACAGTTAGGCCTAGAATATCAACATGGGACAATTGAACTTGATGTTGTTTTTTTGAAATACTGGGAACAAACAATAACTTTTTTTGTGTTTTTCCGAAAGATTGCGCATAGAAACATTGTTTTATGAAGAAGTTAGTGATCTGCAATACCCTTGCTGAATATAAATCTCATTGTTATTAGACATTCGCTAACAAGGTGTACACGTCTTCTGTTAAATTTTCTTTTATTTGTTTGAGAATTAGTTCGTTCTTCCAAACCAGAAATGAGTGCATTAGCTCTGCTGAAAGCGTAGCATGAAATTCTTGTATTTGAACCGATTCACTTATTATGGATCTACCAAAAATACATGGATGGATAATTATGCCTAAAATATCAACATGGGACAATTGAGCTTGATGTTGTTTTTTTTGGAAGCTAGGAACAATCAATAACTTTTTTCGTATTTTTCCGGAAGATTGGGCAAAAAACATCGTTTTATGAAGAAAAATGAAAATTATCAAAAAGTAACATGGGACAACTATGCGTAGAACGGCAGATTAGCTCATTGGCTCAATTTGATGTATCGATCATCTGAATCGGTCCAGTATTACAAAAGTTCTATATTTTTAAAAAAGTGATTTGAAGTAACATGAACATGGTGTTTTAGAATTTTCTCTATGTCAAATGTCTTAAAATTGCGTGAAACGTCGATTTTTTTTTTGTAGAAAACGACATTCTGCGGTTTTTTCGATTTCCGGTGATTTTTCGGCTATCAAAAAACTCTAATTTTAATGCCCAAGACACTAATAAATGAAGTCCGATTGAGCTAATCTTTTACATTGGGTATATTATCGTGCAAATCAACATTTCCGCAAACAAGTTTCGAATGAAAAATCGAGATAACTATTTTTGCTGGCACTCAAAACCCAAAACTCGTTTTGCCTCGTAATCCGAAAAAAAGTGCTAGAGTCTCGATACTTGACAATTTTTTTTTTCTAGATGACAGTAATGTTTCATACAATTTTGAGACATTTAGCATCAAAAATTTTTTTCGTTAACACCATTTTTTCTAAGACTTATAACAGTCATTTTGAGTGATTCTAGAGATTGAATATGCTATCACATTTCATTATTATTCACAAAAGAGGGTAACCAAATCATCGTTACCGTTACGTTTCTTCCATGCAATTGAACTTTATTCAAACTTGTTTCATAGCCATCATTAACTCATTACACCCATCTCTGAAAATAATATTTAAAATACTTGCTACGAAGGAGAGAGCGAAAGTGTGCTCAAACCAACCAAAGAGCCAAATAGGTTAATAAATAATACGTAAGCAAACTGAGTATACTTCATCCGCCATGCCAGTTGGGAAGTGACTTGTGCTCATCACGTAAGGCATACCTGAAAGTAGAAAAGATGAAAAAAAGATATAGTTTTCCAGTATTAGTAGTTTGGAGCATATCGAAATTCAATACCATGGAACAAGTCATAGTTCCTATGACTTTGAAATCAACCAGAACATCATGATAAAACCCGCCAAAGAGCAAGTGTAACTTTTGAAAAGGGCAGATCGATTTTAGTAAGAGAAATCTTTGATAATGTATACCTCAAAAACTATAAGTCGTACCGAAATAGTGTCTTAGAAAGAGTTATAGAGTATTGATGTTGAAACGTGAAAAAAATATACACTGAGAAAAAAATAGAACTTTTTTTATTTACAAAAAAAAACTTTTGTTTGCAATATCTAAAATAGGTTTTTTTCGGATAAAATAGAAGGCAGTAGAAAATTTAAAAAAATAGTCCAAGATGATCAAACTATTTTTGACAAACTTTGTGAAACATCGATTTTTTATGAATTTTCGAAACTTCGAAGTTTTGTAAGTAGACAATCATTCTTAGCCACAAATTTTGAAACCTGATGTGAAAATAAAAATGCTCTTTATCAATCTTCTTCTAAATGCAGGCATTCTCGAGATATTTGAAAAACAAATTTCTAAATTAATGTTTTTTTCAATATAAATTTGTTTTTTGATTTATATACAGGGTGGGCCATTTAAAGTGGAAGCATCTGGCAACCCCATAACTTTTGACAGAGATGTCAGATTAACAAATGTCATACCGCGTTGGAAACGTCATTTCAGTACAATTTTAACCATGGAACAATACACACCTAAACAACGCGCAGAAATTGTTCAGCTGTACATTCAAAATAACTTCTCAATTGTGTTAACTAAATGTGCGTGGAAAAATAAAAATAAAGTTAAAACATCGCCTGGAGACAACACTATACGTCGATTATATGCCAAATTTATATCGTCTGGTAGTGTTGGTAATGCCAGTCATCTGTCCAGACAACGACCAAGACGTTTCGACGAGAATATTGATGCCGTTCGAGCCAGTGCTGCAGAGACTCCATCGACATCAGGTCGCCATCGTTCGCAAGAGTTAGGCATCGCCGTGAATGGGGAGCGTTATCG
This sequence comes from Toxorhynchites rutilus septentrionalis, assembly GCF_029784135.1. NCBI lineage: Eukaryota > Metazoa > Arthropoda > Insecta > Diptera > Culicidae > Toxorhynchites > Toxorhynchites rutilus. Next base: position 16,399,825 of record NC_073744.1, on the reverse strand, counting down.
GACAATGATAACCGATTTTTTATTGCCATTTGTTCGTGAAAATGAATTGGACAATTACTGGTTCCAACAGGACGGCGCTACATGCCATACAGCGGCTGCCACGACCAAATTATTGCGCGATATGTTCCCCGGAAGATTAATATCGAAAAACGGCGATTATGACTGGCCACCGAGATCACCTGATTTGACGCCTCCTGACTTTTTTTTTATGGGGATATTTAAAATCCAAGGTATACACTGGTAAACCAAGGACCCTGGCTGTGCTGAAAGACAATATCCGACAAGAAATTGCTGCCATATCGGCCGAAACATTGGGCAAAGTGATGGAAAATGCCGAAAAAAGGGCACATTTTGCGGTCAAGGCCAGAGGCGGTCATTTACGAGATATCAAAATCAAAAAGTAGTTAGAACAAATCTCCTTGGACCAAAATAAATGAATTTCAAAAAAAAAATTTAAAAATTCCACTTCTTTACTTTGCTATTGCAAAAACAAATCCTTCCACTTTAAATGACCCACCCTGTATGTATTTCTTTTTTTTAAATTTTTTCATGCAAAATAGAAGTCATGTAGAAAATTTTAAAAAAATATTCCAAGATAGTAAAACTATTTTTGACGAACTTTGTGGAACATCGATTTTTCATGAATTTTCGAAACTTCGAATTTTGGCATGGTAACAATCATTTTTAGCCACAAATTATGAATCCTGATGGGATTTAAAATTAATAAAAAAAGCTCTTTAAGCTTCTAAATGCAGTAATTCTCGAGATATTCGAAAAAACATTTCTAATTATTTGTCTTCTTAAATTTATTTTTTTTAAATTTATATACACTGAAGTCGCTTTTCACGCGGTTTTTTTATACGCGGTTTTATTTTACGCGGATTTTGGAATTTACGCGTTTTTTTTCACGCGGATTTGGGAATTTACGCGGATTTCGGAATTTACGCGGACTTCGAGAATTACGTGGTTTTTTTAACGTGGCACTTATCAACCACGTAAAAACTCAATATGCTGATTGATGTGACTTTTCACGAAATAATTTTGTATTGTATCACTGATTAGGAGCTGAGAAATAAAAGGAGATACAGATATCGCGATTGCAGCATGCAAAAAAAAATCAGCTAATCAATTGTTAGAATTGTTAGCGGCACGTATCCTCCGCGTAAAAAGCGACTCCAGTGTATGTGTTTTTATTTTTTTCTAACTTTTCCATATAAAATAGAAGCCATGTAGAAAATTAGAAACTTCGAATTGTGATTTCATGATGTGATTTCAAATAAAAAAGCTCCCTCTAAATGCAGCCATTCTCGAGATATTTGAAAAAAAAAACATTTCTATTTAATTGTCTGTTTAAATTTCAATTTATTTTTATTTATTTAAACATATTTTTTCCACAAGGATGCATTTGGAGAAGTTGTTGAAAATTATAAGCAAATTCATAAATTTCATGAACATGACGGTATAACCTGACAAACCTATTGAAAGAGCTTATTTACGATAAAAAAGACAATAAATTAGAAAACAAATTTTAAATATGTCGAGAATGGCTGTATTTAGAAGGACATTATTAAAGAGCTTCTTTGTTTTAAATCACATCAGGATTCATAATTTGTGGCTAAAAATGATTGTTAACACACAAAAATTCGAAGTTTCGAAAATTCATAAAAATTCGATGTTCTACAATGTTGGCCAAAAATAGTTTTTCAATCTTGTACTATTTTTTTTTAAATTTTTTATATTCTTCTATTTTATATGAATTTTTTTCAAAAAAAATAAAAACACACACATAACTTAAAAAACTAAAATGAAATTCAAAAAGACAATAAATTAGAAATGTTTTTTTCAAATATCTCTAGAATGGCTGCATTTAGAAGGAGATTGGTAATGAGCTTTTTTATTTTAATTCACATCAGAATTCATAATTTGTGGCTAAAAATGATCAACGTACAGGGTGGCGCATAAGCCACCCAACCGATCTGCACAGAAAATTTTTCGTATAAAAAAATTTCTCACAATACAAAATCTTTATTCTCGAATAAAAAGCGATACAAAGTCGACAACTGAACCGCTTAGAAACCAACACGCTCGATAGTTGCAGCGCGATCGTTGGTTTTTTCTTTCTTTCAAAGAGCGTTACGTGACTTATGCGCTACCCTGTACAAACAATCGAAGTTTCTAAAATTCAAATTCAATGTTCCACGAAGTTCGTCAAAAATAGTTTTACCATCTTGGACTATTTTTTTTAAATTTTCTACATGATAGGAGTCATGTAGAAAATTTAAAATTATTATATGAAAAAAAATATTTTAGATATTGCAAATTAAAGTTTTTTTTGTAAATAAAAAAAGAGTACTATTTTTTTATCGGTGTATATTTTTTTCACGTTTGAACATCAACACTCTATAACTCTTTCCAAGACACTATTTCGGTACGACTCATAGTTTCTGAGATATAAATTATCAAAGATTTCTCTTACTAAAATCGATACACGCTCTTTTCAAAAGTTATACTTGCGTAAAAAAAATCCCAATTGATGTGGAAAACTCATATTTCTTTCAACCCAAAAAAATCATTCAAAATCTGCTTTTTAGGATGATTTCACTTGGAATTGCTCCAAAGGAATCGCTCTTGGATGGAATCCTCCCGAAAATCAAGCAAAATCTGTAATCAGTCCTAATTTGTTAACCAAAAAACCATGCTGCTGGCCAATATAGCAGCATACGACAAACTCAAACTCTTCCCAATTGCAGCAGCTTGCTTGTGCATCAATTTCCAATATTCATTGGTTTCTAAGCCGAGTCGCGGCGCTCGGATCCATCACAGCAGGAGCGCGTCGGCGGAATGCACCCGGCAAGGATTTTGCATAAATTTCCTGAACCCGTGTTCCGTTTCTGGTCCAATCTCGGCTAATTTCCTGCTTCGATTTGAATTAGTTACATAGCGATCCGCGCCGGTGAGAAGCGGCACCCGCAGTAGTAGTAGAACACATATCGAGAGAAAAAAAAAGAAATCAGAACACCTGTCGAATTTCCCAATGCCCCAAAGGTTTGTGGTGGTGGTGATGGGTCACAGCGCAGCCACTACTAATTCGTTTGGGTTGCACCACGAAGCATCTTTTGTCCCCATCACCGAAATGATGACCAGCCAACGAAAATGGTTCGATCGGAAATGGAAATTTTTGGTGCATTCTGCGTGCATCGGAGTGAAGTGGCGTTTTGCATGATTTCGTCATGTTTCAGTGGGTAGAATTCAAATGATATCTCATGAAATTATAAACAGTGAATAACGGTAATTAGAATCAGTTTGCTTGGATAGATTCCCAAGAAAACGAGCTTGCGGGTAGTATGCCAAAAATTCATAACGTTCCTTAGCTTGAGTCCTGGAGGCTCGACCAAACCTCGAACAGCGAACTTCTTACCATTAATTCACTCCACATTAGAGCCATTAAGCCCACCAATTACAAACAGGAATAAATCTGCCCGTGAAACAACTTCCCACGTATGAATAAATGATCCCAGCTGCGCGCCCTCCCCCCTTGCTTACCTTTCGTGCCGGACAATGAACACAAAGCCCGACACAAACTTCGGTAATAAGTTTAAAGAGGATTCCCGTGACTCACATGCATGACACGGAACCTCAACCCTTCCCCAAGCCACCGCACAATCCTGCTGCGGCAGGCAAACAGACAAAATAACAGAAACCCCCTTTTCTTAGTTTCGAGGGCGGCGCAATCTCTCTTTTAAGGAGGTCCGTTTGTTTACAAGCTTTCACCCGACAAAACACCCCACCATCACAGGGTGGTGTGGTGGGTGGAAATAAAGTTTTGTTCTTGGAGCAAACTAGAAACAAACATGACCCACTGCGCTGCCCTGCACTCCCCCCATCCCTCCTCTCACGGTAATAGAATTGAAAGAAAAAAGCTGAGGTGGGTAAGAAAGTACAAATAGAAATAAATAACATTTATTTGAATAGTGGAGATGGCGCTTCGACAGAGAACGATGATACTCGAGGTACGTATCACAGGATGAAATCTATTAAGCATATTTGCTGTCCCCTTGCGCGGGCGGGTGGAAGGGGTTTGGAAACCATGTCAGTGGGGCAGAGGAAGATAACACACACACACCGGTTGGTAAAACTTTTGTTTCAACAAGAACTTGCACCGGTCGAACTTTGGTCAATATTGAATCTGTATGAAAGTGATGTGCAATGGCAAATTGAAGTTTGCAATATGATATAGGGATAGGGTTATCCTACCGACAAGGTATGATAGATGCAGACGTCATCACCGATCGGCATCTTGAGGCGATAGAAATGGTTCGCTTGCATTATATTTTACATATATTTTTTTACATTGTCGGCAAAAAAACAAACCTGTTGTTTATGTTCGACATCTGAATCGAAATACTAGACACGCCATGTGGGTAATGTTGGGGACAAACGGAGAGAGATAGCACCACATCAAGGGCTATCAATTTGAATAACTTATGGAATATTCAACTAGGTTTTCACTATTTTTTGGCAAAATTCATCTCCAACGCTCCCAAAAACATCATTCCCAAAGAAATAATCCACAAATTACACTCTGCAGCACCTTCGCAGAACAGTAACAGAAAATCGGAGCTGTATCGGTTGTGTGGTAGCGGCCCCAGCGAAAGCAACCACTGCAGAATAAATTTTCACCTTCAGTTTACAACCGATGAACACAGATCTCACCGCAGTAAAGTACCTTTTTCACGTCCGGCTTAAAACGCACTACACTTTGACGTCTCTTCTAACCCGGAAACAAACATTTCTATAATACACGAAAATTGAATGACCGATCGCAAAAGTCACCAATTAACCCGAAAGCACTTCTCAAATTCACACAAATTCCCTCAAATAAAATAAACAAATAAAATAAATGAATAAATAGAGAAATTTCAATTTAACTCTCATCTTTAACACATGGTGTTGGCTGATCGTTGTCTAGAGTGAAACTAAAAATTGAAGATAGCATGCTGAATTACAGAAGGTTTAATATTTTGCATTTCATTAGCGTCTAGCCTTGGATAAAGCCTATATAGAAAACTGGACCTAAACTCTCAGCCTTAAAAAACACTATTTCCTCCCTTCAAAATACACCCAGGTTTTTTTTACGCGGGGGATACGTACCTCGCATATAAAAACCTCGTTAATTAACGTTCCAATTAATTAATGTTCCAATTGGTTGTCTCAAAAAAAATATTCTTTTCTTCCACTCGTGAGAATCCTACTCCGCTCCACTCACATCGAGGAACTTTATGACGATTACGAAGTGGGGAGCTTTAGGCCCCCACTATTAGTTTTTCTTCAATAACTTCGTAAATAATTTCTTGCTCTCTTTTTCTATTTAGGTAGTCGAGTTTTATTTTAAATCCTGTATGAAAATTTATTAGTGGCATTCTATTATTAATTTATTTATAATTATATGTTAAGTTTTTTTCGGTTGGGGGACTTTAGTTACCCCACTCCGTCCTTTATGTTATAAAATAGACTCCGTAATGTAAGGGTTAAACAGCATGAAACCAATGGATAGTACTGAATTTTGATGAGAAAATTTTGTCGAGTTTACTTACTTAACCAACTGCAATTTTTTCAAATTAGTGAGTATTTCGTATGAATAAAAAAACTAGAAATTACATTTTTAAGGACATTTTTACACGATGCTAATGCTAACATTAAGGGTCTGTAGTATCACTTCATTCTGAAAAAGAGGCCTCTCGCCCTAAATAGTTTGAGAATCCCTGCTTTAAACGAATACAAGGATGCAAGGATGTATGTGGCAAGGATGCTACATACTGACACTGTCACAGTATATCTTAATTTTTAATTGTAATATGAATAAATATAAAATCAATTCTTCCAGCTTGTTTCCAGTTTTTTTTTTAGGTTTCCCCAATTTTTGTTTTCAATTTTTTTTCAGCTTTTTCAAAATTTTGTTTGGCATCTCTGTTATACGGATAATGTGGATAGAGAAAATATTGCAATCTCAGCTCCGCCGTATTCTATTCATTGAGTATAAGCAAGCCATTCGCGATTTGGAACTAACTCGCGACCAGAGGACAACAAGGCTTCCGCAATGACCTCTCTTAAGGCCGAGTGTTTAGTTTGGTTTTCCAAATTTGTCTTTTTCAAGGCTAGAGGCGAATGAACTGATTAGTTTTGAAGTTTCTATAATTCAAAACATCATCATCTTCATAATTACGAGTCGTCTTGCTCCAGTTCTCTGACAGCAGTCTTTTTCAATGCTGTTTTTTTGCCATATTTAAATCTGTACTGGGATGGGAGTTTAACATTTCTGAAACGGGAGCGTTAATTTTGAGGTGCAAAGTTCCGAGCGTTGATACCTCTTCGTCAGAACAAAGTGGTTTTCGTCAATCACTTCATTTGGAAGTTGAAAGATGTATGAGTAATGCTGGTTACTATAGCTACTATAGTTTCAATAGCACGAACTGCTTCAAGAACAAACCGTTGAAATCACAAAAACCTATAAATATGAGTACCTGCTTGAAAGTCTCAGTCAAGATTTGTCGACGAATGTCGTTGGTTGTTAGTGAAAGTTCTCTTAATATTATGCTCGCGCTGGTCAACCTCAGTTTTATATTGTTACTGTGTTGAACAATATTTTTCGCTACAGTATGCATCTTCAGAATATGCAAGAAGCAAACATAGTGTAGAGCAGAATCAAAGCAAAAGAGAAATATTAAATAGGACGTACGTCATTGGTTTTCATACCGTGTAGATTGTACGAATTGTTGATATTATGCGTTTTCAAATAGATAACGGTAGGTAGGAACAAATATATAATCGCCTGGAGCCGCACTGTGTGTAGTACGAGAAGTATGTCGCGATGCATACTGAGTGTGTTACGTGAATTATTCTGAGCGCGTGTATTTTTCTCGCGAGAATAAAATTGAATCATGAATCAACCATCTTCAGCTGCTTCTTCAAAACAGCCCATCGGTCCTTTTCAGGACCGCTGAAACTTATATATTTATTTTTTTAATTTCGATGGATTCTAAGATTTTTTTTATATCTATTTTTGACTGAAGGGAATTCAGCAGTGTGTTTGGAATTATCGATGTAATGATGTTGTTTTGAATTATGGAGGTTTTTATTAGTTCATTCGCTAAAAAGACCAATTTGAAAAATCTAACTTAACAAAGCGGCCTAGAGGAATATCATTTCGAAAGCCGTGCTGCCGTCCGGTCGCTAGCTGGATGACTGATAAATCGTGAATGACGTATTTGTGACATTTTTTTTCTATCGATCATTCAATTTTTGCGACATTTCTTATAATGTTATCATAGAATGTACATTTTATGTATCTATTGTCTACTTCTTAGAAAATCTTCCAAAACACAGATCAAGCATTCTCAACTGATTTAACGGCTACGAAACAGGCTTTCGACATAACTTCGACAATGCATAAGCACGTCATCTGGCGTAGTTGTTATCATTCCTAATATTTTATCGACTTATGAAACCAGCTTGAAAAACCTCATCATAAATTTAGGAATTCAGTAAAGCTTAAAACGGGGTTTCCAATGTTTCCATTATGAATATAAAATCAATTTGCACCAATATCTGGAACCGATGTTCATCGGTTCAGAGCCCTGTTTTCGAACTCTCGACAGACAAGAGATAAGTCTGCTCCGTTTAGAGGATTGAAAGTTTTCTTATTCCGTCCAGTTACTGTCGCCGAGTGTATGCGGGCGGAAAAGAAACGATTAAATCTTTGCTAGACTTCAAGAGATTACAAGTGATTGAGGGACAACTTCCAGTAATACGGTCTTACACGAAAGTTGATAGGAGGTTTCTACGTTAGTTCCGAGATGAAACGACGAAAACCTATTATCATTTGCCCGATCAGAACTGTAAGTATCAACAGAGCTCCTCTAAGGCAGAATAGTCATGTAAATTCTACCTCCACGTGTCGAATCGCAACGAATTCCTCGTCAATTTTCAAAAGAATTTTTCTCTCTCAAGAGGCAAGGCAGATGATGCCCACTACTATCTCGTGTTCAGTTTCTTCCATTCCATCTCTAATATGAGTTCGCGCTGCAGCAACCAGACGCACATCGCTGGAAGCGGCACTGACGCAAAAAATGCGCCTCCAATTGCAACCACACGCCTCCACACGATCTCGGGTGTTTCTTCTTCATCTTCAGGTTCAGACAAAAATTTGTTGTTTACTCTTTTCACCAGAGGGGGGGATGTGCTTACGCGTGTGTTACCTGAGAGTGCCCCTGATTTCTTTCGCGCTGTAGCTGTTGTTGTTGCAGTCCTTGCCTTTGCCACCCCCTCATCAACGACACGGGCAGCAAACAGCAACTCCTTTCATGTGTGAAAATTTGACTAGCTGACTGAGTCTACCCTCGGTTAATTATTGCGCCCCGGTTTTGTGCGTTCGTGTATCGCGGAGCAAACGAGTGTAACGAAGAGATCTTCAGAAGAAGAAGGGAGCAAAAACAACAATGGCACGAAAAGGATACAGTTAATTAGACACGTGGATTGTGCTTTGTTATTTGTTCACCCCATCCACCCCTCCTCTTTGGCCTCTACAGACCTCTTCGTTTTCATCCGACAGAGAAGAGGAAAAAAAACAAGTGCGTATCTCGGCCACAAATCCTACGCACATCTCGCGTGCTTGGATATTTCTTTCTGTGCAATCAACATGATTTGAAAACAGTTGTTTTCCATGAATCATAAGCTTTCGAATATGGAAATCGAATATACAATAGACGGAGATGAGTTTCACATTAAAAAAAAATATTTCAACATGATTTCATCACAGCCCGAAAACTGTTCGAACTACTTGACCTCTCTTTTTCGGAATCCCATTTCTAACGATATTTTGTCTGTGTAAATTTTTTTCTATAAATATTCCTTTTGTGATACCCTCAGAATAAAAAACAAAAACAATCTATCAGAGCATTGTCAACTCTGCGTACCTTTACAACCAAACCCCCCCCCCTCATCCCGACATACCCCTCTCCCCCCACCCTTGCACGTTTACTGAAAGGAATTTTATGCTTGATCCTTAAACTCTTTGGATTTTTATTGCTCAATATCCCTTCCCCCCGACAGGGGGATCAGGCGAGCAAGCAAGCGGACGCGCGTGGAGAACCCCTTTTAACTCGGCATCAATATTGTATATACCGATTTTGCCCCCCAGGAGAAGAGATTGGCATTCAATGGCAGTGCACAGATCAAAGAGCACGATCACACGCACTCTCAATGTAAATCAAAGCGATAAAAATTCATCGCAATGGTCGTCCGTCGGTGCTGTCGTCCTTGGAGAAGGAAGAAGCATTGTGGGGCTCAAAGACAATCCCCTCCCGGTAGAGAGGTCGTCACTTTTAAAATTCGCATTACTTTCACCTCATAGAGGAGCGCATAAATCCGAGTGAGTGTGAGATGTTCTGGTTCCGATGCTAAAGGTAAGAAGATGGATGGTGCGGTTTTTTGTTTTCTTCTTTTCTTTTGTTTTATGGCGCATTAGGCGCTTCCGATGCATTAAAAATGAATGCGAATAGACGAAAGCTTCGCTTGGGAAGGTCGATGACAAATGATGTGTGGTAATAAAACTGCAAGGGATGATTTTACCACCTGCGGCATCCCGGATGGTTTGGATGAAGACAGGTCTTGGAAGTGGTCGGGCTTTTGGCACACTTCTTCGGCGTCGAATTGATCCATATTTGGCGAAGATATCCGGGAGGGGTTCTGTCAGCTTGAGAGATCAACTTTAATTTTGACGTAGGACTACGTCTAACCGGAAGATATAGGGGGTGAAATGGAAATCTAGGCACTGAACAAGTAGGAAAAAATGCAAGATTTGGAACGCTTATAACTCGAGCATTTCTCAATAGATCGCAAAGGTTTTTGCATCAATTGATAGGAAATATATCTACGCATCTATCATAACGAATAACATTTCATTTTTCTTGAGATAAATAATTGAATAATTGTGAAATATCAAGCATTGTCCAAATACACTATGTGCCCATTTTTGATTGGTCCATTTTGTGCTCCTCAAATCGTACCGACCAAAACGGGCAACCAGAGCAGCAGCGAAATAGGATGAAGCACGATTGGAAAGGAAAAAGAAAAAAATGAGGGAAACATTGGTCGCAGTCTCACACATGCGTAATTCTCGAGCCAGCCAGTCAGCTTAAAAATCCCCTCTCCGCTTCCGTAACGATCATTCTCATCCGAACCGTACACCACATCGTTTCGCATCACCTCACATCAACAAACCAACACAAGCAGCCATGGTTGGATATGGCAAAGGAGGAAAAGTGAAGGGAAAGGCAAAATCCCGCTCGAACCTTGATCTGGAGTTCCCGCTCGTGTTGATCTGGAGTTCTCCGCAAGGGTAGCTAGGTAGCTAGGTGCACCAGTCCACCTAGCCGGCGTTATATAGCTTCGGCCGCCGAAGTGATCGAGTTAGCTGGCAAAGCTGCTCGCGACGATAAGAAAACCTGCATTCGGAACACATTCGGTTCGGTGGACATCAAGACAACAGGCAGTTGCAGCGAGTGGCGAGTGGCAAACGCAATCGCAAAACGGCATCAGGTAGCAGAAGAAAAAAGTTTGTTCTTTATACAAACTGCTTTGGTGGCAAATCCAGAACAAGGCGGCTTCGAGGGCGTTCGAAATGGTTTTTTTCAAAACCACGAGTACTAAGTTTTCTAAATTGGAACCATTCCATAAAACAAGGCGCTTTTCAGGGCCATTAAACCTTCCAAAAAAGAGTTTAGGAAATAAAGTTCAATGCTTTCTAAAACATTATCCAAAATAATAATAAAACACAAATTGATGTTTTCATAATTTGTTTGCCAGGATCTGATGAGTATGTGAATTTGGCAGTTGTTCTGAGCTTATTGATAGTTGGGGACTTTCCTGATTATTCAATTTTCACCAATTCTTAAATTGTTTCCAGATTTAAAGTACAGTAATCTACAATTAGTTCGACATTTAGCTAATTGGACGGACATGTAATGCGACTTATTTAGTTGGACATTTTTGTAAACATAGAGATCCAAATTATGACCCCACATTGAAAGTCGACACTGTACCACTGTCATCGCAAATGTTCAATTACAGGTTAAAATTACCTCCAATCCGGCACTGAGTGGAGGTAATGTGACGTGCCATTGAATGTAATTTACTGTAAAATATGTCACAAGCTGGATGGGAAGAAATTTTCCAACTGTGAAAGCTGTGGCGAGTGACAACAAATCGCTAAACAGGAAGGTTTAGCCGAACAAGATGGGGATATCGAGTGATAACAAAACAATAAACTCTTTAGATTGAAGATAATTTTGTGATCCTGAAAAGGACCCTTTTTAGTCTGTATGTGAATCCAACGAGCGAACAAATCGTAATGAATGTATTTTTTTGCCATCGCTCCCTTTTAACGCTCATTCGTTCGTCTCGTTGGACCCGCCCCTTTGGCTGAGTCTGCCGATTTGTCTCTATCCTGTGAGTGTGTACCGCTAGAGTATGAAAGCTGTCCCCTTTGTATAGTCCTACGTCACTCCGGTTATGTCCCCGACATTACCCACCCGTCTTTTTTTTTTATTGAAAACCCCGATTTCATGAAAGTATCACATAGAGTTGAGCAATTCCAAATGAAATCGATAAATGACAAAACATAAGTATTTTTCATTCTAATGATAGTTTGTATTTGGTTTGGGTTGGAGGAAATATAAGTTTTCCACAGCAATAGGGATTTTTTAACTCAAGTGTAACTTTTGAGAAGAGTTTATCGATTTGAGTAAGAGAAGACTTTGAAAATTAACATCTCAAAAACTATGAGTCGTACCGAAATAATGTCTTAGAAACAGTTATAGAGTATTGATGTTAAAATGTGAGAAATATGCACTGAGAAAAAATTAGTATTATTTTTTTATTTCGTAAAAAAACTTTAACTTGTAATATCTAGAATAAGTATTTTTAAATATTTTTTTAAAATTTTTTCAAATCAAATAGAAGTCGTGTAGGAAATCTAAAAAATGAGTCCAAGTTGGTAAAACTATTTTTGACGAACCTTTTGAAACATCGGGTTTTTTTGAAATTGGGAATTTTGCATGTTATCAATCATTTTTAGCCACAAATTATGAATTCTGATGAGATTTAAAACAAAAAAGTTCTTTATCAATCTCGTTCTAAATGCAGCCATCCTCGAGATATTTGAAAAAAAAAACATTTCTTATTTATTGTCTTTTCAACTTAATTTTTTTTTTCAAATTTATATATGTTTTTTTTATTTTTTTTAGTTTTTCATATAAAATAGAATTCATGTGGAAAATTAAAAAAAATAGTACAAAATGGTAAAACTATTTTTGACGAACTTTGTGGAACATTGAATCTTTATGAATTTTCGAAACTTCAAATTTTTGTATGTTAACGATCATTTTTAGTTATGAATCCTGATGTGATTTCAAACACAAAAAGCTCTTTATCAATCATGAAATTTTATTAACATGGCAGTATAACACGACAAACATATTTAAAAAGACAATAAATTAGAAATGTTTCTTCATTTAGAACGATATTGATAAAGAACTTTTTTTAAATTTTAAATCACATCAGTATTCTTGAGTTGTAACTAAAAAAATGATTGTTATAACATACAAAAATTCGAAGTTTCGAAAATTCATAAAAACTCGATGTTCCACAAAGTTCGTCAAAGATTTACCATCTTGTACCCATTTTTCAAATTTTCTACATGACTTCTATTTTATATTCGATTGTATACAGTCTCCGATTTCTTTTCGCTAACAAATTTTCATACGTACAGTAGTGGTTCTCAGATTTCCATGAAAAGTGGTGGTTTTTGTTCTTTATCACAAAATATTAGACCCACATTTTTTAGTTTTTTCGTTAGGGTGACCATTTCCATTTTAGGGTGATCCGAAAAATATTTTGTTTCCTCTTTTTCCCAAAAACGACTTTTTTTTTTAAATCCAAACTTTATTAAAAATATTGACTTGCAAAAAAAATGGATTTTATTTTCGTAACTATTGATTGTAGTCGTTTTTTAATGTTTTCATAGCCTTGGACTAGAGGATGCTATATTTTTTATATGTTTCCTTGAAAGCTGAGGATTTTTTACATAACATATCAGAGATGCTATTTTTTTTTTTTCGTTTTTGAAATATAAATTTTCAAAGTTAACCGATTGTTCGAAAAAACTATTTTCCCCTTTTTTCCACTACAAAAAATCATAACTTTTGACTACTGGACCGATTCAGATGATCAACATATCAAATTGAAGCTGTTATGAGTTAGTTCTCTTGAAAAAAATATCACTTTTGCAAAAAAAAAAAAGATTTTCATTTTTGTAGTTATGGATTGAGTTAGTTTTTCATAATTTTCTCGATTAAAGATAGAGGGCGATATATTTTTTTAATATTTTTTCTAGAAAGCTGAAGATAATATATACGAATATTAGAGAGGTGATATTTTTCGTTTTTGGGATATTATTTTGCAAATTTACCATGTTATAAGTCATTGTTCAATATTCCTGTGTGACTGAACTAGACCTATACGACTAGAATCCAATCTTCTCGCAAGTGTGATATTTTTTCGAGGAAGGATGACTTATTGTCTTCAACTTAATATGTCGATCATCTAAATCGGTTCAGTAGTCCAAATGTTATGATTTGTTGCAAAAAGTCATTTTGGATAAAAGGTGAAAAATGATTTGATGAACACCGGTTAATTTTGAAAAATCATACCTCAAAAACGATAAACAAACACATCTCTGATATCGAGATACGTTATGTAAAAAATCCTCAGCTTTCAAGAATAAATATTAAAAAAATGTAGCGCCCTCTAGTCCAGCGCCACGAAAACAATAAAAAAAACGATTACAATCAATAATTACGAAAATACAGTTTCTTTGTGGATTCAAAGGCTAGCTCATTCCCTTTAATTTGATATGTCGATCATCTAATTCGGTTCAGTTATTCAAAAGTTATGAATTTTTGAAAAAAGTCATTTTTGTGAAAAAGTAGAAAAAAATGATTTTTTGGACCACCCTAAAACGGAGATGGTCACCCTACCGAAAAAATATAAAAAACGGGCCATATATTTTGCGAAAAAAAACAAAACTACCAATTTTCATGGAAATCTGAGAACTGGAATGGCTGCATATATTTTTCGTTCTTGGAATATGTGCATTTGGCGTATAGATTTTTTTTTTTCAAACTGTATATAATAGAGTCCAACCTGTACAACATTTCCCATACAGCAGGAGATTTGTTTTGGAGGCATCGTTTAGCTTGGATCGATGACAAATGATGTGTGGTAATAGAACTGCAAGAGATGATTTACCACCACTTGCGGCATCTCACGGATGGTTTGGATGAAGTCAGGCCTTAAGATTGGTCGGGCTTTTGGCACCCTTTTTTGGCGCCTAATGGATCCAAATTTGGCGAAGAGATCCAGGAGGGGTTCAGCCGGCTTGAGAGGGATCAATTGATTGCGTCCCCTTTTCAACTCAGGTCAATTCTATGGTATGAAATATTTCGACTGGAGGCTAGACCATGAAAAAGCGCAGATTAACATTTTCGAAGGGAAACAGAATTCTATCGCCGAGGAAAATTCCGCCCCCAGCGTCGGCCATAGACCCAGTAACCGGGAACGACGTCGCTTCGGTCTATGTTGCCATGCTACAGACATTCCGCCCAGGTAACGTTTTCCCTCATAAGCTCTCACCCGACTGCTTCCGGGCGATACGATGGGACGAGGGGACCGGACTAAGAGCAAAAGAAGACAAGACTAAGCCCAAGCGCCAAGCTAATGTGTGCACACACATGGTCGGTCCATCCGAAGCTGGACAAAATCTGGCCTCGAACGGAATGAGTGGCAAAAACATGTACCACCGGAAGCGAAACATTGCAGTGAAAATCTCGTTGCAGCGGCGGAATTGTAAGCCGAGGGGCGAGGAGGAGGCCATAAAAAGAGCTTACTTTGTATTATCAGCATTATCGTTATTACCCACATGGCTTGTGATGCTCTACTGTTTCCCGTATTTGCTGCGCATAGTTGGTTCCGGTGTTCGATGTTGAGGCTTTATTTGAATCTCTTCTTCCCCGGTCCAAGCAAACCGCTACCGCACTGAAAGATTCGCTGAAAGACATGGCGTTATCGGTAAGCGTTGCGCTCATATGGTTTCTCCACTCCAGAGAACCCAAGAGATTACCATCACAGTGTTTTTTTTGCTATCGTTGATGGGATTTATCGATTCTGATGGACGAACGGGGCGGAACATATAAATCTTTCTCCAAAACCCCGACGGTAAAAGTTGACTGTGATAAGGCTGAGATTTGACAGGTGGTCAGTGCTTGAACCGACTGAATCGATGGAGCTATTCTTATTTCCGTTGTCCGTAAAAATCCGTGAAAATCAATACCCGGGCGTAGACACTCCTCCATCACACACACAACCAACGCACAAAGATTTACATATTCAATTTATCCATTTTTTTGTTTGCTCGACTCGCGGAGTTCTGTACACTCTCTTTCTCTCTCTCTCGCATCCCTTGGAGACGCCGGTGCAAAAAATAACACCTCATAATAATGACGTTTTGTAAAGTGATTGATTTTGAAACCGAGCCGAACCATCGCCCTCCTTTTTCCACCCCGCGTTCCTCACAACAACAAGAACTGAAAACTAGATCGAGTGATACAATTTAATTTGCCATTTTTCTATGAATATTGAGCAGCAAAGATAGCAGCGGGAGGGCGGTGAGAGGTGCCGGGCTGTACTGGAGGCTGATTGATATTGATAGCAGTCTTGGGAATCGTTTATTTTCTTTTTTGTGGTGCTACTGCTAGGTGCGCGATTTATGATTCTCGGCTCCAACACAATGGAATCAAAATTCCGGGAATAATTCTTTTTTTTTTCGTCGACAGCTAGTGAATGCGCGCAGTGTGTGTTATCCTAATTGGTTCAGACCATTAGGTTCGTTCGGGATCAGGCTACCAAACCAACGCAACAAGAACGCGCGTGCGGAAAGCGTTAGGATGATTTATCTAGAAGCAATAATAGGGGGCTTGATGATGGAATTCGGCTGAATCTAGACTCGAATGAAGATGATAAATTTAAATTACTGGCCCTACTCCACGGAAATGAAGTTCATGAATCACATTGCGAAATTCCAAAATTTCCAATTATGAGGTGGAGATGTTTTACTTTTATTGTGGGAAATTATTCAAGTTTCCATGAAAAAATATCAAACAAATTTTTGAAAAAAAAATCATTAAAAAAATTATTTTGGAATTCAAAATTAATTTTTCTTAAAAACACGTTTTTTTTTAAATTTGAAAAAAAATATATGAATAGCCCATACAATTTCCAATAAGTCACCCATACATCCGAGGATGAGCACTTTTAGAGAGAAAAAGTTTTTCGAACAACAATTTTTCATGTGTTTCTTTAATTCTATTAATGTTTAATTCGTAACATTTTTATGTATAAATTCTCGCTACTTAAATGCTCTGCTACCTTTTTTCAATTTATGAACATGTCTAGAACATGTCAAACGCGAGAATTTACACACAAAAATGTTACGAGTAAAACATTATTTTTTCGAAGTCGCCGTAAAAAAATGCCATATATTCCAGAAACTATAAAAGGTAGAAAGTTGACGTCTTGGACGGAAGCTCATATTTTCACCCAGATCTAAAACTTTGTCGAATACACTATATCGCTATCTGACTTTAAACAAAAATAGGATTAGTTGTATTTTTCCAAAGAAAAAATGATAAAGTTGTTGTTAGAAAAACTTTTTACCTGTAAAAGTGTCCTTCTTCCGATGTATGAATGACTTGTTGGAAAATGTAAGGACTTCATATATATATTCATATATTTTTAGGAGAATTTGAGGAAAAAAATTATTTTGAGAAAAATTAGTTTCAAATTTTTTTTCAGTGATTTTTTTTAATACAGGGCGAACTCAATTACATACAGTTTAGGATTTATTTTCATCGTATATTATAATCGAATCCTGTAAATAATCCAGTCACAAAAAAAATTTTCTTAAATCGTTTTATATGCAAGTTTTTTTTTTGTTTTTTTAATATAAAAGAAGAATTTAATTTTTGATTCATCTCCTTAAAGTTATAAAATACCTTTCTCATATAAAAAATCCTTTAACGCATATGTTGGAATTTCAAAAATGACAGAGTTATAGAGCTATTTGTTTGTTTCGGACTCTATTGCCCCAAACTGGCGCTACCATAAAAAGTACGCTACAGAAGACGATTATGTTGCTTACATTAGAAAGATGAGAAAGTTTAATACAGGATAGAGTTGTGAAACATCTAAATTAGTAGTTTAAAATAACATTTTGTAAGTGAAAAACTTCAAAGTTAGTAAATTAGAATGTGTTATTACTAATTTTATCCTAAAAATTCATATTGAACTAAACTGTTTCTATCAATTAAATTGAAGCTTTCTAACCGCTCTACAATTTGTTCTTTGACACCCAGCTTCTTTCTACCTTAATTTCGCTGCAAAATCGATATAACCAATTCCAAAATCTTTGAAAAACACGATTTTGACCCAATTGTACATATAAAAGCCACTTGAATTTCATCTTAACGTTGAAAAATAAATTTTTTTCATGAAATAAGTTTGAAATATTTGAAACATAAGAGAATTTTTTTTTTCTCAAACTGTATAAAATCGAGTCCAAAATTGTATATAAAGGGTGTGTCACATCAAATTGCATCACGGAAAAAACGCTGTAGAAATTCGCCCAGTAGACCGATCCTTATGAAAATTTTAGACAGTAGAATAAAAACTATTAAACAACTTTTGGCATTTTCTTTTTATTCATACTTCGAGCCCAAGCCCATATGCTCGCACCTTCCTCTTTACCCCGTCCATAAGGTTCTGTACAACGTCAGGTTGTAGTTTTTTTTGAACAGAAATCCATTTTCTCTTGAAGTCCGCCTCCGATTTGACAACTTTTGGGTTCTTCCGGAGGGCCTGCTTCATAATCGCCCAATATTTCTCTATTGGGCGAAGCTCCGGCGCGTTGGGCGGGTTCCTTTCCTTTGGCACGATGGTGACCCCGTTGGCTTCGTACCACTCCAACACGTCCTTTGAATAGTGGCACGAAGCGAGATCCGGCCAGAAGATGGTCGGGCCCTCGTGCTGCTTCAATAGTGGTAGTAAGCGCTTCTGTAGGCACTCCTTAAGGTAAACCTGCCCGTTTACCGTGCCGGTCATCACGAAGGGGGCGCTCCGCTTTCCGCAAGAGCAGAACGCTTGCCACACCATGTACTTTTTGGCAAACTTGGATAGTTTCTGCTTGCGAATCTCCTCCGGAACGCTGAATTTGTCCTCTGCTGAGAAGAACAGGCCCGGCAGCTGACGAAAGTCCGCTTTGACGTAGGTTTCGTCGTCCATTACCAGGCAATGCGGCTTCGTCAGCATTTCGGTGTACAGCTTCCGGGCTCGCGTCTTCCCCACCATGTTTTGCCTTTCGTCACGGTTAGGAGCCTTCTGATCCTTGTATGTACGCAGGCCCTCCCGCTGCTTGGTCCGCTGGACGATGAATGATTTTTTCCCGCATTTCATCCTTTAACCAGAATTTTGTAGGCATTATAGTTTTTGAGTTATAATTTTTTTGTAAAAAATCTAGAAATTTTTTTTGGCTCTTTTCAAAAAGTAACAAAAAAAATAAAAAGTTTTTTTTTAATAGTTCAAGTATGCAAAGTTGCTTAAAAGACCCATGTGTTTACACCCACAACGTTTCATTGCTATCTGAGATGGTGCTGTCAACGCTCAATCGAGGTGGCAGAACATTCATCGGCTGTCTACTATTACGAATATGGCGTTCGATAAAACCGTTGGAAAGCCATTAAACTTGCTATGAAAAATAACCTATTGAATACCTTGAAAAACCTTGAAAAAAGTGAAAAAATTGAATTGAAAATTAAAAACTTTTATATTTAAAAATGGCCTCTTTCTACCTCCTAAATAGTAAAGGTCTTTAGGAACATACAATATTAGTTTTTTTTGCAACTTCAACATTGAATTGTATAAGAAGATAATTCTTCCATGTTTTTCTCGCAATCGGTAAGGTTCATGTGCATAATGAAAGGGAGAAGAAAAGTTCAAATCAAAAGTACATTTTGTCAATATATTCGAAAATTTCATATTCAAATTTGTATATACAGAATTACATTGGTATATGTACAGAATTACGTTGGTATAGATGCAGAAAAAGCTGGAAAAGGATTGGACGCAGCTAGGAAGATGGGCTTCAAATCGATTTATCGTGACTTCTATACTGAACTCGTGAGACAGATTTGAAAGCGATTTGATATCAGCGAGCTGATTATCGAAACTCGAAATTTCGTCAATCTGCCAAACCTTAATGATTTGATGCGCATATTTCCTCAATTCATTGAAGCAGGTAATAGCCAAGACTTGGATAACGGATTCAGGCTACTCAAGAGGTATCTCATGGGGAAAAAATTTAATGACTCAGATATAACTTGTTCCCAGTTGTTGGATGTAAAAGGGAGTAATGGGAAATTTTTGTATCCATTTCTAAGGACGTTTGTAAGACACTTTTTGATAACATTCATCAGCATGTGTTGAGTGAATATTTTCACTTTACAATGCCAACAAAACGAAGTCCGTAAATCGGTTAGCACCCACAATTATAGACTCTTTTTTGCGAAGCGAAGAACTACGTACCGGCTCAAGGAGAAGCCTTAATGATGAAAGTGACGAAAAAATGGAAGGCAAAATTCAACAAAACCATGTATCATACAATTCATAGGATTATGAAAAAACCTTTTTATGATCTATTTTGTTGTATTGATACGACTTTTTTTTCCTTCATTGATTTAATTAGGCTCGAGTGGATGAAGAGCCACCATCAAGCAATACATTTTAAAACTATTTGAATATATTTAACTACATAATTATTAACTTATGTCTAATTAGCTAAATGATACAACTTGCATAACACATAAATAAGAAAAATAAATTCAAAATAAAAATAAACCTCTTCATTTTTCCCCTCAATTTTTCGATACAGATTTTTTATACAGATTCCTTTGCACAAAATACAGATATACAATTTTTTTCAGAAAATTTTACAGAATTCAATGTGGCAACCCTCCGCTAAAGTTTGAAAATTATATAAAAAATCCACAAAAATGATTTTCATTTTTTTTAAATTGGCTATAGGCTCGATAATGAAACAGTATTGTTTTAGGATAAACCGTCATATAGCCATTCCATCGCAAAATATTAGACCCATATTTTGTTTTTCATTAGGATGGCCATTTACATTTAAGGTGGTCCAAATATCATTTTTTCCCCTCATGACTTTAGCTTTCCAAAAGATGATAGTCTAGAATCAGAAATTATATTAGGTGTACCGGTAAGTTTATTCGGGTTTACAACAGATGGCGTAGCTTCATTATTATTCCAGTGAATCAAATTTCCAGACATTCGTTGGAAAGCTACTGGTCATTGCGCGTCTGCTTCAGTATATGTCAAAAAGTTGAAGCGTAAACAACATACTTTTTTGCCACTTCGAATATGTCGAATTTCGTACCAACAAGAGTGTTTTTTTACAGGGAGTGTTACTTCATTACTTCAATATGAAGAAAAAACCTGCAGAAAGTCATCGCATTTTGGTGGAAGTTTACGGTGACCATGCTCCAACTGAGCGAACGTGTTTGCACGGTTTAAAAGTGGTAATTTTGACTTGGAAGACGAAGAACGTTCCGGACCGCCAAAAAAGTTTGAAGATGATGAATTCGAGTCTTTACTCGATCAAGATCCGTCACAAACACAACAACATGGTAAAGTTCAGCAGTATCTTGCAGATACACTTGGAGAAGTTCAGCAAACCATATCTGATCGTTTAAAAGCAACGGGAATGATCCGAAAGATAGGACGTTAGGTGCCGTATGAATTGAAACCACGAGACGTCGAACGCCGTTTTTTCCCGTGCGAACAACTGCTTCAACGACATAAGAGTTTTTTTTTTTGCATTGAATCGTTACTGGCGATGAAAAGTGGGTCCATTATGACAATCTTAAACGTCGGGCAATATATGGATACCCCGACCATGCATCAACATCGACGGCCGCATGTCACGAAACTTGTCAAAACATACTTGGAAACGCTGAAATGGGTGGTCCTATCCCACCCGCCGTATTCTTCAGACCGATTACTACCATTTTCGATCGATGCAAAATGGCCTGGTTGACCAGCACTTCTCCAATTTTGATGAAGTCAAAAATGGACTTGAATATTAAATTTGTAACCATTTTTGCAGAATAAAGCATTAATTTTTGGAAAAAAAACGAAGAAACTTACCGTTACTCCTATTAATAAGTATTGATAATGTAACCATGTTACAGTCGCTATAAATCAACCGTGGAATTCGTCATTTTCATCTGATGACTGTCAAAAATTAGAATTTTTTTGGCACATTGCCTTTTTTTTGTAGGAATTACATAAATATAATGTAATTAATTAACTTCCGGGAAGGATGCTGAAAAAAAAAATCATCACTTTACAAGCCTTAACAAAATACTTGTTGATTTGGAGTATCAAGATAAATGAGTGACATTTCTCGGCCAAACGATCTCGAATAAAAACCACTTCCCGCCCCGAAACAAAACCCTCCATTGTAAGTATAATAGATCAATAAATTATCCACTTCATAACCATCCTAAGCCCAAATCTCTCGAACAGATTACTGTAAAACACACCAATTTCTATACAAAACACACCAAAAAAAAAAACAGCACCAACTTAGACACCATTTCAATAATTCTTCGCCGCTCGGTACATAAATCGTCACACCTCCGCCCCCCTGCTTTTCCTCCTGACCCGGAAAGCATATTATCGGGGAAATATTTATGAGATTACCATCTCACAAATAGCAACAGTAACAGTAGCGGGGAAGGAAGACAAGCGATGGGTCGCGGGGGGCCATATCAGACAACCTCACGCACATTTGGAGTATCTTTATCCCTCGAATAGAACAAACAAACGAAAAAAGGTAGGAACATTTTTCACATTTCGTCGTCACCTCACTTTTCTTTGCCTTCCCCCCCTCACTTTTTGCCACTCTCACACTCTACCCATTTTTGGTTTTTCCCGGGCAATCAAGATGACACTCAACGCCAGGGGTTGATCTTATCGGACGCCGGGTGTATCCTCCCACTACAACTCCCATTTATGCGCTGCCAGGGGGACCGGAAGCAGCACGTGAGCGAACTCCGCCGAACATTCGCCTGTAATTGTGGTATTTTTATTGGGACGCTCTGGACCGTGGCCAGTGACCGTCGTGGGTAGTCAGTCATTGCTTCCGCTGTTTCGAGAGCGAATAAAACCACCAAAGGGGCGTGAAATTGAATCACAGGCGTTCGTGATGTCACGCGGACACTATGTGGGGCAATCACAAAGAAAGCTATTGTTAAAAATTAATTGATTCCGAGTGTCGGGTGGTGGCGATAAATTTTATCCAAGATGAAAGTTTCTGTAGCGTAACGTTCCAGAAACATCGTTGTTTTGGATGGTTTTTGTGTGTTTGACAAGGAGAAGTGCCGTATGGGTCACACTGTCAAGTTTGACGTCAGAAGGATGTTGAGTAGTTTCGAAAATTGACTTTTTACTTAAGACCTGTCTTGCCCCAAATTATCCGGGAACCAATTTCTGGTAAGAAGCTCGACTCAAGTTGTTCCATCGCTCACCATTATCTCACGTAGACCATAATTCCTAACAGAGATCGGTTCCATTCTTCGAAATGTTAGCAAATCATTACTTTCACACGCAACCGGCTCACCACACCTCCTGCCGAGCGATTCGGAATCCCATCATCGTCGCCGTCTAGTACTGTGGGGAGAGGGGAGAGGTATCGAACTGCTTTCGTGAGACGTCAGATCTTCATCCTGCGCCTCGAGGAAAAGTTTATCGGAGGAGTGAGAGCCGATATTTCAATTATGATCGGCCGGCAAGCGTAAAATTGGACCTCCATTGACTACACGCGCCGGAAGGTGTCATGTGTTGCTACACGGTTGTATCTCGGCTCCAATGAGGCGTAACGCAACGCAACGCCCGGTGACGTTAATTGAAAGCTATTGAAAGCTCACCTTGATTTCTCTCAAATAACCACGCAAGCGAGAAGCACACTCATTAGTGACCGGTTGTGTCGATGAAATAGAAAGAGAATGGAAAGATGAACACAAAAAATGAGCCTCATTAGGTATCATTTTTCCATTCCAAGATTCTTCCATCTGCAGCTAGGATATGGTTCAACTCAACGGCAGTTGAATATAAAACCACTCATTATGGCCCGATTAGGGGTGGCGTATGAAAACCAGTCGCTGTCCCTTAGCGCTAATTCTTCAGGGTGGGGAAGTCATTAAATTAATTTTTACCCTGTTACCGACTCTGCTTCACACGGAAGGAGCCACGACAATGGTGGACATGTGTTGCATGGGAGGGCATACAAAAAAAGAGGAAATGGTTCAGGATTTCTCTCAGATGATGCTCATTGTAATTAGCAATGGCGACAGGCACAATTACAGTTTAATTGTGCGCCTCTGGTTGCCGGGACCGAGCAGCAGCTGGAAGAGATTTGCTTCTGGTACAATTTGTCGTGTTGTGAACCTGCAAAAAAGGATTTGAAAGTTTAATTTCAACGATGTTGATAATAGGCGTCAATCGATTCTTGCAGTACCATCTCTCTAACAAGTTCGTCCTCAACAGAGAAATACATAATCTTCGGCACTTTACAACCCAAATCACAACAAAACCGGCCGTGTGGCCTCCGACATCTTCATCGGGTCTGGATCAGGTACGATTGGGTGTGAACCAGCTTTGTAAAATTTCCATCCCGTTTACGAGCGATAAAATTTTCTCCTTTTACGACACGCTGCACTATGGACGATTTCCATACAAGCCAAGCGGACGAAAATATTTTCATCTATTTTTTCAACAATTCTGGTATTTTTATATGAAAAAAACTAGAGTCTCCTAAATGTCATTACCTCAAAATCATAAAAAAACAACAACAAATTCAAACGTGGACCCTTTAGGGGGCAGTTTACAATTTTTGCTGTCGTTTTCCTTCTCCAATATTCAACTCTTTGATGTTTTGATTTTACATTTCTTTGTGTCGGTTATTCGATTTTTAGGTTGTTCATTTTTTTTACATTCCGTCTGACTTCCTGATTTTTGAGTGTTCCTTTTTTATTGATTTTCCAATTAACCGATTCGATTTCGCTTTGTTTTTTTCTTTCGGATTCCTGAAATTTTGTTTTCTATCTATTTATTCCGTATTTTTCTTTTCTCTGATTTTCCTTGTTCTGGTTCTCTTCATTTTATTCGATGTTATTTTCCATATTTTTGGATGTTATTCTATTCTTCAGTTTTTATTTTTTCGGCTCGAACATTCCGATTTAAACCATCAGAAGAGGAAACATGAAAAAATTTGAAGAATCCGAAAATCATAAAACCTTGCTATTCGAGTTCTGGAATCTTCATTTTCTTAAAATTTTCTCCATTATTGGACTCTTTGATGTTTCATTTTATCGATTCTTAGTTTCGATCATTCAATTTTGAGGATGTTCAATTCTGAGATTTTTCGTTTCGCAAATTATTTGTCTGACTTCCTTATCCTCAAATTTTCCTATCGGTTTTCTAGTTTATCGATTCGATTTTGCTAAATTGATTTTCTACTTTGTTTCTTGAAATTTTGTTTTATTTTTTCTTCTATTTCAGCCATGTTGGTCTTCTCGAGTTCTTGAATATAATTTTTTTTTTATTTCACCATTATTGGAATCTTACGTTTCGTTTTTTCGATTCTTAGTTAGATGGTTCAATTTTTAGGTTATTCGATGCCTACATTTTTCGTTTATTTCGTTTTATAATCATTATTGTCTGACTGCCGGATTCTGATCTGATTCATGGATATTCCTTTTCCTTTTCATCGTTTTTTTTACTTAATTTTTTTTATTTTTGGATTCTTAAAATTTGTTTGTTTCAATATTTTTTTTTACGATATTGACGAATTTCAAGTCAACTCGACTGGTCGTTGGTAGCACCATCTCAGATAGCAGCGAAACGTTGTGCGTTGGGTCTTTGAGGCAACTTTGCATACTTGATTGAAGAATTAGACTACTTTTTGAAAAAATTTCGCTGAAAAAGAAAATATTTAAAAAAAAACTCATTTTCCTCACAAACGTATTCTTTTAAAATTCTTAAAAAAATTATATGAATAGCCCCTACAGTTTCCAACAAGTCGTCCATACATCGAAAGATGGGCACTTTTACAGGGAAAAAGTTTTCCTCACAACTTTTTCATGTTTTCTTTGAAAAAATTACAGCTAATCCTAATTTTGTTTAAAGTCAAAATAGCAATATAGTGTATTCGACAAAGTTTGAGATCTTATTAAAATATAATTTTTCGTCGAAGACGTCAACTTTGTATATATTAGAGGAATCTTGAATATAGGGTATTTTTCTATGGACACCCCAGAAAAAATAATGTTTTACTCGTTACATTTGTGTGTGTAAATTCTCGCGTTTTACATGTTCTTAACATGCTTATGAATAGTAAAAGGTTAGCAGAGCATGTAAATCGCGATAATTTATACATAAAAATGTTACAAATTAAACTTTAGTAGTAAGTTTTTAAAGAAAAACATGAAAAAGTTGTTTTTTTTTCCAAAATATATATTAGAAAAAAAAGTTGTTTGAAAAACTTTTTTTCTGTAAAAGTGCCCATCTTCCGATATATGGGTGACTGATTGGAAATTGTACGAGCTAGTCATATATATTTTTTTAGATTTTTTAAAAAATATGTCTTCGAGAAAAATGAATCTTAATTTTAAAAATATTGTTCTCAGTTATTTTTTTTTCAAAAAATTGTTTGATATTTTTTTATGAAGACAAAGATAATTTATAATAATAATTTTGTAGGATTCATAATTTTTTTGTGAGAAATTTTTCAAATTCTGAGTTCTAATCAACTTTTTTTCGAAATATTTTTTTAGAAACTATAAGATCTAGGGAATGAAATGTAGGAAAATGTTTAGGTAATCATTAAAAATTTCAAGCTTTTTTTTTTATTTAAATCGTTTATTTTTACAGGCTCAGTTACATAGGTTCGAAGGAGCCGAACTCCTTACTGTATTGTTACTAGTATATATACATTTTTCCTTAATTCTAATGTTAAATTTCAAACTATTTGTTAAACACAAATTTAATCGAAAGAAAATTTTAAATTAAAATTAATTCATATTTCTCGAGAACATGTGTTTTTCAAATTCTGAACAAAAAAAAACATATATCTATATATCTATATATCATATATCTTTTTTTGAGAATTAAGAAAAAAGTTTTTGAGAAAAGATAGTTTAAATTTTTAAAAATTTTTTTCAAAAAAATTTTGCTATTTTTTATGAAAATTTAATTTCCTATATTCCATCGAATTTTGTGGGTATTACTGTTTTAAATTTATAATTTTCTGTGAAAAAATCAAGAAAATTTGGTCCTTTTGAGGCTGCTTTCTCAATAATTTTTTTTAAATAAAGTATGCAAAGATGCTTAAAGGTCTCAAGTGTTTACACCCACAACGTTTCGCTGCTATCAGAGATGGTGCTGCCAATGCTGCCTAGGACGAGTTAGCATGGAATTTGTCTGTTGTTCTTCTTTCTTATATTTTTTTCATTTGTGGGTTCACGTAATTCTATTTGATTTTTCAAATTTTCAGATATTGTAATATTCCATAATATTCCTTTGTCGGCTCTAATTTTCCAATTCAAACCATTGAGAATCTATTTTTCAAATATAAAAAAAATAATATTGAACCCGAAAATCGTACACCTTGCTTTTTGACTTTGGATTTCTTCAAAATTTATTATAATATTTTAAATTTTCTCTGTTATTCGACCCGTTTTGGTAATTAAATATGCCATTCTTACACTTACACTTCTCCGATTTCTGCATTTTGCCAGATGATTTTCTTGGTGATGATAAAGCAAATTATTTCCCGATTCTTCAATTCTTTATGCTAACAAATTTTTGGTTCCTCCATTTTCAGAGTCGACTATTCTTCGATTTTTGCAACTTTTGAAATTCTTTTATTTCTCGATTCACTCCATTTTGTATGTTTTAGTTCGTCAATTTTCGAATTTTATCTTTTTTTTATTGAATATTCAATTTCCCGTTTTTTTTTTTGTTTTCTGAAACTTATTTCTCAATTCCAATCCTCCAATTGTACGTATAGCTGAAAATTTGATGTCATGATTCTTGAATTTATCAATCCTTCAGACATTTTTCGATCATCCGATTTTTCTATCTTCTCTTCTTTGATTGTTCCGGTTTTTTGGGATCTTCATTCTTTTTATTCTTTCTGTTGACCGCTTCTTGACTTTTCCTGTTTTCGATGCGTTGATTTTCGTTCTTTTCAGATTTTTTTTATTCTTCATTTCTCCTAGTTTGAACTTAATTTTTGATTCGCCTACTTTTCCAAACTTCAGTTATTGTTTGCTTCATTGATTCTGTCTTTCCCGATGATTTGATTGTTCGATTTTCAGATTCTTTGCGATTCTTTGCGATTCTTTGCGTTTTTTCTTCAAATTATAAATTGATTTGTTCGGAATTAAGCCCTTCCCCCTTTCAGTGGTTGCCCTCCCATTTTCAATACGCTTTTGACTACCACTAATGTGTAAGGAATATATGTATCATGTTTGGTGACTATCGGTCAGGGCGTTCAAAAGATATGGTGGAGTATATTTACTAGGGTTCCCATTTCCATTGTAGGGGGGGTCCAAACAAATCAACTTTTTTCCCTTTTTTCCAAAAATGACTTTTTTCGAAAATTCAGAACTTTGAACTACCAAACCGATTTACATGTTCGACACATCAAATTAAGGAGAATTTGCTCATTTTATCAAAAATGCTACGACTTCAGAGAATTTGAATTTGTTTTCGTTTTATTACACAACATATCCAAAAATCAGAGAGGCGTTATTTTTTGTTTTTGAGTTATTATTATAAGTATATAAGTTTATAAGAATATATTATACTTATAAGTTATTCTGAGTTTTTTTTTTCAGAATTTGTAAAAAAATCGATTTTTTTTTCGAAAAAATTCATTTTTTTTGCAATTTTTCTTCTTTATTTCTCGATATCTTAAGTATAATACATGCTACAGTCCAGAAATTTGGAACTTTTCTCAGTTAAAGTGTCTACTGTCTATAGTCACTTCGTCGATTTTTTTGTCCGCACGAAAAGCCATAGTGCGCTGCCTCACATTCACTCTCGCGGATTCTATTTCACCGATGAAAACCAATCGCGATGAGGGGAGGAAATCACCGTGAAAACAATCCGAAGAGCAAAGGCCCTTCTGGCTGGAAAGGAAAATAGAGGGATTCACCAACATGCCGGCGAAAGTGTCACTGACAAACGCGATAAGACAACGACGACGACGACGATTCTTGGTTCGTTCTTTACCGCCACCTTTTTGAATTGGGGATCTTTTTTTCCTACGGCTGGGGGACAGATTCTTCCCCCCGACGCAGACAGTGCGAGCGAAGCGATTGTCAATCCAATTTGTATTTAATTGATTGGAAGTAATTTCTTCTGTATGGATTGATTGGATTACCTTTACGACGCCCTCTGTCGTCAGGTGGAAGGCCCATCCGAGTCGGCTACGGCCATCAAGAGTCCGGAGTAAGAACAGTCCGCACTCCATAAAACTGTTTTCGGCTGCAGCAACATTATTGATCAACTGAAAACATGATTCATATGTTCGAACCCTTTCCGACACATTACGTAAATCCCTTGGCAGATCATCATAGCCATCGATTTCGGATCGTAACCCAGAAGAAATCACACGACCATTCTGGAAGCTTTCAAAAATTCAAATAACCTTCCGATTCGTCCGGTCCACAATTCGCCCAACCCAAATCGGAGAAAAATACACCCCCATTATATCGTGTCGATACGAATCCTGCTCAACCTCTTCCATTCCCCCTTCCCACCATCAACGGTCATACGCTTCCGTCCCACTTCCAGCCCAGCTACAGTGTTTCATTCCGGTTGTCAAATTTTATTACGGGGTCTTGGAGAATGGTCACCTCGGGGGAAGATTCGTCGACATAAAATAAGCACATGGACAACACAACCAGTGACAGACAGGCAGAAGCAATCCGGCGGCGAGTGTATGTTGTATGTGCCCTACCCTCTCAGAAGAGGGTAACGGGGTAATAGCCTCAAGAAGCTGTGATCGAGAAACAAAGGGAGAGAGACTCCAAAAAAGAGTCCTGTCTCGAAAAGCAGAAGAGTTTGGAAAATGACAGTAGAGTGCTGCTCCAGGGTAATGGTTTTATTTAATTTCATCATTTTTACGAGAGTGGGACCGAGTGAAAGGGGGAAAGGTTGAAAATGACCATTCAATATCCTTGTAAACGACACAAGACTCACGGACGGAAATCCCGAAGAGGGTAGTTGGTATCGGAAGTATCATGAAAAATTTACACCATGTTAAGGTCCATTTATGGGACGGGGCGAGCTCTCGAATGTGATACGCGCGGGAAGAGGAAGAGGTGAATTGAAAGATTCGAGCGCAGCGAATGAGAGAAGCTGTCCCCAGATATATATATGAAGTGTACGACAAATCAGCTTTATGTCATAAACATTATTCTTTTCCAGAGAAATGATGTCACGAGGCTCGGATCGGACAGCACTGAATGGCCCCCCGTAGACGAATTGTTTATTGATACGAAAGCTGGTGTATTTTGGAACATTTTAGAAACAAACTACTTGTACGTAGAAGAATTCGAAACTAAGATTTCAAAAAATTAAACAAAAAAGCTTCTGAGCAATGCCAAATTAACTGGCTACTGCCCCGATACTCTCCGATTGTTTTTTAACTTTAAACATAAGGTGGAAATTACTTAAAACTACCAATATCATTTTCATATGACCAATTTTATTTGTGACCGATGTTTCGTAAGAGCCATCAACCTTTTAAAAAACGTAACTCACAATACAGCTGTACGATCCAATATCATATAACATCAAATACATTGTTGAAAGAAATAGCTCAAAATTGAATTTAGTATCAAAAACATTTACATGTAAAAAAACAGCCTTTTTCTCCGTAATTTTTTTAAATGCATAATTTAGGGATGCCTCAAAGCGCTCAAAGTTTACATATTTTGACCCTCGAGCACTTCCAAAGGATGGGGGTGCCAATGAAAAATGGACATCTCGATTTTTCATACGAGACTTCCTGCGAAATGTTGATTTACACCACGAAATACTCTATGCAAAATATTATCTCAATCGTACTCCATTTTCAAGTGTCGTAGACGTCAAAATTTTAATTTTTTTTTAAACCGTAAAATCGTCCAAGGGGAAACCATCTTTGCATGTTTTTCCAGCTACTACGTCCACGCAACAATCATCATGGGACGGTAATCCCAATCCCTTACCGCTCACATTACGGTCTACTCCATCGGTAATTGGTGCTATTTATAACACAACAATGGAACAAATATCGACAGTCCCGCTGTGTATGGTCTAACTGTTGACATTCGAACAGTAGGAATATTCTTGCGCCGAAAATGGAACATGTGTATCGATAAGATAGGAATATTCTTACGCCTAAACGGCTATTGTGTAATATACAACAAATTATCGTGAGATAAAAAATGTACACGAATAAATTCGACTCTGTCACAGCTGAATTGCTAAATGAGCATAATAAAAAGGGATTAAAAAAAAGTAGATCGTATCATGCTATTTGAAGACGTTTGAAATCATTTTTTATAAACCCCGATTTCATGTACCAAAAGTTGAAACTTGACAAGCCCACTTTGGCGGCCACCCTAATGTTATCCAATGAGAAAAAAGTGACTTGTGAATTTTCGAATGAGACTTCCTGCAAAATGTTGATTTTGACGAAAACACTATGCAAAATTTCAGCTCAATCGAACTTCATTTACTAGTGTGCCGCAAAACCGTCAAAGTTCGAGTTTTTTGAAAATATAAAAATCACCCAAAAGGGTACATGAAATTGGGGTTTAAAAAAAAGGATGCCAAATATTTTAAAAGTGCGTGAAACGCCGAGATCTTCTGTTTACTCGAAAAAAAATTCGGTCGAAAATCGTCTTTTTGGAGTAAATCGTTTTTCGGAATACGAGACAGAGCAGGGGAACTTTGTCGAAAACGGTTTCTAAAACTGACTTCATCTTTTCCACACGCGAATTTAAACACGCTTTTAATTGTTTATAATTTGTTAGTACACAATTTATTTCTAGGGAGGTTTGAATATTTTTCACAGGGGTGGCACTAACTAATAATAAAAAAAACATGAAACTACCACATTCTGGCGACTGAAATCGGTCACAATTGTGTTCAAACTGCTCATATTTTAATTTAGTACAAAAGCTATCCGATACTTGATGATGCACAAGGGTGGTTCAATTTGTGTATACCAGTAGGGAATAAAAAACCATACAATTCCATGGAAAAAAAATGGAAAACTGTACAATTTTTGTTCACATTCTTGATTTTTTTTTCTTCAGTTTATGACGCGGTTTTAAATTTTAATCATAAGGATTACAGTACAAGAATATTTTGTTTAAATATAATTTGCATTAATTTCAAAAAGTTTTTTGATTATGTACAGTCTCCAAATTCTTTCCACTGTATATAGAGCCATTCCATGTCAAACCGATGAAGTGGGTCTCATATTTTCGTGAAAAGTGGTAGTTTTGTTTCTTATTGCAAAAAATAAAACCCGTATTATTTTTTATTTTATCATAAAAATCAATTTTTCTCATTTCTCCAAAAATGGCCGTTTTTCCGAAATTCATAACTTTTGCACTACTGAACCGATTCAGATGATTGACATATAAAATTGAAACCAATGAGCTAGTCTTCTTCGACTTCGGTCAGCTTTCAGGAAAAAATATTTTAAAAATACATTGGTCCCGAGATCAAGTAAACATTAAGAAGCAAATACAATCAACAATCACGAGAACAAAATCCAATTTTTTCGCAGGTGTAATATTTTTTTCAAAGAATACCTCATTGCTCATTGTCTTCAATGTGATATGTCAATCATTCGAATCGGACCAGTAGTTCGAAATTTATTAATTTTCGAAAAAAAATCATTTTGGAAAACGGGAAAACATTATTTTTCAGACTATCGGTTAACTTTGAAAAATTATAACTCAACTCTTTCGTCGTGTAGCCCAAGTTATTTGAGACATCTAATTACATATGATGGAGCGATTATTTCAATGTTGTCAAAATTAGGGTAATCAAAATTTTAGGTGGAAATAAAATTTAACTTTCTTATCTTTATAGATAGAGATAAACAGTTCGACAATGTTGTAGCCCGAGTTATTTTAATCAACTTTGTAGAACACTTTTTTCTGTTTTTTTATGTAATCGATTTAGAGCTTTCTTCCTAAATTGCATTGGCTCTTGGTGGCCATGAAAAAACCTTTTTTTTTGCTTTAACTTTTATATTTCAAATCCTACATCAAAATTTCTTACGTAAAACTTTTAGAGCCTGTAAAACCCAACATTTTGCGATGCATAACTTGAAGAATATCTTAATCATTATCAATGCTATTGATGGTTTCTCACTCAAAAACTCATGATTTCAATTTTGATTTACTCAAATACAAAAAAATAACATTGTTTTGAAAGTCTCACATTATGTAGAGTAAAATATGCTCTTTCAAATGTGACCAATAAACATTTTTGTGTTTGCCTCAGAAAGAATGACAAACAAATGGAGAGAGCATATTTTTTTGGGAAGAAATGTCAGTAACTTTGAGTGTAGTTGAGATATTGACAATTTTGCTATGCATAGCAAAATGTTTGTATTAGTAAGTACTAAAAGTCCTTCGAAGACAGTTTGT
The DNA here is from genome assembly GCF_029784135.1 of Toxorhynchites rutilus septentrionalis. Taxonomy (NCBI): domain Eukaryota; kingdom Metazoa; phylum Arthropoda; class Insecta; order Diptera; family Culicidae; genus Toxorhynchites; species Toxorhynchites rutilus. The sequence continues at coordinate 16,366,850 of NC_073744.1, read as the reverse complement.
ATGTAGAATTTGAAATATAAATGTTAGCAAAAAAACGGTTTTTCATGGTAACCCTAATGCAACTATATCGTTTTTTTCAGAGATAGAAAAAAAACTCTACAAATCTTTGTCTCAAATAACTGGTGTTACAACATTGTCCAACTATGTTTAACTCTATCTATACAGATAAGAAAGTTATAATTTTTATTCCATCGACAATTTTGGTCACCCTATTTTTGCCATTATAAAATGAGCGTTGTATCATATGTAACAACTTTGTTGAAGACAGCTTTCGTCTAGAAAATAACCGTCGAGCTCTAAAGCTTTTGAAGAGGGCGTATCGATTTTAGTAAGAGAAATCTTTGATAATTTATATCTCAAAAACTATGGGTCCTACCGAAATAGTGTATTAGAAAGAGTTATAGAGTATTGATGTTGAAATGTGAAAAAATATACACTGAGAAAAAAAATTAGTACTCATTTTTTATTTACAAAAAAAAACTTAAATTTTAATTCGCAATATCTAAAATATGTATTTTTAAATATTTTTTTAATTTTTTTCATATTAAATAGAAGTCATGTAGAAAATTTAAAAAATCAGTAAAAGATGGTAAAACTAGTTTTGACAAACTTTGTGGAACATCAAATTTTTTGAATTTTGGAAACTTCGAATTTTTGTATGTTCACAATCATTTCTAGCCACAAATTATGAATCCTGATGTAATTTAAAACAAAAAAGCTCATTATCAATCCTTCTTAAATTCAGCCATTCTCGAGATATTTAAAAAAATATTACTAGTGTAATATGGGTATCAACAGAAAGGGCTTGACTAGTAGAATGCAGTTATTTATGAAAAATGCAAATCCAAGATGGCGGCCACTACAAACTGGCGGATTGCATATTTTCTCAGAACTCCATCAATATGGGTATCAAATGAAAGGGCTTGACTAGTAGAACACAGTTATTTATGAAAAATGTAAATCCTAAATGGCCGCCACCGCAAGATGGCGCCATATATATTTTTTTCACTACCCCTTCAATATGGGTATCAAATAAAAGGGCTTGACTAGTAGAATACAGTTATTTATGAAAAATGAAAATCTAAGATGGCGGCCACTACAAAATGGCGGATTACATATTTTCTTCGAAACCCATCAATATGGGATCTAATGAATGGGCTTGACTAGTAGAACACAGTTATTTATGAAAAATTCAAATCCAAAATGGCCACCACCACAAAATGGCGCCATATATATTTTTTCACAACCCCATCAATATGAGTATCACATGAAAGGGCTTGACCAATAGAATACAGTTATTTATGAAAAAAGCAAATCTAAGATGGCGGCCACTAAAAAATGGCGGATTACCTATTTCCTCAGAACCCCATCAATATGGGTATCAAAAAAATGGCTGAATGGCTTGATTTGGAGAATACACTACATTATGAACAACATAAATTCGAAAAGTTCGCCGCTACAAAATGGTCGACTATGCATTTTTTGCAATCCCCTCAATATTGGTATCAGATGAAATGATTTGACTAATAGAATACAGTACAGGTCCAACTCGATTATATACAGACATGATTATATGTGATTCGATTATATACAATTGTGGACTCGATTATATTCAGTTTGGATTTTTTTTTATATTTCAAATATGGCTTATTTCATGAAGAAATGTAATCTTTCAACGTTGAGGTAAAGTTTAAGTGGCTATTACATGTACAGTGGGGTAAAAATCGTGATTTTTGAAGATTTTGCTTGAATTTTCACCAGGAATTGTTTATATCGGTATAGCAGCCAAATTATGTAAGATAAAAGATGTGCGTCGAAGAACAAATTGTGGAGCGGTTGAAGAACTTCATTTTAATTGACAGAAACAATATAGTTGAATATGAATTTTGAGGATAAAATTAATAATAACACATTGAAAATTATTAACTTATAAGTGTTTCACTTCCAAAATGTTATTGAAATTCACTAATTTAGTTGTTCCACTACTATATCCTGTACTAAATTTTCTCATCTTTCAAATGAAAGCATCAGAATCGTCTTCCGTAGCGTACTTTTTAATGTAGAGCCAGTTTAAAACAACTGAGTCCGAAACGAAAAAAAAGTTCTGTAACTCTGTCATTGTTGAAATTCGAACATATGCGTAAGACGATTTTTTCATCAAAAATGATCGTTTATCACCTCCTGAGAGAATCTGGATAAAATATTTTTTTTCATGTGAGAAAGGTGATTTCTGACTTTAAGGGGATGACTCAAAAATCAAATTCCTCTTTTATTTTCAAAAAACGAAAAATACATGCAAAAAAACAAATAAAGAAAAAAAATTGTTTTGACTCGATTATCTGGAGGATTCGATTATCCGGAGTGAAAAAAAATTAAAACTCCGGATAATCGAGTCCGACCTGTAATTTTTATTCCATCGACAATTTTGGTCGCCCTATTTTTGACAACATAAAACTGAGCGCTGTACCATATGTAACAACTTTGTTGAAGACAGTTTTCGTCTAAAAATAACCTTCGAGCTCTAAATGCTAATTTCCGCTTAAATGCACCTCTTGGACAATTGAACAATTCCAAATGAAATCGACAAATGACAAAACGTGAGTATTTTTGATTCGAATGAAAGTTTGTATTCCGTTTGGGTTGGAGGAAATATGAGTTTTCCAGAGTATTTGGGAATTTTTGGACTCAAGTGTATCTTTTGAAAAGGGCGTATTGATTTTAGTAAGAGAAATTTTTGATAATTTATATCTCAAAAACTATGCGTCGTACCGAAATAGTGTCTCAGAAAGAGTTATAGAGTATTGATGTTAAAACGCGAAAAAAACACTGAGAAAAAAATTAGTACTATTTTTTTTAATTAAAAAAAATTGCAATGCCTAGAAAACGTATTTTTTAATTTTTTTCATATAAAATAGAAGTCATGTGGAAAATTTAAAAAATGAGCCCAAGATGGTAAAACTATTCTTGACAAACTTTGTGGAACATCGATTTCTTATGAATTTTCGAAACATCGAATTTTGGTATATTAACAATCATTTTTAGCCAAAAATTATGAATCCTGATGTGATTTGAAACATAAAAGCTCTTCATCAATCTCCTGCATTTAATGCAGCCATTCTCGAGATATTTTGAAAGAATATTTCTTATGTATTGTCTTCTTTATGGTAAATAGGTTCTTTTAACACTTTCGACGCCCCGTCACGCAGATATGGATGACACTTTCCTCGCTCGAATTGAGTAGGATTTTTAGAAGGTATTTGATAGAATAGGCACCTGAATGTAACTATAGGATATGAAGAAAAATAATAAAATCATAACCATAGTATTATACTGTTTATACTATACTTTTTATTAATTTATAGTACGGATGATTTGTACTGCAGTTTTTTGCAAAACCCCTATACTATGTCTTTGGCATGTGTTATTGTCATCAATTCGTCTTCAATTGAAAACAAACATTGCTAGATCATGTAAAAGTTATCTATAAACCAAGTTTGATCTTCATTTCATAATTTAATCGCAAGTTGGGCTCTGCAAGAAACTCAAAAACGTCGCGTTGGGCGTCGAACGTGTTAATATGTTTGTCGTGTTATACCGTCATGTTCACGAAATTTTATGAAGTTGCTTATAATTTTCAACAACTTTCCCAAATACATCATTAAGGTAAAAAAAATATGTTTAGGAGTTTTAACTCACATGTCTTCAAATGTTTTTCAACGTAACTCCTAAACATATATTTTTACCATAATGATGTATTTGGAAAAGTTGTTGAAAATTATAAGCAACTTCATAAAATTTCGTGAACATGACGGTATAACACGACAAACATATTAAAATAGCCTATTTACAACAAAAGACAATAAATTAGAAAAAAAAATTATATCTCGAGAATGGCTGCATTTAGAAGGAGATTGATAAAGAGCTTTTTTGGTTTTGAATAACATCAGGATTCATAATTTGTGGCTAAAAACGATAGTAAACGTACAAAAATTCAAGGTTTACAAAATTCATAGAAATTCGATGTTCCACAAAGTTCGTCAAAAATAGTTTTACCATATTGGACTTATTTTTTAAATTTTATGCATGACTTTTATTTTATATGAAAAAATTAAAAAAAAATTAAAAAATGCATATTGTAGATATTGCGAATGAAAGTTTTTTTTCGTAAATAATTAAAGAATACTATTTTTTTCACAGTGTATATTTTTTCACATTTTGATATCAATAGTCTATAACTCTTCCTAAGACACTATTTCGGTACGTTGCGTACATGGTACGGAATTCTGCGAAGAGAAACAGTGCATAGCTCAAATCGTTTTTTTTTCAAGCATAAGAGAAGCTTTGAAAAATTTATAAGCACAACAGCTGAAAAATACCTTGTACTATGTATCATATATACTTTTTTTCAAATGATCGATCCTAGAATGTACCGAAAACACATTTCTCTTTTATTGCGCTACAAAATACATTCCATTGGCAAAGATGAAACTATCCTTCATTACAACAGCCTTGAGCAGAAATGGACGCTTGTCGTAAAAACGAACAAAAATAGTTAGTAGCTCACAACAGCGGATCTGAAGGAATGAGAGAGACACTCACAGCAGAAAGCAGCTTACTAAATATGTTATGAGGATACACTGCATCGGAGGGCCACCCTCCGAACAATGCTCGTTACAATTGCTGATAGGATTTTTCTTGACAATGAGCGCTTTCAAGCCCCACCCCACCCTCAACCTGCACACGGTCGGGTGGTCCATCCGTCCGAGAACTGGAGACCTAATCCTCAACATTTTAGCTTCCTTTCCACCACCGGAATTTGAATCTTTTATTGGCCCTTCTCTGGGTCTCCCCATACTCTACTCAACCGGATGGTGATGGTTTGGAACCCCGGCAAAAAGTAAGGGCGTATTTACATCAACTTCGAAACCATTCCACCTGGCGGCGAAAGTAGAAGCTTCCGGTACGTGTTTATAGTATTGACATACCCACCCACACACACACACAAAAACCAGCGGACGCGCTCATCGTACACGTAAGGATACTTGTTAGCACATTTTAGCTCCGAGTCGACATGGGCAGACGAATAAAAAATGAGTGCGCTCACCGTCCGGCCCCAAGTGGATGGGCTGGGCTTGTAGGTCCGTAAAGATTTTATTTCCGGGACAATTGCTCAAGATACGGAGTCGAGACTAATTGGTGGTTTCGTCATTCTGTGTTCGGTTTGGGACTCGGCATTTTGTGGGACCGTTTTGGGGGAGGGCGTTGTGGATTACTAACCCGCCTTGGGCACTGGTTTGATTCGGGTTTTAAGACGAAACAAATTGGCACTCGCAAAATTTGCGGAGCGGATCTTAAATCTCAATCATCCAAAGTGTTACTCACCTTAACTCCGATGTGGACCGGCGCAAAATCTGCGTGCAATGCTGGTGGAAGAAGTGGTAATGGTAATGGAAGGGGGCAGGACATCATGGCCGCTACCTGGAAATAGAAAGAGAAAAAAAACAAAACAACGGTAAGCATCGCATGGTCGGGTTGCAGCAAGAATTAGCGCGAGCGCGTTTGGCTGGAAATTAATCCGAACAGGAGCTTCTTGTGTTACGCTTGTTGAAAACTTCATGAAGCTGAACCTCAGACGCCACCAGCAGCAGGAGCACGGGACTCAAGGGCTGCTGCGGCTCGCTTCCCCGAACAGTAGTGTATGCAGCTGAACGGCGAATGAGTGATGTTCCCTTCGGGAGCCGTCCCAAACACTGGAGGAGCCACCAGAGCCGAACTGAGTATGAGTTGGGCGTGAACGGGAAGAAGCAGGGGGCGAATTATTAACAACAATTATCTGAAAGTTATTTCCATACGGTAATAGCTCGCAGATAGTGCTGTCTTAAACTTCTCCAACCGGCAAGGTGTGTATGTGTGTACGTGTGTGAATAATAATTAGATATCCTGTTGCTTGTGTTTCGGAGAAGTTTGGTCGAAGGATCTGCGCTACCCTTGAAATAGAACAGTTTCCGAGAAGCGTGGTAAGTTCAAACAAAGCAACGAAAGGACCCTCCGGGGTACGCTCGATCACCTCCTCCGCGCTTACCCTGGTGAGCCGCCACCATCCGATTGATTCGATGATATTATTTTAATGCGCTACACCCCCACACCGTCCTGGCGCACCTTGCGGCGGCTGCGGCCCTACTAATTGAGTCCCAGCCGTCAAAGTTGCACAAAATTAATACATGTAACTCCACTTAATTAACATGTCATCGAAAGAAGCCCTTAGAGCTACCCGGCTCTTCTCTGCGTTATGTTGTGCATTGGCGTGTCTTTTGATGTTGAACGGTACTCCACAGGAAACGAAAAAAACACGAAACAATACGGAGAAACCGAGCATCATACGCGATGTGGTGGCCGCCTTCAATAGGCGACCTCCTAGAGCATGGACGAGTGCCCGGGAGCAACATGCGATAATGATTAATAGGCTATTGATTAGAAGTGGGATTATATCAAACAGAAGTTGGAGGCGGCCACTTCCGCCTCTCGTTTCTCCGAAGATTATACGAAAACACCGACTTTGGTGAGGAGATGATCCTTACAATTCAATGTAATTAAGTGGCGTTTAAACAGATTTCGGGAATGCTGGTAACGAGTAGTAATATGGAATACTTCGCATAATAATGATATATCATACAATTCTTTGGAAAAAAAAGGTTTACCGAAAAACATGCTCCGATTTTGCTGAAATCTCGCAAATCTCGTTCCTTCGAAGAATTGTTAACCTACACTTTTAAATCGTGTTAGAAAAACCCGAAATTAAAAACAAACGCTTGATAGTCATTTTTCCCACAGCAAATAGGAGATACTTCCAGGAAAGACATTAGACTGTAACTCAAATGTCTACTTTTATACATTTACTAGCTGACCCGGCACACTTCGTCCCGCCCAAAATTATTTTTTTTGTTATCAATACCTTTAAACATTCACATTTTCTTACTAAGCGCACGTTCATGGACCCAATCGCAATCGGACCATTCATTGATTGATATTCTAATCGACCATTTAAAATTACTAACAACGCTTGTCACTATGTAATTGTAGAGCATATGGGAATTGAATTTTCCGAATTTTTTCTTCAGAGCTTTCCACAAATTTTCAGTTGTCATGTACGATTGGAATATGTTTGGTTGAGATATGTGTAACTTATGGGACACCCTCTATTTCACAGAAGAAAGGGGTGTCATATCATCATAGAAAAAAATCTCGTACCCAAAAACCCTCACATCCCAAATTTGGTTCCTTGATTAGTTCTCGAGTTATGCAGAAGTTTGTGTTTCATTTGTTTGGTAGCCTCCTTCCCCTTAGAGAGAGGATAGGTGTGTCGAACCACCATAGAAACATTTATTGCTCCCTAAAACCTCCATATGTCAAATTCGGCTCAATTTGCTTGATTAGTTTTCCTTTAACCATGCATCCGCTATTTGCAATTTATATCTCAAAAACTATGAGTCGTACCGAAATAGTGTCTTAGAAAGAGTTATTGAGTATTGATGGTTGAATATGAAAAAAATGTACACTGAGAAAAAAAATTAGTACTCTTTTTTTTTATTTACAAAATAAAAATTCAACTTTCTAAGACACTATTTCGGTACGACCCATAGTTTTTGAGATATAACTTATCCAAGATTTTTCTTACTCAAATCGATACGTCCTTTTCAAAAGTTACGCTTGAGTCAAAAAATTCCCAATTGCTGTGAAAAACTCATATTTCCTCTAACCCAAACGGAATACACACTTTCATTCGAATCAAAAATACTCATGTTTTGTCATTTGTCGATTTCATTTGGAATTGCTGTATTGCGGATGTACCAAGGGGCGCCAGTAGTTTGTCTTAGCAGCTTATTTTGTACTCTTTCGATGATTTCGATATTACTTGCTGAAGCTGTTTGCCAAAGTTGACAGCCATAATGCCAAATAGGCTTCAGCATGGATTCGTATAGAAGTCGAACTACCATAGAATCGTTTATCGATCCCTAAAACCTCTATATGCCAGGTTTGGTTCCATTCGCTTGATAAGTAATCGAGTCATGCAGAAATTTGTGTTTCATTCGGTGGGATGTGGAAGGAGCGTTTAACCACCTTAGAAACGACTACCGAATCGTTATTTCTGTTGAAAAATGGAAACACAGAGAAGAACAATTTATACCTAGAGAAGAACAATTCATACCTCTTCACTGTGCAAAGTTTCATTCAAATCAACAATAGTCCATCAACAATTCGCATATTATCCGGTAATTTTGGTACGAAATGCTCTGAAAGTAAATCTTCTAACATCGGGCTTGGCTCTGCTGATCCCGGTCTCTATCGTATAACCACAATACCTCGTTTTTGTTTACCTTTACCTTTAAGAAACCTGTACATTTGAAGTTTTTTTTTATTTGAAATATAAACAATATGTTCAAATGTTTTACAAAATATTTTTTTCTGTGTCTCTCCAAACTGACAAATTTTATTGCAACTCGTCTTAGAAATTGACACTTCCATCTTAGATTGCAGTGAAAAGGGGAAGGTGTAAATACATTGATCATATAACGGGATATTCTAGTCAAGAAATTTGAAAAAACTTGTTTTTGTTTTCTTCATATTTCTGAAGTTTAGACATTCAAGAATATACCCTAGAAATACTTTTCGAAAATCCCATTATTTACCGAGTTATAGACATTTCAGTGCTGCAGTATACAATCTAGTACGGCCTTAACACAGAACTTCAAACGCGTTTTTCTCGAAACTAGATTTGTCCAGCTGGCGTACACGATATCTCAAGTTCTACTGAACCGATTTATTCCAAGTTCGATGTGAATAAATCTTTATACACTGATGTTGCTTTTTACGCGGCTTTTAATGCGGTTTTTTATGTGGTTTTAGGAATTTACGCGTTAACTTTTACGCGGATTTTGGGATTCACGTGGTTTTTTTACGCGGATTTCGGAATCCACGAGGATTTCGAAATTTACGCGGTTTGTTTACGCAGCACGTATCAACCGCGTAAAACGTGACTCCAGTGTAAAGAGATTTAATGTGCTAACTGATGTGACTTCACGAAATACGTTTGTATTATACCACAGATTAGTAGTTGATAAATGAAAAGAGAAACAGGGTATCATCTTAAACTAATAATTCACTGTTTGTTAGAATTTTACACGGTTTTTAAAATTTACACGGATTTTTGAATTTACGCGGATTTGGGAATTTACGCGATTTTCTTTTACGCGGATTTTGGAACTAGCGCAAATTTTTTTACGCGCACGTATCCCCGCGTAGAAGTGACTCCAGTGTACATCTCTCTATCAAATGAACCAATAAAAAGCTATTATTTTATTATTTTACTAGCCGACCCGGAAAACTTCGTCCCGCCCAAAATTTGGTTTTTGGTATCAATACCTTCAAACATTCAAGTTTTCGTACTATGAGCAAGTTCACAGAACAGTTATTTGATTGATCTTCTATTCGTCCCCGTTGAATATACTTTTTACTTGATTAGCTTTGTGCTTGATTAGCTTTCGAGTTATGCAGAAATTGATGTTTCATTTGTATGACAGCCCACCCTTAGAGAGCGGGAGGAGTGTCTAACCACCATAGAAATATTTATTGCATCCTAAAACCTCCACATGCCAAATTTGGTTTCGATTGCTTGATAAATTCTCGAGTAATGCAGAAATTTGTGTTTAATTTGTATGACAGCCACACCCCCCCCCCTCTTGAGAAAGGTTTGGAGAGTCTAACCATCATAGAAATATTTATTGCACCCTAAAAGCTTCACATGCCAAATTTCGTTTCATTTGCTTGATTAATTCTCGGGTGATGCAGAAATTTGTGTTTCATTTGTATGGCAACCCCCCTTTAGAGAGGGGGAGGGGAGAGTCTAACTACCATAGAAACATTTATTGTACCCTAAAACCTCAATATGCCTAATTTGATTCCATTTGCTTGAATAATTTTCGAGTAATGCAGAAATTTGTGTTTCATTTGTATGACAGCCCTCCCGTAGAGAGGGGGATGGAGAGTTTAACCATCATAGAAATATTTATTTCACCCTAAAACCTCAATATGCCCAATTTGGTTTCATTTGCTTGATTAATTCTCGAGTAATGCTGAAGTTTATGTTTCATTTGCATGGCAGACCTAAACCCCCCCCCCCCCTTCCCCCTTTGAGAAGAGGGAGTAATATCTAACCATCGTAAAAACATTTATTGCATCCTAAAACCTCCACATACCAAATTTGGTTTCGTTTGCTTGATTAATTCTCGAGTTATGCAGAAATTAATATTTCATTTGTATGACAGCCGCCCGCTTTGAGAAGGAGAGTGGAGAGTCTAACCATCATAGAAACATTTATTGCATCCTAAAACCTCCACATACCAAATTTGGTTTCGTTTGCTTGATTAGTTCTCAAGTTATGCAGAAATTTGTGTTTTATTTGTATGGCAGCCCCCCTTTAGAGAAGGCGGTGGAGAGTCTAACTACCATAGAAACATTTGTTGTACCCTAAAACTTCAATATGCCTAATTTGGTTTCATTTGCTTGATTAACCCCATGAATTTTGTATTTGTATTTTGAAGCTTTCGAAAAAAAGTGCTTTTGTTTGTACATTTCAACCTTCAACACACGAGAAAGCATTTTGTCTGCTGAAGATGAAATGTTTTATGCCGACGCTAGTTTGAGTATATACTGTTTTATTACACAACCAAATATATGACTTTTTCAAAAACGATTCTTCAGATAGAGTAATCTTTCTAGCCCTTTTTACTTGGAAAATGGATGGTCGAATCTGATCGATTCGTGGACGTGAGGAACTGCTCATTATTTACATACTTTGGATTTTTTTCCCCGGACGCCATTTTCCAACAATTTTAATGAACTTTAATGAACACACCCGATATTCCATGCCTTGGTATGGAAAGCAAAAAAAGAAACCAGCATACCACATGTGAATACACATTCATTCGAATGTAGGAAAAAGCAAATAAAAATATCCATTTTTTATGCTCGTTTGCACGGAGCAGACGGAAGGGTGCATTGCATAACCTCGAATCGGTGACCCACTGGGCACAATAATTTCAATGAGCTCTCGTCGCTTGCCACTCTCACACACGATGGTTCAAAAAATTAATATATCCGATAGCAAGAATTCGTTAACGCGGAATGGTTAGCATTTTTTTATGAAACGAATCACCAACAACGAAGAAGCGAATTAAACTGCTTCCCGATCATTCATAGGGTCCACTAATCTGTGAACGAACCCCTCATTTATTTTCTCTGTGTTGCCGTGCTGGTGACATAGCGACGGGGGAAGAGGGCGACCATGAAACCATCGTCGGCCCAGGACGAACCTAAGGGAAAGCAGCGGTGAAATTATCCAATGTTGCCATAAACCGGTTTGACTTTGCTGGTCTTGCTGCAGACTTTTTGCCCACCGTTTGACACACCTTCTGCTCCTGCTTCATCGCGCACCTCACTTTCCGCTGTATTTTGCATACCACAACACAAGTTTTTGTCTTCTCCATTTACATCTTTTTGCTTTTTTGGTTGATGACGAACAAAAAAAATATGCTTCGTTTTTGTTCTCGCTGTGTCGATGCTTCAGCGGAAAAGAATTTGCACGAGTATGATTGGTGCTTTTTTGTCCGATGCGAAGGTATGTGTAAGGGGAGTGAGTTTAGGGATTCAATGGTCGAAGGCATTTCTGTGGAAAAACCTCGAAATGTTTTTTTTTTTTTCAATGTTGTTTTTTTGATTCTGAAGATTTTATGTATTTAGATATGTTTCAATAAGTTGGAGACGGGTGGAGCTTAAGTTGCAACATCTCCTTTCCCCTTAGTGTGGTGAAGATGAAGAAAGGATTGCATTTGCACTTGGAACGATCAACGGTCAGCTGATTCGTAGTGGTATATAGAAATTCTGCCTGTTTTACAGTTTCAAACCACTTAAAATTAATCTCAATTCTCCACCCTAACCCGGTTTTGATTTCTGAATAGGTAATGTCTCAAATCGGATCAATACAAGAAACCCTTTTTCCGAAAGGTTAACCAGCCTAAAACGCCACTTCCTATTCTGGCCTATTTGCTCCGAGTGTTGTAATCCCCGAACTCCAACTTATCTAGCTGCCATCAAATGCGGAAGGAAAAGACCACTTCTATGTCTTACAAACGATTCATATTTGACCGCAAAAACATACGAGTGCTACTTACTTTGGGCATCCGACCGTTTTCACCGCCCTCGAAGGGTGAAACGAAAAGTGATCTTTTTAGCATACACACAACCTCCAACCCCCACCAACAGCATTTGCGAGTGTGTGATGTTATTTCTCATTTGATGGAACGAAATGGTGCACTCTACTAGTCGAAGTTTCACCCCACTTCAATAACCATGACTGGGAGACCACTTTTGCGGGGAGAGAAAATCAGGTTGAAAGGTCACGGTCAATAGTTGTGTATAGCGACCAGGGGTGGAACCAAGCTTGGGACAGATAATTCGACGGATTAAATTTTGAATATTAGCCCCTACGATAATCGCATGTGTACCATGACACATCTATGCGATAGCCGTTGAAGGCGTCAATTGCTCACACTCCGCTCCTTTGCCATTGACCGGAATTGTATCCACAGTGACATCAATACCACTACCCCACGCAACTGAACGCCCTCCGCTAGTATCCCCATGCGAACCACGTAATACCCTCTCAACAGCACCCCTCACAAGCGAATTGATTCAACGGTATGCTTCACTGCGCGAAAGAAGCACTTGATTGCCTTCTTGTGCGCTGTTTATTCCTCGTTTACGCACCTCGCTTAACCATGCGGGCTAACCACAAACCAACTGTAGCGCATCGGCTGTTGGTCATCATCATCATCACCATGATCATCCCGGTACAAATCGCCACGCTTCGATGACTTAACACTCACACCAAGCCAAAACCGGTACAACAAGTGAGAGAGAGAGAGATCCGCGCGAAAGGTTTACATAATTTCTTTCTGCAAATCCGTCGGTTGCCGCGCCACCCCCTTGCTGATCACAAAAAAAACCGCTCATCTTCAAGAAACTCTGGGGTGGTTTGAGTAATGGTTACAACATTCTCAGACGGCTTAATTGCTTCTCGCACGAACACGTTCTCTTTCCATGCGCTGCTGAAAAGAGCAGGGAAGCAAGGGTAAGACACGATTAGCTCGCAGAGAGAAAGCGAGATCGTGATCGCATCTCGCATGGTTCGCGTTTCTCTCAGTCTCTTCCCCTCCCGAGAGAGCGAAACGTCGTCGTAATTTCAAGGTTAAGCTACCGCCGTGTCACCGTCTCTCGCAAAACCCGATTGAGTGTATGACATGTGTAGGGTTCCGTCGCTAACTGGGGGTATCAGTTAGCGCTTTTCCAAATTTCTTTCGAGAAATCCTTCGGCGATTGACCGTTGAACCCTATGGGTGTTTTAGTCCTTTGTAAGGCCGTGGCAACTATATTGCCACCCACGAACAATTTTGGGTTTTCGCTGCACTTGGAATATTATTTCAACATTTTACTTATCCAAAAACTTCTGAAGGTATCGGGCAATACTCCATTGTTTTTTTTGAGCTGCTAAAAATGTACAATATTAATTTGGGAATCATGTTTATGTAACAAAACCACGATTTTAGAGTTTAAATTCGTTGTATCTACTGTGTAGAATCATGCAGTTTTTCCAAAAAAATACATGGTATATTTGTTGAAAAATTCATTTTTTTTTTCTTTGAAACTTTATATTAAAATTTTTTTTTCATCGCTGCACTCGAAATATTGTTTTGATTTTTGCATAACCAAAGGCGCAATAAAGTGAATTTACAAGGCAGTGGCAAACAGTGTTTTCGGGGTTAACGGGTAGGGGCAAATATACTGCCAACAATTTTTTCAACTTCGATCAACCCGATCACATGGAGAAATAAAAAATAAGCTTTATAACTAGATCGCCACAAGACCAGATTTCTGTCAGTGTTGAATCTGCGTATTGGCATCCGATGGAGCATACTTTGAACAAATAGCAGTATGCAGTATGCGTCCGAAAGCGCTTTTTAATCAGTAAATTCCACAAACCCTACATTATGGTGCCAATAAAAATGGTCATCTCGAATTTCAAGAAGTTACCCCTTTAAAAATGTTCACCACCTCTAAAAAACACCCTAGGCCGAATTTCAGCTCAATCGGATTTAAGGGAGAGTGGCGCAAAGCGATCAAAGTTTGAGTTTTTTGTAAATCGAAAAATCACCCAAAAGGGGAGTAAAGGAAATCGGGGTTTTCAAACATCGGCACTCTGGCACTTTCAATTTGATTCGATTTGATATGTCGATCATCTTAATCGGTGCAGTAGTTCAAAAGTTATTGAAAAAGGTCATTTTTGGGAAAAAGTGGAAAAGTGGTTTTTCGGACCACCCTAAAATGGAAATGGGCACCCTAATGAAAAAATTTAAAAAATACGGGTCCTAATGTCTTCCGATGAAGAATAAAATTACCACTTTTGACGAAAATCCGAGAGCCACTATATCGGTTTGACATGGAATTTGCTGTACATTAGGGTGCCAATAAATGTCTGGGAAAAAATCGACCCTAAAATTTCAAGTTACCCTATACAAAATGTTCACCACCTTGAAAAAAACACCCTATTTCAGCTTAATCGGATTTAAGAGAGTGGCGTAAAGCGGTCAAAGTTTGAGTTTTTTGAAAATCGAAAAAACACCCAAGAGGGAGGAGTAAAGGAAATCGGGGTTCTCGAAAAAAAATTTTTGATGCCAAATGTCTTAAAACTGCATGAAACGTCGAGATCAAGTGTCATCTCGATTTTTTTTTGTCAAAAATCTGCACTCAGGGACTTTTTTTTCGGAAACGAAAAGTATGGTTTTTTTTCGAGCTTGAGCTTGAGCTTGGGTAGACTGTACAATTTGTAGTTGCTCTCCGTGATTGACCTGAACCAACCAAATTGCACAATGAACACACAGAATGACGCTTGGGACTAACAAATCATTCTCTTTGTGCAATTTTCGGTGATTCGAGCTTTAAAATGTCAATAACGACGCCGGCCACGTCCTTACAATCACCAGGGGAAGGCAAGGAATGTTAGTATGATATTCGCCGCCCGAAGGCCAGAAGCAAGGATGGAAAACAAGGGAGCATGATGTGATTTACGATTAATCGCAAACTGCACAGATCGTAATCTGTGCAAACTGCGACTAACTATTAATCCTCACCCATCATAACCAAATGATTTTCTCTTGGTAACTCTGAGTTGACCAAAGCATTGCTAGACTGAAACTAGTTCGAATAATTGAGTTACTCTCCTTCCTCGTTTTGTTTTCAACTCCTAACAAGAATTTGCTCCATGAGTGTCTCTATGACGTACGATTCTCGCTCTCTCGTCCGGGCGTTCCATTTTCCTTTCCGAGCGCGTTTACTTCGAGGAAACTGGGTAAAATAAAAAAAAATGCGCTACAGCAGATAGGACGACTTTAATGTTTCATGTTTCACAGAGGATTTCTCAGATGGTGTTTAAATTAATCGAGAGACTACAAACAATAATCCCCCTCAAATCACTAATTTTATGAGTTAATGTAAATGCGTTATTGGCCAAGGCTATTACGACATCGAACACGTGGACTTGCGAGATATATTTTTCCGCCTGCCCAAATACAGACCACTTTTTTCGGGGCCGAGTAAACTGGTGTCTAGAAAAGACCTTGATTACCTTGAATTTATCAAAAAACATAAATTAGCGCAAATATGTCCACATGTGTTTTTTTGTTTAAGCACGTAAATATTTGCTCTTATTTTTTTTGGGATTGTGGCACTCTACATAATTTGTATGCAGATAGACTATCCACAGTTTGTGGGGGGATGGAATACTCATACTACTCAAATGGATAATGATTATCTGCTATCACAAAGCTGAGAAATTTTTTGACGTTTTGTTTTACTATTGATTCATTCAAAAAAAAAAGCTTTATTTTTAAATGTTTTCTTATCCTGAGACTGGTTCACCATATTGCACTGCTACTAAAACCGTAGGCTAACTTCAAGGATATTTTTTATTCATTTTCGGCGAATAATCAATAGAGTGCCGTGTTATGAAACATCAGAGTAATAGCAAAAACAAAATTACGATCATAAGGTGTTGGACAGGTTATTCCAAACGACAATGGAATATATTCCATCTGATCATCTTTAGAAAGGTTAATGACCTTCAAAGGATAAATTTATCTTGGGCACATTGAATTGATGTTCATGACTTCCAGTCGGACGTTTATTCGCTCTGATAATAATTGTGTGGTCCTCACAAATCATATATTCCAATGCCGTCAGTTCACTGAAATTATTCGCATACCGTTTGATGATAAGGTAGGATGTTGATAATCATTTGCTGCGATAGTCGTTCGATAAATCTACTGCCACATATGTCGGAAATCCACGATACATGAATATCATACGTCCATACTATTTCATTACATTTGTTCGCAACGAAGAACGTAACCACACAGAATTGAATTAATCAAATATGTGATCCGTTTTATCTACAAAATAAAAAAGGGACTGAAATTCAATCGAATTGGAAAGGTGTTTCGTGAAGTCACTAATTCAATTACTATTGGAAAAATTATTTGGAGAGGAATATGAATGTTCAGAATTATTGGAATCTAAAAACGATTTCGGGCGGGATGAGATTCGCCCAAATATGCTGGTAATAAAATTAATCAATTGCATCCATTACCCGTCTGCTGTTTATCGGGCGGGAGACGACAGCAAAATGAAATCGACACGAGACTGAGTCAGCCACTCACTGCGGTCTGTGCAATAGAGAATTAAAAATCCTTCGATGAGTGTCGTAAGATTTCAGTTGATCGTCTCTTGTTACACTTTCCGATCAAGAACTCATCATCCGCTCTATGGAATGGGATTAATCGTTTATGGCTTGCACTCACGATAAAACTTGAGTAGTAGAAGTAATGCCTCGAGAGTACAAGCAGTGGGGATTCCGCTCTCATATTGCTTTTTTGAGATCTTGGTAGCTCACCGTTCCAAGTATTCTCTCTGTGTACATATGAAGAATAAAAGAGCCTCGCCTGCTGGGGGTGATTTAAAAACATCCAACTAGAGGGATATACTTATTCATTGATCGTTGAATGTGATTTTTTACCATCCCTGGCCAGAAGGGTCGCCACTATAGCGTGGTTCTGTAGCGTTTATCATGGAAGGGATAGTTGTTAGTGGGAATGGTTAAGAAAAATTAGGATTCACTGCGGTAAGTGTTGTGATTATGTAAAAGCGACCTATCGACTTTTCAAAAAAAAAAAAAAAATCTTAAAATCTTATGAGTCACAACACGCTGCAGAGAAAAAAAATATTGGACTGACTATAAAATGTTTTTTTCATCACGCGCACTTTTAATTGAACTCGAATTGCGATGGGTAAAAGTTATTTTGGGAAACCTTAGGAAGTAACCTAGTTACCTCCTCTAAAATCAATAAACCTAACAATATATTTCGCCACTCATCGAACGTACGCTATATTTAACAATAGTTGCAACGGCAAAAAAAAAGTGGTTTTTTTCCAAACGAAAAGTATTGTTTTGAGTGCCAATAAAAATAGTTATCTCGATTTTTCATTCGGAACTTGCTACGAAATGTTGATTTGCACGATAATATACCATATGCAAAATATTAGCTCATTCGGACTTCATTTACTGGTGTCCCAAACGATAAAATTTTAGTTTTTTTGAAAAACGAAAACTCTCCGAAAATAGAGGTTTTCAAAAGAAATTTTGATGCCAAATGTCTTAAAATTGCATTACTCGTCGAGATTTACAGTTATCTCGTTTTTTTTTGTGTCAAAAAATGTTTTTCTTGGCACTTGGTCGTTTTTTTCGCCTTATCGATTTTTGACAAAAAAATTACTTTTTGAAATTTTAGGGTAGATTTTTTCCCGTACATTCATTGGCACCCTACCCTACATACCTGATACTTTTTTTTACTTCTGCCGTACAAATGGAACACAAATTTCTGCATAACTTGAGAACTAATCAAACAAACGGAACCAAATTTGACATTAGAGATTTCAGGGAGCAAAAAATGTTTCTATGATGGTTCGAGACCTCTCCCCCCTCTTCAAGGGGGGCTACCACACAAATGAAACACAAATTTTTCGCATAATTCGAGACCTAAGCAAACAAACGGAACCAAATTTGACATGTGGAGGTTTCAGGGAGCAAAAAATGTTTTTATGGTGGTTCGAGACCCCTCCCCCCTCTCCAAGGCGAGACTGCCATACAAATTAAACACAAATTTCTGCATAACTCAATAACTAAGCAAACAAACGGAACCAAATTTGACATGTGGAGGTTCTAGGGGACAAGTGGTACGACACTCTTCCTCCCTCTTGAGGGAAACTACAATTTCTGAATAACTCCAGAACTAACCAAGCAAAGGGGTAAGGGTAAAACTCGAGGAAGGAATCAGTTTATTTTATTTATGTATCAAACATGCAATCCATGTAAGGGAGAAAACGTGTTATTTGCAAATGATTGAAAAATCTTAAACGAGAATTGAGTATGAAAATTTGATATTCTAATGACGAGTTCTGGTAAAAGTACTAGAAATTTTATAGTTCAAGGAATTTGTAAAGGGCAAAAATAAATCAAAAAGTGGTATGGAAGAGAATACTCTAACGCCGAAAAATGGCAACTGTGTAATGTGCTAATTATAGATATGATAAACATGTGACATGTACACGATTAAAATTCGGCTGTTACAGCTAAAATGCTAATGAGCCTAAAAAAATAAACAAAAGGAATAAAAAAGGAAACGTGAATATTTAAAAGTATTTATAACGAAAAAAACCAAAAACCAGGATATATCTTTCGTTTCAATCGACTCCAATCCACTCTAAGATTATTTTTCAATCCGGAAACATCTTAACTGATATTGCATTTGCTGAAGTTTAGACTTCCTCGCCAACAAAAAAAGCGCGATATATGCTTCCGTCATCAATGATATCATCTCGAGACATGAATCGCGTGCGCTCGTCTCATCTCTTCAAACATGGGATTTGAATCGGGCGGTCGTCGTCACCTGTGAAGCTGATTTACATTCTCAAGTGGCTCCCGTCGCCCCGGTATCCAACCGTATCCATCTCTTCCTTGAACAGAGTGGATAATGTGACACTGCCCGAGACTGCCCTTTTCCGAATGATGGTCACGATCACGAGGTGTTCCTTTCCGGGATTGTTGAAAGGTTATGTTTCTTAGTCATTCCGACAACTTCATTCATTGGACCCATCATAAGTGATACGTTATTATTAGAACGATGACCGGCGATGAGTCGTACCTCTGATTTGTCCTAAGATCAGAGTTAAGTGAGGAAGTTGATTTTCTTGTTGCGGTGCGAGCCCTCTGGGAGCGACTTTTAATTAAAAACTGATCCACTTAAGAAACGCCGAAAGTCGGCGGAGAACGTTTTCGAGATTCCTTCCCCCATCGGAAGGATTCAGGGCAACACGTGGTTTATGCTCTGTTCTTTTCGAGGGTCGGTTGTATTATAAACTCGTTTCTGATTCTGTAATTATGCATAATTTCATTCTGGAGTGATTTTCTGATTTCGTGCCGTAACAGTCAGGGAAAACAACGACTCAATCAAAGTTCCGGAATCGTTCATATTCGAAAGTGACATGGGGTGAAGGGTTTTTAGCATTTGTAATTGATTGCGCGCTCACAAGAATACTTTCACTTTTGTGCGCTTCCGCCCTCTGCTCGATTTTGGCATCGAGGGAAGATTCTTCTGAATTATGTTTCCTTTCGACCGCAAGAAGCTTTAATGTCGTGGACATTGGCTTCTTTTGATGCGCACTCGGGTTTCTCTTCACCATCCCCCCTCCAAATGCAGCGCTCTGAATACAGCGGGCCGCGGCGCGGATCGGACGAAATTGATTTAAATTTTCTAAATTTATTATTCCAATTATAGTTATTACTTTTGTCGGGGTCCTCTCGAAGAAGTACGCGCGCTCTCTCTCTCGTGGGGCAGACTTTTATATCAACCCTCCCTCCGCCACACAGCATCGTGCCGCCACCCACCCGCAGGACCAAAAAGAAAAGGGACCAAACTTTCGTCGGCGGGGGCTATTTATTTTGTAATTTCTGCTTTGAGTTAAATTTTCGCGCAAGCTGCTGATGGTGGTTTCCCCGATATAGACATTTGAACACGCGCTTAGTCCTTGGTCTAACATCGCGCAAAGTTCTATTAATTTCTATTTCTTTTGGCACCTATTTTTTGTTGTCATAATTTTCGTTTTTTTTTTTGTCTCGAACTGCACCGAAAATTGAAACAAAGTAAATTTACACAAGATAAGTCGCGCCTCGGCTTTAAGGCGGCGGGTTGGCCAATTGGTTGCTCATAAATTCCGATTCGGCAGAGTGGGATGGAAATGGAGGAACGCGAAACTTTTAGTCCCCGCGAGGAGCATTCGTGCAGAAGTATAAGGTATGGAGAGTCAGTGCCAGAGGAGAGACGCTGGTAAAAACTCATTTGCATAATTTAATAAGCCATGTAGCCAAATGGACACGGGAGGAGGACTGTTGCTGCTGCTGGGGGAACGGTCAGAGTTTTTTTTTATCTGGCCACCGGCATTTGAGCGGGTGCTATTCACCAAATATTATGTTTTCTGTGGCAGCTTCTCGAGGAGGTAAGCGAAAAAAAAAATTACGGCGGTCACATTTCAAAGAAGGATCGGATGGGGAGCTGTATGTTATTTGAGGCTATTGTGATGGGATAAATTTTCATCAGGTCTCCTTCCGCAGGTATATTTGAGTGAATTAACAACTTCGTTACACGGAAAAGAACACATTATGCCATCGCGAAGGTAAGCGTTTTGGAAGTGTTATCTAATGTCTCATGGTTTGTTATTAGAGTAAAATGGACTCATTCACGGTGTAAGCATCATTTTGGCGGTTTGTTTATCTATGCGAGTAGCAGGACAATTTTAAATATACCAGTTGACTTGACTCAGCTCAATAATCGTCAATATAAAAACGAAAAAATGATATATTTTATATCGTCAATATGAGTGGCTGAGATTTTGTTACATAACAGATCCAGAAATTAGAAAGGCGTTTTTTTCGTTTTTATGTTATGATTTTTCAAAAGTTAATGGATGGTCCAAAAAATCAAATTTTTCCTCTTTCCTTTTTTCTTTCTCAAAAATTTGTAACTTTTGAACCACTTGACATTGCCATTGATAAACCAAACATTGGCATCAATTTGATATCTCGATCATTGGAATCGGTCAAAAAGTTTAAAGGTTATGAATTATTAAAAAAAAAGAAAAAACTGCTCTATTTTATCAATCATTCCGATCATTTATCGTGTATGCTTGCCTCCAAACGCATTTGTTCCCGTTATACATCACCTGCAACTTGTAGTGCACTGTTCCTTTTTGATGCCAATTAAGCGGGTAGTACACTATGGAAACTTGAAAAAAATTTAAAAAAAATTCTGGTCTAAATTTTAAATTTTCTGGAATGTCTACTTTACTGTAGTTTTTGTTCCAGGTTTGTCCGATGCTCCGTTCCAAAATAACAAGCCAATTGGTGGATCTAAATCTTGCGCAAGGAGCGTGAATCCAAAATATAAAACGCGTTTTTCTGGAAACTAAGTTTTGCAAGCTGGTGGGAGTTCTACCTCCGGAACGGTCTATCCGATTTTGATGAACTAGTTTTTCCCAGATTCTCCACTAAATTTTCTGTCATCGTACGTAGGATTTTTTTATATTTTTAAAAATAAAATTTTGGTGAATGTTTTTGTCTCGATTTTTTAGGCAAAAACGCATTTTTTTACAAACAATATCGCCATCTCGTCAAAAATCAATATTCTGGAAAAATCCAACGTATGATGACAGGAAATATATCCAAGATTACGTAAAAAAATCATTGGTTGAAATCGGTCCACTAGAACTTAGGTCCTTTACCTTCATTAGATTTTCTTTCCTGTTTAAACTGTTTATCAACTATCTTTCTCAATTGCTAATAATCAGCTACCCGATTTCTTTGAATCGCCATTTTACTGTTGAAGGCTAGCTGTAGAAGTCTACAGCGTTCTTCTTTTCTGTGTTTAGTTTTCTCTACTTCATATTTTCTCTACTTCATTTTTTTCATTTCCTTTTTCTCTATCTGTCTATTTTTTGCTATTTCTCTTCTCCAGAATCACCTTCTCATGAAATGTCGCATATTGAACGTAGAAAAGTCGGACTCGATTATATATGATTCGATTATACAATTTTGGACTCGTAGCGTACTTTCTTGATACAGAGCCAGTTTGTGGCAACAGAGTCCGAAACAGAAAAAAAGTTCTATAACTCTGTCATTGTTAAAATCCGAACATATGTGTTCAGTCCCTGAAGAGAGAGAAATATTGGTTCGCAAGTTTCATCCCACCTCCTTTCGGTGATTCTCCTGTCACCAGGTATAGCAGTCTAGCAGCAAGGATCACGTGAGTATTTTTCCAACCGCAAAGCAGCAAACAACGAAAGAGAGAAGTGAAGCAAAACGTGAACGTGTTGAAACCTGTTTTTTCTTCCATAATACTGAGTAGTAAAGAGTTTACATTTTAATCCTGTCGCAACGTGTGTTTTTTGCCATTTGCCCAGTTAGTTCCTTCCAGAACTGATTCCCGAAAGTGTTTCCGCTGAGAACTTCAAGTTCAAGTGTCCAGAGGCACGTTTCCCCCAGTGAAACGGTGCACCATCCGACCAGAACCTCCGCTCTCAAGGCTATCGAATCAACAATATGCGTACAAGGATTTTTTCATCAAATATGATCGTCTATCACCCCCTCAGAGATTCTGGATAAATCTTTTTTTTTTCATGTGAGTATTTTCTGACTTTAAGAGGATGAATCAAAAATTGAATTCATCTTTGATTTTCAAAAAACGAAACATATATGCATGAAAAACGAATGAAAAAAATTAGGATTCGATTATATACAGTGATATACAATGTATATAATCGAGTTTGCCCTGTAAAAAGCAAGGTAATAAGCGCACTGGTTCCATAGCGCTATAGCTTGCACACTAATAAATCTAACAACCAAATATTAGAAAGCTGTAAAGGAAACTGCTTGGAAAGATGTAAATCTTTGTAGCTCTGTGAACCGCCAGATTCAAATCTGAAGTATGAAAAAATGAAAGAAAAAAGGAAAAACGAAAAAAGGAAAAAAGAAAAAAGACATAGTCAAAAACAAGAAAACAAAGAAAAACAAGTAAACCGAAAGAGAAGAAAAAAAACAAACGAAAAATAAGTGGGGGAGAAAAAGGAAAAGAAAGTGGAGAGTGTGGAAAGATCAGGGACAGAAAAGAGAAGGAGACAATGAAGAAGAAAAAAAGAATTAAAATAGAGAAAACGGAAACGGAAAAGAAAAAAAAGTAATAGTAGATTGTAAAATTCAAAAGAGGCTATATACTCTAAATATCAAGAGTAACATGTCAATAGGGCCTATCTGCTTCGATATTTGCTCTCTTCTTAAGTCCTTTAAGGAGGAACCCTACTCTGGAAGGTCGGAAAATAATAGATTTTCAAGATTTTTTTTTCGAATGTTGAAAAGAAAGTTGGTGTTGGGACATTTTAGTGTTTGGTTAAGGTAAATTCAAAGATGTATATTTTTATTTTTTGGACGCTATTATAGTGACCATTATGCTGTTGACAGTTGGTGTGTAGATTCACTCTCTAAAATTATTGGGACGTCAGAATCTAGTAGACCGATGTAAAAATGCATGTAAAAATGTAAACATGAATTATCTAAAATGTAACGTAGCGGTTTTTGAAAATTCAAAAAATTTTCAAAATCTTCTCCTCTTTCGGTAACTACACTCAATTGGAGCAAGTCGTCGCTTCCGTCAAACTCCCTGACCTTACTATTTACATCTGTGGCATCTACATTCGGCCCAACTCTCATCCCGATGTATACACCATGCATTCTAATGCCGTATGTGACGTCTGCGACCGCGCATTGGACACTGACTCCATTGTCGTAGTCGGCGACTATAATCTCCCATACTTATCATGGACGTTCGACGAGAACATAAACAGTTATTTGCCTAGTAACGCCTCCACGGAAGCCGAACTTGTGTTCACGGAAACAATAGCTACATCTGGACTCCATCAAATCAACACGCTTCGCAACTCGAACAATAGGATTCTCGACTTAGCATTTGTTAACGATAGTTGCAATGCCGAAATCATCGAGCCACCCTTTCCTCTTTTGAAACTTGACGCTCATCATAAACCTTTTGTTCTCCGTATTCAACTCGACGTGTGTTCTCAGCAAGTTCCTGATGATTCTTGTGACGATCCCGATTTTGACTTCCAGCGATGTGACTTCACTGCACTGAACAATCTTCTTTCAGGTGTTGACTGGAACGAAATCATTGGCGCAGAGTCAACAAACTGCGCAACGGCAGTATTCTATGAAAAAGTTTACGAGATCCTTCGCGATAACGTTCCTCGCAAACGAAGATGTCAAGCACCCAGTTTTAAGCACTCATGGTGGACGTCGGAGTTGCGACGTCTCCGTAATAGCGTCCGCAAAGCCCGAAAAGTTTACTTTCGAGAAAAATCCAGTGACGCGAAAGAAAAGCTTAAGCATCTTGAAGCGTGCTATAGTGAGTGTCGAATAGCAGCTTTTCGCTCTTATACAGATCGAATTGAATCGAATTTGAAACATAATCCGAAAAGCTTCTGGTCGTATGTGAAAAGTCGTAAAAGCGGATCGCATATTCCGGAGAATGTATCGTATGGTGACTTAACAGCTACCACCCCTGAAGAAGCGGCTAATCTGCTCGCAAATTTCTTCCGAAGCGTGCACAGTGATGACCCACCAGCATTCTCTGCAACAGAGTTTGACAACATTTCGCCGCTAAACGTAAGTTTGCCACCGTTAACCATCACGCCGAATGATGTTCTTTCAGCCCTGAAGAAACTTGACATCTCCAAAGGCGATGGTACCGATCGTTTGCCTCCAACTTTCCTAAAAGAGTGTGCCGAATCTCTAATGACTCCGCTCAGCTTCATCTTCAACCGTTCGCTGATTGAACGATCGTTCCCAA
Organism: Toxorhynchites rutilus septentrionalis; assembly: GCF_029784135.1. Taxonomy (NCBI): domain Eukaryota; kingdom Metazoa; phylum Arthropoda; class Insecta; order Diptera; family Culicidae; genus Toxorhynchites; species Toxorhynchites rutilus. The sequence goes on along the minus strand of NC_073744.1, from coordinate 16,341,720 downwards.
CTATGTGGAAGACGGCTTCGATTACTCCCGTGCATAAATCGGGTGGTACTCACATAGTCGACAACCATCGTGGAATTTCCATCCTTTGCTGCATAGCAAAAGTTTTCGAAGATATTATTCACGCAGTCCTCTACAATGCAGCACGCCCGCTTATATCTGACGCTCAACATGGATTCGTGAAGAAAAGATCAACTGTCTCGAACCTTATGTGCTACACAACATCACTCGTGGAGCAAATGGACAAGCGTTGCCAGGTGGACTCTATATATTTCGACTTTTCGAAAGCGTTCGACAAGGTGCCTCATGGTCTTGCCATTCGAAAGCTTAATCATCTGGGACTTCCAAGCTGGATAACAGAATGGCTCAGTTCGTACCTGGCTGGAAGAGAAGCATTTGTGAAAATTGGAAACGCTCGCTCACGTATGTATAGCATCCCCTCAGGAGTTCCTCAAGGTAGTATTCTCGGCCCTCTCATTTTCATTTTATTTGTAAATGACCTCACCGGATGTCTGAAATCTGGAAAGCTATTATACGCTGACGATCTTAAAATGTACAGGACAATTCACTCAGTTCTCGACTGTTGTGCTTTGCAAGCTGATATCGATGAGCTCACTAGATGGTGCTCAGCTAACGGAATGCAGTTGAACATAACGAAATGCAAATCAACTACTTTCACTCGCTGCCAAACTTCCATCAGTTTCAACTATAAAATCGCCTCTAATAACGTTGAACGCGTCAATTGCATCCGTGATCTCGGTGTCATCCTAGACAGCAAACTGAAGTTCGACGAGCATATCAGCACTACCGCCGCGAAAGGGTTCGCAGTACTAGGATTCATTCGCCGAAACTCACAAACATTTCAGGATCCATACACGCTGAATACATTGTATTGTTCCCTAGTAAGGAGTATCGTTGAATATGCAAGCTGTGTGTGGTCTCCCTATCACGCAACGCAAATGTTACGCATTGAGAAAGTGCAGAAAAACTTTATACGCTACGCGCTACGGGGTCTTCCCTGGAATGATCCGTCTAACCTCCCCGATTATGCAAGCCGCTGTAGACTGATCGATATTGAAACCCTACAGTCAAGGCGAACGAAAACCCAACGCCTGTTTGTGTTTGACATGTTGACCGGCAACATGGATTGTTCAGAGCTGATACAGAATGCACGAATCTACGCTCCATCTAGACGTCTCCGAGGCAGACAACTCCTAGCGATCCCTCCACGCAGGACCACCTACGGTCAAAACAGTCCTCTACTTAAATGTTTCCGTGAGTTCAATGTAGCGAATAATTGTTTTGATTTTAATATATCCAAAAATGTATTCAAAAATAGAATTAAGGAACTAGCCTAAGTAAACAGTCTGTAGGAATCTTTATATCCAAGACGGTGAAATAAATAAATAAATAAATAAATTTTCTTTCTATTTCTTTCTTTTTTTTGTCCTTTTTTCATCTATTTTTTTATACATTCGATTTGAATTTGGCGGTTCACGAAGTTCTCAAAATATAAAGATTTACAGCGAACCGAGATTTCTAGAGTCAAGGCTCGAGAAAAAACTAATATTTGGTTGTAATATTTATTTTTTGTGAAAGCTATAGCGCTATGCAATCAGTGCGCTTATTATCTTACTTAAAATTTAAAATACATCTTCGAATATAGCATGACCAACCACTTAAATGTATCAACACCAGTTTAAATTTCAACATTCGAAAAAAATCACGAAAATTTGTTATTTTTCGATCTTTCAGAGTAGGCTTACTTATATTATTTGTATAATATATGAGCGAAACAAGAGACACATTGCAAATCAGCACACTTGAAAGCTCTTCGCATACTTTGCCACATACACGGCCCAGACCGAAAAGGATGTAGATTTAAGTTAATGCTCTCCTTTTTACACTTTGAACACACTTTCCAACTTCATCTTGTAACGAGGTGTAATATTATCACGCATTTATACAACAGCACCAGTAGCTATGTGAAAGGGGAGTCGTCCTTGCCAGCCTTGCATTCCAACCGCCCTTGGTTCGATCCCCGTTGACATCGTTTGGACTTGTTTTTCGGTACAATCCCAAGCTGAGATTCAATCTGAGAAAAAGAGATGTCTGCTCCCATACATGCAAACATTTTAAAGCTTTTGAAATAGGCGCATTTATTTGTTCATTTCATCCTCCAGCACATGAAAGAGCTTTTTTTTTCTACCGAAGATGAAATGTTTTTTTGTTACCTGAGAAGGTAACCGGTTAATTAAATTAATAAAAAATGTGAAAAAAATGATTGCTGATCCATCAAGCGTAGTATTTCTTTTATCCTGTCGTTTTACCCTGTGTTCCAACCTTTTATTTTATTGTCGCGCGTTGTACTTCTTTCATTTTTTCCTTCCCGTTTACTTCTCTTTACTTCCTTTTCATGTTTGTTTTCTCTTTCCCTTTTTTCACCTTTTCTCTCGTTTTCCTTTTATTTTTTATTTTTCTTTTCTTTTTTCCTACCTTCTTTCCATTTCTTTTTTTTTCTTCTCCGATATTTGATTTTTCCTTTTTTTTCTATCTTAATTTTTTGCGTTTCCCTTCTGAGAAACATCATTCTTAAATTTTCTAAGTTTTCTAAGTTATTCATTCATTTTATTGAAAAATGAGCATTTCAACTTCTTTCCACTTGTTTCCAGTGTTTTGGGGTTACTTTTTTAACTTCAATTTATCGTTCTTCATTATTTTTCGAAATCACTTCCTATAATGTAGTATGGATTGCATTCCGACATTGTGAGCTTCGTTTATGAACATTCGTGGAATAATAGTCAAAAGATGAGGCAATTTTATGGAAAAATCAAGGTATCAAGAAAGGTTCATCCATTTCCGAAAACTACCATGCGGCTCCACCGCTAACCCTTTAGATTTATGGACCGTTTTTTTTCGAGTTATTTCTTCAATTGTAACTGTTTTCCTTTAATCGGAAAACTAAATCTCTTCGGGGTAGCTCGCTTTCGCAATACGAACTGTAGATTGAAGATTGAAAAAGAAAAGTTAGAGAAAAAAAAAGAAATGCACATTTTAGCCCAAAGCTGTTAGGGAGGCGGCGCATTCGCGTGTCCTACCTTAATCAACCCGAAAATCATCCGTGTCAGTTGCAGCAGCAGCAGTAGCAGACAAGCTCTTTCCGCGGCGCTTTCCAGTTTTGAGTCCGCAGGGTTCTAGAGGCACACGCGCGGGTACCGCGCTATGTATATATATATATATATATATATGTGTGATTTGTTTTTTTGTTGCTTGCCATCTTTCCTGCAGCCCCATATCTCATTCCGCGCGCTGACATTCCCATGCATACTGCTGCGAGAGTTGCTCCATCTCGGAAAATGACAACCGCTCGAAGCGATAACTTCCTTTCTCCGGCCGCATAAGCCCCCCGAATGAATGAACTCTCAGCGATTTTTCCTGCTTTGTTTTCAAATCCCGCGGTAAGGGGGAATGACAGTTGGATAATTTCTTTAAGTAGAATGTTATTTCACCGGGAAATGGCGAAAAACATATACATATAATCTAATCGCATGTTCGTGGATTGTGGGAAGAAGAGCAAAAAACATTTTCCATTTCGGTTTGGATTTCCGTGGAATCTTGCTCTCTGACCCTCCGGATAGTATTTTCTTTTCATCAAGTTGGAGCGGTTTTTGATATTTTTCAATTAAACGCCAAGCGAAGGTGCTGAAAAAACACGGATAAATTGCGAAAGAAAATGTTCCATGCGCGCGAGATGCTGTTACTTGTATTTTCCAGAGTGGAAACGTGATTGCAACTGATGATGATGATGATGATGGTGATGTCATCATAGCTAAGCGAGACTGTCAGAGTGGCTTCGAGAACCGGGTATTGGATAATTAATCTCTGCTGCTGCTGCTGTTAGTCACGAGTTTCTCTCGTTTTGATTATTCTCTCGAGTTTTACGCCGAGGAATTGCTGCTATGCGGAGATCAACTAGCAGACGACCGAGAGGAACCTGTTTAATGGATGTCTCCGAGGCTTAGCTTAACTGTCGGAGGTGTCAAGATCAAGTTCAAGTTGGTGGAAGCTAATTGCCGCTGCATCTCTCGATGAATGCATTGGGTTGGTTAGGTTCGTGATCTTTGCGTAGTTCTGCATTCTATAAGTGTTTCTCGTGTGTTATGTGCGACCTTTTTTTTGCATAGATCAGATTTTTACATAAATACGAATACAATTCAGGGCACTCGGTTATCGAGAACAATGCACTAAATATAGCAATTGCGTTACAGATCAACTGCGTACATGAACGATGAAGTTCGATGCTTTTCAGCATTTGAGCGAATCTAAACAAGTGTAAAATATTATAGAACAAATGGTCATTCATTTCCTTCTCGCCTGTACGAGGAATCGCTATCGCAACGAAGCGAACAAAGCGTCCATTTTGTATACAGCGCACCGTTCTCCACCTCATCGCACCACCTTTCATTGGCACTTTTCAAATTATTGTTTGCCGTCAAAACTTTTCCCTTTCATTTCGCGCGTTATCTATATGTTCGTTTATGCGACACTATCGATTCATTTTATCGCACTTTATCGTCACTGATTTGTCTAGTACCGTAGGGCGCTGACTGTGGTGTGCAGTAGGGGGATGTGTCACATTGACAAGGCGGAAAATTTTATTTTTTCCCGGAAATCAACAGGTTCGACGTGAGCTGAAACGCCCAATTATCGCACAAGCCTGGTGAGAATTAGACTGTTATCGTTTCAGACATCTCGAGAGAAGATAATCGTATCTCGTTCACCAGTGTAGCGTATCTTACAAGCGTTAATTTTTTGCTACCCGTCGAATAAAACTCCTATCGAATCACATCAAAAGTTTTGATGTAAGAATCGGTTCCAGAAAAGTTTGAGAACAGCTAATTCATCAATTGGTTATGTATCGAAAAGACGTCTACATTTTCGTTTGGAGACCATGGACCAATTTCACGTCCAACACACCAAAAAAGCTCGACATCCTCTGATTTTATTTTTTCAAAATTTGAACCTATGGGGTTGGGGAAAAAGAAATGTCGTATATTGTCAATATATGGCAACACTTAAACATCAAACGCAACACATCAAACACCTCATCTGATGATTGCGCCGCCATTCTATCCTGGATTCCTTGAGTCGAGAAAGACGCACCACGCTAGATATGGGGTACAGACTAGGGGGGCGTTGCTGATTAATGGTCAGCTGCATCCCAATAGGAAGTATCCCGTGTCGGGCACACGTACAGAGCATCGAAGACTGCGACATACCAATTATGAGAACACTTGTAATACTAACCTCGAGTCAACCGCGAGTAATCGGTTACATATTACTAACATAGTCTAAGCAAACATTGTCAAAATATTGAACTCCCGGCCCCGTTAGGCTGACGCCATATGAGCCTTAATAAAATATATATTTTGGATAAAAAAAAAAAACACTTAAACATATCTTGTGTTGTACTTATCGCATCGGGTCATATTATACGGCTAATCAAAAACGACAATCTGTGCTATAAGTGTCGTTTTGACAGTGTTGTTATTGCCCTTCTCAGTCTAAAGTTATAGCGCGTCAAAGATGGAGTCCACCAAGCAAGAAATTCGCCATATTTTACGTTTTTACTACCTGCGAGGTAAAATTGCAACGAAGGCGATGTATGGATGCCATACGAGTTAACGCAAAAAATCTTTTAGACCGAATCAACGCCTGCGATGCACTGCTGAAACGGAACGAACTCGACCCATTTTTAAAGAAGATGGTGACTGGTGATGAAAAGTGGATCACGTACGACAACCTAAAGCCGAAAAAATCGTGGTCGAAGCGCGGCGAGCCGGCCCAAACTATCGCCAAGCCCGGATTGACGGCCAGGAAGGGTTTGCTGTGTGTTTGGTGGGATTGGAACGGAATCATCCATTATGAGCTGCTCAACTATGGCCAGATCCTCATCTTGGTTCTCTACTGTGAGCAGCTTGACCGTTTGAAGCAGGCGATTGGCCAGAAGCGGCCAGAAATAATCAATAAGAATGGTGTTGTTTTCCACCAGGACAACGCTCGGCCTCATACATCTTTGATGACCCGCTACAGGAGCTCGGATGGGATGTCCTATTGCACCCACCGTATAGCCCGGACCTGGCTCCAAGTGTTTATCATCTCTTCCGGTCCATGCAAAACGCTCTTGGTGATACTAAGAGGCTTGCGAAAACTGGCTGGCTGATTTTTTTTTTGCAAATAAGGAGAGGGGGTTTTATAGAGGGGGATGATAATGATGTTGTCTTCTAAATGGCAACAAGTTTGTGAACAAAACGGCGCATATTTGACTTAAATTGGATAATCTTAAGTATGTGAAATGATGCGTCAAATTTCGTTCAGAAATACGACATTTCTTTTTCCCCAACCTATATTATAGCAGCTACCCAAAAATTCAGTTGATATTAGCATATGGAGCAATGCTATGCCAAGTCAGTTTTGATTACTACTGATGAGTGGATAAAAGGTAGTTTAAAAAAATAATAATACACTACACACATGCCATGTTACATGCCAGACCGATATAGTGGTTTTCAGATTTTGATGAAAAATGGTAGTTTTGATCCTTACTGCAATATATTAGATTTATTGATTTTTTCATTAGGGTGCCCATCTGGACCGATCAGGATAATCGATATATCAAATTGTAAAAAAAATCAAAAAATCAAAACTTTGAGCGCTTTGAGGCACCCCTAAATCATGTCCGATCGAGCTGAAACTTTGCACAGATAATTTTTTTGGGCCAATAAACAAAATGAACATGGTCGGCTTTTGAAATTCGATGATGAAATCTGAGAGCCACTATATCGGTTTGGCATGGAATGGCTGGATACAAAAAATGGTTATGAAAGAAGCTAGAAAAGAAGACAAAACAAAATTGTAATTGTAAATACTTTGTCTTAGAGAAGAAAATTGTTTCTTGTCTAAGTGTAACCTGATTAAAAGTGATGAATGAAACTAATGAGGTATATTGGAGAAGTGCCATAAAAATGTTGGTATTGATAAGCTCTATAGTCGTACGAAGACAGTTTTGATGTAGAATATGAAATATAAAAGTTAGAGCAAAAAAAAACCGTGTTTTCATGGTCACCCTAATGCAACTGAGTAAAAAAGCGCTAAATTGATTATATTAAAAGATAGAAAAAAGTTTTGTTCTACAAAGTTGTTGAAAATGAATGGGGCTACAATATTGTCGAACTATATTTATCGATATCTATAAAGATAAGAAAGTTAGATTGTTCATTCCATCGACAATTTTGGTCACCCTATTTTTGATTACATAAAAATAAGCGCTCTATCATATGTAACAAATTGTCGAAGACAGTTTTTGTCTACAGAATAAATACCTCCAACAAAGTTGTTTTTGGCGCTTTATCATTAGGGTAACCATGAAAAAACGGGATTTTTTTACTCTAACTTTTATTTTTTAATTTGTACATCAAAACTGTCTTCGAATGACTTTTAGAGCTTATTAATACCAACATTTTACGATGCAGAGTTTGTCAATATCTTGATCCTTGGGCAGGTGATGAATTATGGATGAATTTTCACCCAAAAACTCATGATTTCAATTATAATTTACACAAAAAGTTAAAGTTTTTTTTCTAGAGAATAACTTTCGAGCTGTAAATGCTTATTTCCACTTAAATGCATCTCCTGAACCATTGTGCAATGGTGTATTGAGAAATCTTATCAAAAAAAAATCATCAAAAATTAAGGTACTGAAAAAATTCTTGATATATTGAAATTTTTTCGAGAGTTTTAGAGATTCGCTACTATTCTAATTCGTTTTTGAATTTGATTCTACACCTTTTCTAGATATGTGCGATTTTTTGAGAATTTTAACAGTGTTGCGCGGTACAAAAAAAAATATTTCTAAATTTTGAGTTTTTTTAGAATGTTGGAGACCCATTACAGGTTTAGTTTATATTTAAATACAGCCATTCCATGCCAAACCGATATAGTCAGAGATTCCAACCTTCCTGATTTTTCAGGATTTCCCAGACTTTTTAGCACGCTCCCTGATATCCTGATGAACAGTCAATTTATCCTGATTTTTCCTGATTTTTGTACTCTTCACATTATTCGTTATAAATAAGTTAAGATCCCTACATTAAGACACACCGCCAGGTATACAGCCATAGCAGAAGGAAGGTAGCCATAGAGCAAGGACAATGGGTAAATAAAGGAATAGCAGCTTCCGAATAGAGATATAGAAAATCCGCCTGTGGTGATACGGGTAATTAAATAATGTTTCTTGTCAGATATAAAAGGGTGAAACAATGTAAAAAAAATTAGTTCTAGTCTAGAGCTCAAACCTATAACATGTTTCTATTAAGTATAGAACCTTAAAGCCCTTAACTAATACACTGGTTTCCATGCCAAAGTTTTCTGTCATAATAGTTCTCCGGTTCGTACTTGTATATATCATACATTAAGTTTAATTATCTAGACGCAAAACTGTACTTAACTTTTTTTATCTCTACCCTCAGTTGTTTCGTGGCTTTCCGAAACAGTGCTAGAAAATTTCATGGAACCAGATTGTCTGACGAATTTATGAAATTACAACGAGATTAGTTTTGAGAAGCAACATTTCTTTATCGAGTATAATTTGTATGTAGATGTATCCCTAGAGTTCTTAATGTAGGAATACGTTTAAGAATATAAAATTATTCAAGAGAAAATGTTTGAATCCACAGTCAAAATAAAAAGATTTTGTATATAATTTGTTCATCTGATTCAATGAGAATCAACTTTTATGATGGGACTATGGTAAATATATCTATAAGCGTACTAAATATCATGAATGGAAAAATTCAACAAGTCTTCCACTGCTACATATCTGGTCTTCGCCCGAAGGAAGATTTACTCTGTTTCTGGTGGGATTTGGAATGGCTTCTGTATTATGAGCTACCACCAAGCAACCTGTTTCTCATATGTATGGGTCACAGCAGTCTTCGACGAGGAAGCAAACATGTTCTGGGAGGATAGAATATTTAAGCTGTGTGAAAGATGAATAAAGATTGTGAAACAGAACTATGGATATAAAATTAAATTATAATGCTTTGATTGAAAATGTTGTTTTTGTTTTCCCAAAAATCGACATAAACTTTTCGGACAACCCAATATGAGCTATCCTGATTTATCCTGACTTTTATTTTCAATTTCCCTGATTTTTTAAAATTATAGTTGTCAACCCTGGATACAGTGGTTTTCGGATTTTCGTGAAAAGTGAAAGATTTGTTCCTTATCGCAAACAACAATTAGACCCTTTTTTTATTTTTTTCATTAAGGTGACCATTTTTGTTTTAGTGTGGTCCGAAAAATCCCTTTTTTTCACTTTTTTCTTAAATTTACTTTTTCAAAAATTCATAACTTTTGCACTGCTAGAAAAATTATTTTTTGCACCATCGCTTAAATTTGAAAAATCATGACTTAAAAACGAAAACACATCTCTGATTTTGAGATATTTTATGTTAAAATCCTCAGCTTTCTAGAATTTGTTTTCTTTTTTCCTAGAAAGACGAGGTAATTGGCTTTAATTTAATACATCGATCATTAGAATCCGTAGTAGTGGTTCAAAAAATTTTAATTAGAAAAAAACTCATTTTAGGAAAAAGGGGAAAAAAAGGGATTTTTCGAACCAACCAAAAAATTTTGGATTTTCCAAATTCCCTTCATTGTTTTGTATGTAGGGGTGGTTTTAGGGTGCAGTAAATGTTTCTATGGAGGTTAGAGACTCCTCCCCCTTCTACAAGGGGAGGCTGCCATACAAATGAAGCACAAATTGCTCCACTCTAAGGGCGGAGGGGCTGCCATACGAAAGAAACACAAATTTCTGCATAACTCGTGAACCAATCAAGCAAATGAAATCAAACTTGGCATATAGAGATTTTAGGGAGCGTTAAACGTTTCTATGGTGATTCAATACTCCTCCCCCCTTTCTAAGGGGGTGCTGCCATACATATGAAGCACAAATTTCTGCATAACTCAAGAACTTATCAAGCAAATCGAACCAAATTTGGCATATGGAGGTTATAGGGAGCCATGAATGTTTCATATGTTCTGGAGGATGCGGGATTTCCGGGAACTAGAGACAATCACAGAACGAGAACTACCTCCACCACAGAGAGCATTCCTTCCCGGTACCTCCTCCGCATACTTACATCCGCTTGATCGGTCATCTTCATTTCGGTCGCTTCAGGCGCCTGGGAGCCAAATCACTCACCCACCAAAGATAACCAACACTCAGTAGTCCAATATGTACCCGTCGTCCTGAGAGGGATAGCAGGACGATGAATTTCAACCGATTCTTACCTGTAATGAGATTCAAGAAGAGAAAAAGAAAAAAAACAACGTTAGTACCACTATCACTACAGACGGGGAGCAGAGCGATGAGATTTGAGATCGCACAAATGCCTTCCAATTTCGGCAAGTCAACTAAGGAAATAACTGTTCGTCTGCTGCGCCACTTTTTCTTGCACTTGGCGGAAATAAATCAGCTTCTTCTTCGTTCGCGTAGTCTCTTTCCTGTGTACCCACAGTCAGGCTTAAAAAAAAGAACAGGGAAAAAAACGAGAGCTTCCTTCAATAAGGATGAGAAAGTATTACAAATGGAGCGCAAAAGTGCAGTTTATTGGTCCCACGGGGAGCAACCTCTTCCGCGGAAGCTACGCGGGTATCAAATATTCAAGCATATGTTATGCAAACGGTATAAATTATGGATCATAAATGTACGGAGCAGCAGAGCGGCGGCACGGGAAGGATGAGCCCGCCAGGATGCAAGAGTGTAGTGGTGCATGCAGCGTTGCAGTCGGATATGGAACCCTTCCGGCATTACACGACGCGGCGAATGGTCACGGTGGGGGAAGGGAGCGCTGCGAAAAGAATGTTGTCAGACGGGTTGAAGATTTTAAAATATTCAAATCAGTAAGAACGTAACATTTATATTATTTCCGATCTGTGTGAGCGCTGCTGACTCGTTTCCACTTGCAAGTAAAATATGGGAAGCCAAGTGGAAAAATATGAAGCAGCACCCGGAGGGAGCGATGTCTGCGAACGGTGGAAAAAACAGGATAAGTAAGTGAAAGTCGAGGGATGAGGCAGGATACTGAAGCTTGTTGCTTCTTCGTGAGTGCAAAAAGCTGCCCGGAACTCACGCTACAATGGACACATAACAGTTCGATAGTTCAGTCGACTGCAATTTCGAGTTAACTTTTGCTGATATTCATCCTTTTCGAGCGTGGATTGAACCCGGTGCTTCAGAAACTGATTTTGTAGTTTCAGGGGAATCTAGAAATAGTATGCGAATCATCTCAATCCAAACAAAATAACCCTGAGATTTGGGCACAAAACGCTTGACTTCGTTTCAATTGAACCGATGAACCGCCGCCCGTCGGCACCTCAAATTTGATGCCCCCAAGGAGAAGTCTACTTTCCCACATAGCGATAATAAGGAAGATTTCCTACGTTAGATCAACCGTGTATCAATTTTCAACGGCTCTCGCCAGGAGGCAGCAGTCTGAAGCCACAACATTCCTCCCTTTCCCCCTTCCATCAGACCACCCATATCTCGCCTGTACAAGCGTGAAAATGCTAATAAATTCAAATTAATTATCCCAGCAATAAATCGAGTGGAAAGCGTAAATTCACTTAACTAATTAATTTATTCTCTTCAAAAAGTTTTCCCTTTTCATGGTTGTTTCCCAACCTGAGAAATGATTTTCCCCGCCGCTCTTCATTCAATCACCTTCCCCTTCCTCAGGCTAATCAGTTTCCGGGACACAAACAAAACTAATCACAGTGCTGGCGGCGGCGGCGGCTGCAAACGTTTTTTTTTTGTTTCTAGCCAGAATTTAGATTCAACCATTGAGCAATTCCAAATGAAAGCGTCCCAAAAAAGCAGATTTGAAACGAAATACTGTCTTCGAAAGTGTTATAAAGTATTGATGTTGAAATGTGAGAAAAAATTACACTGAGATAAAAAATAGTACTCTTTTTCTATTAATTTTTGACTAACTTTGTGGAACATCGAATTTTTATGAATTTTCGAAACTTCAAATTTTTGTATGTTAACACTCATTTTTAGCCACAAATTATGAATTTGATTTAAAATAAAAAGGCTCTTTATCAATCTCCTTCTAAATGCAGTCATTTTCGAGATATTTGAAAAAAACATTTCTAATTTATTGTCTTTTTTAATTTTAATTTTTTTTTAATGTATATATGAATTTTTTTATTTTTTTTTTCATATGAAATAAAATTTAAAAAATGAGACCAAGATGGTAAAACTATTTTTGGCGAACTTTGTGGAACATCGAATTTTCATGAATTTTCGAAAATTCGATTTTTTTATGTTAACAATCATTTTTAGCCACAAAAAAATATGAATCCTGATATGATTTAAAATAAAAAAGCTATCTGTCAATCTCCTTCTAAATGCACCATTCTCGAGATATTTGAAAAAACATCTCTTATTTATTGTCTTTTTTGTTTTTATTTATTTTTATTTTTTTGTCTAAATTTTGTTATATATTAAAATTTAAAAATGGGTCCAAGATGGTAAAACTATTTTTGACGAACTTAGTGGAACATCGAATTTTTGTATGTTAACAATCATTTTTAGCCACAAATTATGCATCCTGATGTGATTTAAAATAATAAAAGCTCTTTATAATTCTTCCTCTAAATGCAGCCGTTCTCGAGATATTTGAAAAAACATTTCTTATTTGTTGTCTTTCTTATTTTTTTATTTTACTTATAAATGTATTTTTTTTTATTTTTTCATGTTAAATAGAAGTCATGTAGAAAATTGAAAAAATAGTACAATATGGTAAAACTATTTTTGACAAGCATTGTGGAACATCGATTTTTTATGAATTTTCGAAACATCGAATTTTTTTAAGTTAACAATCATTTTTAGCCACAAATTATGCATCCTGATGTGATTTAAAACAAAAAAGCTCTTTATCAATCTCCTTCTAAATGCAGCCATTCTCGAGACATTTGAATAAACATTTATAATTTATGGTCTTCTTGAATTTCAACTTTTTTTAAATTTATACAGCACGAACTTGATTATACATATACAGTTTCGGATTTATTTTCACCGTATATAATCGAATCTTGTATATAATCGAGTCAAAATTTCTTTTTTTTTTAATCGTTTTTATCCATATATTTTTCGTTTTTGGAATATAGAAGAAGAATTTAATTTTTGATTCATCCCCTTAAAGTCATGAAATACCTTTCTCATAAAAAAAATCCGAATTCATTCAAGAGGTGATAGAGGACAATATTTGATGAAAAAAAAATCCTTCTACGCATATGTTCGAATTTCAACAATGACAAAGTTATAGAACTTTTCTTTTGTTTCGGGCTCTGTTGCCTCAAACTGACTCTACACTAAAAAGTTCGCTACAGGAGGCAATTCTGTTGCTTTTATTTGAAAGATGAGAAAATTTAGTACTGGATATAGTTGTGAAACATCTAAATTGGTGGATTTAAAAAACATTTTAGAAGTTAAAACTTCAAAGTTAGTAATTTTGAATGTGTTATTATTAATTTTATCCTAAAAATTCATAGTGAATTTGATTGTTTCTATCAATTAAACTAAAGCTTTCTAATCGCTATAGAATTTGTTTCTTGACACCCAATTTCTACCTATATTAATTTCACTGGTGAAAATTCAACCAAAATCTTCAAAAATCACGTTTTTTACCCCACTGTACATACAAAAGCCACTTAAATTTCGCTTTAACGTTGAAAGGTAACATTTTTTCTTGAAATAAGTCACATTTGAAAAATTAAAAAAAATTTTTTTTTTTCAAACTGTATATAATCGAGTCCAAAATTGTATATACTCGAATCGCATATAATCGAGTCTGTATATAATCGAGTCCGACCTATATATGTATTTTTTAATTTTTTTAATTTTTTTTTCATATAAAATAGAAGTCAAAAAAATATGAAAATTATAAGCAAATTCATAAAATTTCATGAACTTGACGGTATAACACGACTAACATATTAAAAGAGCCTATTTACTATAAAAAAGACAATAAATTAGATATTTTTTTAAATATGTCGAGAATTGCTGCATTTAGAAGGAGATTGGAAATGAGCTTCTCTGTTTTGAAACACATTAGGATTCATAATGTGTGACTAAAAATATTTTTTAACATACAAAAATTCAAAGTTTCGAAAATTCATAAAAATTCGATGTCCCACAAAGTCAAATTAAAAATAGTTTCACCATTTTGGACTATTTTTCTAAATTTTCTACATGACTTCTATTTTAGATGAAAAAATAAAAAAAAATCAAAAATACATATTTTAGATTTTATTCTCAGTGTATATTTTTTTCACGTTTTAACATCAATACTCTATAACTCTCTAAGACACTATTTCGGTACGACTCATATTTTTCGAGATATAAATTATCAAAAATTTCTCTTACTAAAATCGATACGCCCTTTTCGAAAGTTACACCTGAGTCAAAAAATTCCTAATTGTTGTGGAAAACTCATGTTTCCTCCAACCCAAACGGAATACAAACTTTCACGCGAATTAAAAGTACTCATGTTTTGTCATTTATCGATTTCATTTGGAATTGCTCCATTGGGAGCCAGTTGGCAAATTTGCGGTTTGAATATGCGAGCGGTTGCGTTGGTAGAAAATGATGGGCCGCGGAGTTCTGTTGTCCCTTCCTCAGGGAGGACACACCGAAAGGTAACTAATGTTCAACTACTGTGAAGAGTTATTCCCAACGGAAAATTGCCGATGATGGGCTTGGCTTCCCCAAGAATTTATCCCCCCCACGCACACAGCTACAGTGCGTTTTTTTGGAGCAGGTGCCGTAATTGAAAATAAAGACCCCTCTCGATGAACGCAACACGCTAGTCAAACACAGCGATGATCGTCAAAGTTTATGGTAATGATTATTATTATTTTTATTAGATGCGTTTCAAGCATTTTTGTGTCACCGGCGAGAGTTTGCACAGATAAGGACGCGGACAGGCGGGAAATCCCACCGGGAATTTACCCGTGAAGAGATCTGGGAGCGCGCAGAGGTTGAGAGTGCGTGTTTAGGTGCATTAGCATCAGCTTAAATAGCAATAACAATAAGGAAGCGACGGCGCGCTCTCGGCGGCATGCTCTGGTACTGTCGTTTCGCCGGAATGTGGCCTCAGGTGACAAATGGGAGAATAACATAACCCCCAGAGGGGGCGACAGTCAGAGCGCGAGAGACCAGAATAGAATAGGGTTCAGCCGCCAGTCCGACGAAATTCGACAACACGAACAGACAAAGACCACCCCACACATTTTAGAATCCCATTTCGGCTAAGGCAACAATTATCATCGAACGCCGCCGTGAGCAATGCAAAGCGATTCGGTATTCAATTTCCCCTCGAAAGAAACAAAAAAAAACGATAATGGTACTGTCGTCCCTCGGGCAGCAGCAAAACTCCGCGCGTTATCAATTTCAATCCCGCAGAGGACGGCGTCCTCTCGGAACGCAAACAAAAAACCAAGCGGAAATGTCCGAATGCGAAGCGAACCGAGAGAGGAAAAGAGATGGCAGCAGGCAAAAAAAAGGACACAATCGCAGCATGAAAATGGATCGCATAGCCCACAAACGAACGACGAGATGTCGATGAGCACAGATCGAATAACGAGGATAATAAACAGAAATTAGAATAATCATGATAGAACGGTTCACGATTATGATTGACAATTTGATGGAAAGATTGCGAGGGGAGAAGGGTAGAGGGAAACTTTTCTTAACGGGATAAAAGATAGGATAAAAAAACAACCGAGATCATCGTATCGTCAACCCAGAGTTTCGAAGGCTTTGGAATATCCAAACGAATATCGAAACAAACAGCAATTTGAAGAGCAATACCACACCATCTGAAGAGATTTAGTGTTCAAAAGAAAAACGTTGTGATTACCAGAGAGTAACTGAAAAAGGGCTCATTTAAAAAATAGTTGATAAAAACTTTATTGTGATTAAACATAATATCAATCAAATCAAATAATGTACTAAAAGCTAGAAAATAATTAGGCAAGTAGCAGTTAGTAGACATCACACCTCTTCGTTCATTAATCTAGGGCATTGATGAGACTATGTTCATGATTGATGAAGTTTTGAGAAAATATGTAATCCACCATTTTGTAACGGTCGCCATCTTGGATTAAATTTTTTTTATAAATAACTATGTTCTACTAGTCAAGCCCTTTTATTTGATATCAATATTGATGGGGTTTTGACCAAAAAAATATATATCGCAATTTTGTGATGGTCGCCATCTTGGATTTTCGGTGTGTTCCAAATTTCAGATCAATCGGTCACCTGGAAGGGAGTCAAAAATGTGAGGCAGCACTACAGACAAAGTTACAAACGTACATACAAACGGGTTTAAAAACAGTTTAAAATGATTGAAAAAATGTATCTCGAAAAGCTTCAGTTGCACAAAAACTCCTTTAGGAACAAGTTGTGGGAATCTTTAATTAAAATTAAAAATGATTTTTTTGAATTGAAAATTTACTTAAGATTCAAAATCTTCAATTTTATTTGTGAAAACATTAAGCTATTGCGGAGATTTTGATTCAGATACACCCATACCTCGCTTTGCGGCCTAGATCCGTTCCACGAAACTTGGGCGCAAAGCGAAAAGCCGTATAAGGAATCAATTTTTATCATACAAATTCATACAGATGCAATTGAATCGGTGCCATAGTTATAAAATATGTAACATGGTTTATTATCCAATATGCATTTAATCTTTTTATTCAATTTAAAATCGAAATTACATACACAACAAGTACATACATTTGTACATTATATAATAATAGACTCCGAAAACCAACAATAATCCATAAACAAAAACGAAACAACTTCATGTTACATAAAATATGTGTATTCATACTGCAATTCCATTCCAAACCACCACTTTATTGATACTTCGATCATCTGAATTGGTTCAGTAGTCCAAAAGATGAATTTAAAAAAAAAGTCATTTCTGGAAAAAACGGGAAAAAGTTGATTTTTCGGAACACCTTAAAATGTAAAATGTAAAATGAAAAAATAAGAAATGCGGATCCACTATTGTTCGACAATGAACAAAACTACCAGTTTTTACGAAAATCTGAGAACCACTATAGCGGTTTGACATGGAATGGCTGTATATCGACATCGAAAAAAAGTTTTTTTTGCCATTATAACGAATCATTTTAAGTCGTAAATTGAAAACGTGACTTAATTGAAGACGACTGTTATAGCGAAATGCCGTATAAAGAGCGGCCGTACAGCGAGGTATGGGTGTATAGAGTAACGACGGAGTAGCTCAAAATAGAAAAAAAAGGTTATTACCACTGACAGCCCAAACTAATACTCGCGGAAACCTTCGGTACTCAAAAATTGAGAAAGTTTGAATTGAAGGAATGCAAAATTCAAAATGTTGAAATTTAAAAAAAAGAATAGAGATGAAGCGAAATGAAAAACTGTTTTATTGAGAAAAACGAAAATTGAAATTTTAAAAAATTGAAAATTAAAGAAATATGAAATTAAGAAAATTGAGAAAATTTCAAATGGAAAAAATAGATGGAGGTTCGAACTGAACATCCAGAGGATTTGAAATTTAATTATTAAAATTATTAAAAGTGAAATTACAAAAATAGGAAACGAAATTTGAAAAGAAATTAAATTGATTTA
This sequence comes from Toxorhynchites rutilus septentrionalis, assembly GCF_029784135.1. Lineage (NCBI taxonomy): Eukaryota > Metazoa > Arthropoda > Insecta > Diptera > Culicidae > Toxorhynchites > Toxorhynchites rutilus. The sequence goes on along the minus strand of NC_073744.1, from coordinate 16,323,971 downwards.
ATTTAAAACGAACGAAATGAAAAGTTGAAAAATTCAGTAAATTTAAAATAAGAAAATGATAAAATTCAAGATTGAAAAAATTTAGCAACTCGCATGCCAAATTAGCCGCAGCGTCGACCCGCTCCGATTTTTTTGAAACTTGGTACGTAAGGTTTCTCAACAGAGTATTTTAAATGTTTTTGTTTGTCTAAATACAGGGCGGACTCAATTATATAAAGTCTCCAATTTCTTTTCATTGTATATAATCGAATTGTTTTCTATATATATATATATTTTAATATAAAAGAAGAATTTAGTTTTTGATTCATCCCCTCAAAGTCATAAAATACCTTTTTCAAAAAATCCAAATTCTTCCGTAAATTCGATTGAAGCTTAAATATTTTTATCAACCAAATATAATCTCTCTATCCACTCTACAATTCGTACTTTGACACCAACTTCAATCTATTTTAGCAATTCCTTCGAAGCAATTCCTGGTCAATCTTCTACTAGAATCTACCAAAATCAAGATTTCTACTCCACTGTACTCATAACAGTCAATTAACTTTCACTTTATCGTTGAAATATTTCAGTTTCGCTTGAAATAAATCATATTGAAAATAATTTTTAAAAATATATATTTTTGAATCGAGTCTAAAATTGTATATAATTGAGTCCAACCTGTAGATCATTAATTTCCCAACAACTTTGTCAAACAACACCTTTTTATCTGACATCTGGATTTCGGGTTACGATTTTTTTAAGAAAAAAAAAGATCAATGAAAATCGATGTGTATTGATACATTGCAATTGGTCGTGTAATAGAATTGCTCTTCAGGGAAATTTTAAAATTAAATTAATCAGAGATTAAGAAATTTTAAAATTGAGAAAATTAAAAATGAAGAAAATTGAAAAACAAGTAAAACAATTGAAAATTTTTGAAGCTGAGAGAATTTAAAATTAAAAAATTGGAATTAAGAAAATGGAAAGATGAGAAAAATTAAGACAAATGTATTTAAAATTTGTGGAAATTTAAAATTCAGAAAATTAAAAAAAATATATAAAATTTGAAATTGAGAAAATTTAAAACTGTAAATTGGGAAAAATGAAAATGAAGGTGATACAAAATTGAAGGAATTAATTTAAAATAACAAAGAAAAAAAATGAAATCCAGCAAATATAAAATTTAAAAAAATCAAAATTAATAAAAATAAAAAATGGGAATTAAAATAATTATAGATTGGAAAAAATGAGACCCAAGAGGAAACTAAAAATTGAAATAGTTGAAATATTGGAGAATTTAAAAATGGAGAGAATTTGAAATAAAAAATATTACAAAAGCGAGTTGAGAAATTTTGAAATTGAGAAAATTCAAACGCGAACGTAAAATTGAAAATGAAAGTAATTCAAAATTTAAGGAATTAAAAATAAATACAGAATAAAATGGAATCCAAAAAATATAAAATAAAATAAACACAATAAAAAAGAAACCTGAAAAAAATTAAAATTAAGATAATTATAGATTGAAAAAATTGAGACCCAAGGAAACTGAAAAGTGAGATAACTGAAATATTGAAATTTAAAAAAAAAAGACGGGTGGGTAATGTCGGGGACATAACCGGAGTGACGTAGGACTATACAAAGGGGACAGCTTTTGTTAAATATATATTTTAAATATATTGTTTTATTTTCTTCTCCTACGTGAATACCTACCTATCTACCTGAAAAATGGATTAGTTTACTGTATGGTTCTGAAAAGAACATTTGGTGTTGTGTTTTTGTTATCACTCGATATTCCCATCTTGTTCGGTTAAACCTTCCTGTTTAGCTATTGCGTTTGCCACTCGCCACAGCTTTCAGTTTCTTCCCATCCAGCTTGTTACATGTTGTTCAGTAAATTACATTTAATGCGACGTGCCGGAGAAACACTCAGTGTCGCATTGGAGGCGATTTTAACCTGTAATTGAACATTTCCGATGACAGTGGTACAGTGTCTACTTTCAATGTGGGGTCATAATTTGGACCCCGAACTCTATGGTCACAAAAATGTCGCATTACAGGTCCATCCAATTATCTAAATGTCGAGCTAAATATAAATTACTGTACTTTCAATCTAGAAGCAATTTAAGAATTGGTGAAAATTGAATAATCGGGAAAGTCCCCAACCATCAATAAGCTCAGAACAACTGCCAAATTCACATACTCATCATATCCTGGTAAACAAATCATGAAAAAAATCAATTTGTGTTTTATTATTATTTTGGATATTGTTTTAGAAAGCATTGAACAGTATTTCCTAAACTCTTTTTTGGAAGGTTTAATGGCCCTGAAAAGCGCCGTGTTTTATGGAATGGTTCCAATTTAGAAAACTGTGTACTCGTGGTTTTGAAAAAAAAAACATTTCGAACGCCCTCGATGCCGCCTTGTTCTGGATTTGCCACCAACGCAGTTTGTACAAAGAACAAACTTTTTTCTTCTGCTACCTGCTGTCGTTTTGCGATTGCGTTTGCCACTCGCCACTCGCTGCAACTGCCTATTGTTGTCTTGATGTCCACCGAACCGAATGTGTTCTGTTTCGAATGCGGGTTTTCTTATCGTCGCGAGCAGCTTCGCCAGCCAACACGATCACTTCGGCGGCCGAAACTATATAATGCCGGCTAGGTGGACTGGTGCTAACGCGCTCGGCCTAGCTACCCTTGCGGGGAACTCCAGATCAACACGGTTCGAGCGGGATTTTGCCTTTCCCTTCACTTTTCCTCCTTTACCTCCTTTACAAGTCATGGCTGCTTGGGTTGGTTTGTTGATGTGTTGTGATGCGAACCGATGTGGTGTACAGTTTGAATGAGAATGATCGTTACGGCAGCGGAGCGGGGATTTTTAAGCTGACTGGCTGGCTCGAGAATTACGCATATGTGAGACTGCGACCAATGTTTCGTTCATTTTTTTCTTTTTCCTTTCCAATCGTGCTTCATTCTATTTCGCTGTTGCTCTGGTTGCCCGTTTTGGTCGGTACGATTTGAGGAGCACAAAATGGACCAATCAAAAATGGGCACATAGTGCATTTGGACAATGCTTGATATTTCACAATTATTCAATTATTTATCTCAAGAAAAATGAAATGTTATTCGTTATGATAGATGCGTAGATATTTTTCCTATCAATTGATGCAAAAACATATGCGATCTATTGAGAAATGCTCGAGTTATAAGCGTTCCAAATCTTGCATTTTTTCCTACTTGTTCAGTGCCTAGATTTCCATTTCACCCCCTATATCTTCCGGTTAGACGTAGTCCTACGTCAAAAGGAAAATTAAGAGAGCGTATGCAAAATCGAGATTCAGAGTCGAGAAAATCAAAAAATTAAACAAAACATAGCTAAAACATTAAAAATTGAAAAGATTCAAAATGAAGAAAAATACGAATCGCCAAAATACAAAAATTCAGATAATTTAAATTAGGAAAAATGAATATTTACAGCTGAGGAAATTGAAAATTAAGGAAACAGAAAAAAACCAAATTAAGAAAATTCAAAACTTAAAAAAATAAAATTGTAAATTGTGTGAATTGGAAAATTAAAAAATATAAAGAAAAAATTATTGATAAAAAAATATTGAAAAATAGTATAATTGAAAAAAGTGTTACGGGGGAACTTCAATATAACGTACCCTCGTTATAAAGTACCCTAGATATAACGTCACTCGATGTAACGTACACATTTTCAATGGACGAATTTCATCCCAACTCGACTTAAGAGTTCGTAGCTCTATCTCAGATTGCAGTCAAACGTTGAGGGTGTAAAGACATTAGTTATTTGAGCAACTTTGCATACGTGAAATATTAAAAAAAAATTAAACTTCTTTTTGAAAAGGGTCGTTTTTTTTCATATTTTTTACAAAAAATTATCATTCAAAACCTATAATACCTACAAAATTTTGGTCAAACAATGAAATGTAGGATTTTTTTTTAATTCTCATGGAAAAATGTGTTTTTTTTAAATTACACTGAATTGCTTAATGTGACTTGTGACTTGTAGGAAGATGTATGAACTATTCGTATAATTCTCGTTGAGAATTAAAAAAAATTTAGAAAATAAAAAAAAAATTACAAGCAAGCGGTCATTTTATCTATTTACCCTCAATCAATAGTATAAAGGGAAACATCATGAGAAAGGTTGGCTTTAGCTTCTAGTTGGATATTTTCATTATTATTTACTAACTCGGTTTGGGTAGTCACAATGAAGTAATATGAGCTGTTTCCGAGTTCTTTATCATGCTTCGATATAGCGTACAATTCGATACTACGTACAGTTTTGAAAGTGAAATGTACGGTATACCGAAGTTTCCCTGTAATTCGAAATTGAGAACTTGAAATAACGAAAATTAGAAACTAACAAAATTGAAAAAAAATTAATGGAGAAAGAACAAATTGAAAAAAAAAAATCAGAATTATGAAATTTGAAATTAATAACATTGAAAATAGAGACTGTTTCAAAGGTAAGAAACTCAAAATAGAGAAAATTCAAAATTGTGGGAACAAAATAATTTTAAAAATTGTAATCTCTCGATTATTATTTTTTTATTATTTTGAAAATCGAAAAAACTTCACATTAAAAACCTGATTAACTTTAATAATCTTAATAATTTTAATAACCTTCAAACCTCAAAAACTTCAAATACCTCAATAACCTCAACAACCTCAATAACTTTAACAATCATGAAAACAGAATTTGCTCCGCACCCAAACGGTTAGAAACCTCAATAACCCTAATAATCTTAATAACCTTAACAACCTTAAGAACTTTGATAACCTCAATAACCTTCATAACCTTAATAATTAATAATTACTAATGATTAAGATCATTAAGATCATAACCATAATAACCTTAACAACCTTAAGAACTTTGATAACCTTAATAATTAATAATTACTAATGATTAAGATCATTAAGATCATTAAGGTTATTGAGGTTATTAAGATTATTAGGGGTATTAAGGTTACTGCGATTGTTAACGTTATTAAGGTTATAAATTTACAGTACAGAACGTTTCTTCTGTGATGTGTACATTCAATAGTGCAGTTCTTCAACATTTTCATATCACGTTTCTAAAAAACGAAACACAACTGACCCCTTCGACTTGAAAATTTAAAAATACAAAAGCATTCTCCACCCGACGGTAGCAACATCGACGCGGTGTATCATTTCATCGAGCTTTATTCTCGGATTTCAGATTGAAAACAGAATCGCACCGCGATTTCATTCACAGAGTTGGTTTTGACCCTGGGGGAAGAGGTTTTCCGTATCGAGAAAAACCGCTGTGTGTGACATCAGCATTCAAAACAAGATTGTTGACTGTTCATTGGCCACGAGCGAGATGGTCTGATAGAAATTTAAACTGACATCTTCTATGCTCCCGTTCGTCGCAATAAGTTGGAAGCACTGCGGAAAACGAAAATATTTGATGGATGGAATTTCTATATGTTTTATTTTATAAATTCTCTTTTTTTTACGCGATTTTTTACGTGATTTTTTTTTACGCGATCATTTTACGTGATTCTCTTGAAATTACGCGATTTTTGTTTCCGCGGTTTACTCAAAATTACGCGATTTACTCAAAATTACGCGACGTACTCGAAATTACGCGATTTGGCACTGCCTGCCGCCGCTTCGTTGGGGAGGGAAAGAAAAGAGAAGAAATTCTGTGAAAGCGTGAAAGAGTGTGGTAGTGGCGAGCGCGCGCCGGTGATGAGACAATCTTTTTTACGCAATTCCCTCAAAATTACGCGATTTTTTTTGCGCGCACGCATTCGTCGCATAAACAAAGAATTCATGAGTGCGTATAGGAAGGTTTTCCACAAAAGTTTCATGATTTATAAATTTAATAAATAAGTAAATAAAAAAATAGATTGAATGAATTTTATTTAAAAAAACACACATTAATTACTTTCCAAGAAACTGTTTTGCTATGCCTTTTTTTTCGTCCGTAACCTCAAACTTCCGATTGAAAGAAAGAATGATTTTTCTGTTGATTCGAAATTTTGCTTCAATTTTTCATTTTCTTTGTACAATTTTTTTCAATCTTTCACAAAGTCTCATAGATTATTTTTATGCAGTTTTTCAATTCAACCAACGGTTTTCTAGCTACAATTTTATAGTTCATCCTGAAATACCTACGACTTTCCCAAAAGTTTTTCTTCTTTCAGACATTTTATTTTTTTTCAACTGGTTTAAAATACTTCTGTGCTGCCAATTTGACCAAAGTTTCAGAGCAACAATTACGAATACTTCCTGGTCATACTGGGTGAAATCACTCACTTCTTACTGATCGAAAGGAAACATCCCAGCAAATGGGATCATTTTTCAACAGTACTCACAAAAGGACGCACTTGAATCCAATCCAAGAGTATAATTTGTTTGTTTCCGCCATTGACTGGCGACCACCACCAGACTAGAGGACCAAAAGACACACGAAAGAGCTGGCCACTCTTATTCCAATCACGTAACCATCATCTCACGTACTCAAAACTATTGCAGCGCGCAAAAGAAAATAGTCATCCTTCCGTTACCTCGCCTCAATCGACACCCCCTCTTTCGTCGCTCCACCATCCCGCGTTCAGTGTATTTCCCAGCGGTCAGAAAACTTGAGACACTTTGGCAAGCACAACATTTATCTCTGATTGCCGAGGCCCCGACGACGACGTCGACAGCGTCGTTGGCCACCGATGGTTATGCGGAAAGCGAGAATCTACGTGACCATATTGCGACCCCAGGTTGACCAGCGCCGGATAGACGAAGGGAGGGCGGGAGAGAGATCCGAGGGAATTGTGAAAATACAGACACGTACCATCGCCTTAATCGAATAGCAATTTAATCTGCAACATCAGAAGATATGAAATTGTAGAACCACGTCGGAGAGTCAACAGGTTATAACAACAACAACAACGGCAACAGCGAGTTTGTCAACAGTTTTTCTTGTCCGTCGTTGTGGCCGTGAGAGATCGCAAGTGAAGATGTGTGGTTTGGCAGCCGCTCAACTTTAGTCCACGAACTACCTCGTCGAGTGGCAAATTCAACTGATTAATTACCAACAGGTCGAATACATGTGTTCGGGAAATGAGTCTGACGAGTGAATCACCGCCTTCATGGGACACGACAACGGCGCTGAGGTTTGGTCAAAGTGCAAACCCGAGTAATGTCGGCTCAATCATCGCTGAATAGATTGTAATTTTAGCGTTGATTTCATCGAGGGGTAATTAGTCAGCGGTGGTAATCAAGAAGACTCCAAGATTGTCTCTGTGCGCTTCAGATTTGAGAAAAAAACGATCTTCGATACACATTTTGCGACCGTTTCTTCCGAAATGAAAAATCGACACTGATCTGTCAAGCAAACGACAACAAGTTTCTTCCCCCATCCGGGCTCAGATAACCCGCGCGGTGACAAATTTCCATCCCACCCGAAAATACAAAAGTCAATTTGTAATTTGCGTTCATTACCCGTCTCGGCGATTATCCGGGCCGAAAATAACTGCGAGCTGTGACATAACACGATCTTCTTGTTCACAAATCTCCAACAGTCAGCATGCAAGGTTCTTCTCCTGCAGCAGCAGCAAGACATGCGTCAGTGAATGGGATGCGTGTAATGTCTCGCGAACACTCACACACACAATTGAAATTCAGTCCGCGTCTATTCGGAGGTGAATGGTGGCTAAATCTATTTCAAACGTTGTATAATCGATGATTGACAAGTATTCGGGCGCGAGATGACACACGCGGCGCTTCTTTTTCTTCCTCACATCGTTCCAACGCGGCTCATTAAGTCGAATAGGGAGGCGATCTGGCGTAGCGGTAACATCCATACCTCTCACGCTAAAGGTCACGAGTTCAATTCTCACTCTCGACATTCTTCCGAAATGGAAGGTAAAAGTGACGAACCAGCCAAATGTGTTGAAAGTCACTATAATACAGAAATAAAAAAAAAAAAAAAAAAAAAAAGTCGAATAAACGAGTTCCATTTTCTGCGCTGAACAGAAGACACAAACGACACTCGATAACGATGAAGAGAAACAGCGAAGGGGGACACCTAATGAGAGAGTGATTATTGGGTTTGAAAGGGGAACCTTAACTTTGATCATACATAACATAAGTTGGCAACGACAAATGTCTCGGCGGGAAGGTTCAATGAGCTGCGAACTTTATAAAAGCAATTTCTTAAGCTAATACATACTCAACTCACTATTGCCGAAACCAAATGAGTCTGGCAAATCCAATGCATTCCAACTCTCGACCGCATCTTACGCTTCGAGGTTTCAGATGAAGTCGAGGTCAAACAGAAGAAACCTCTGTCCAGAAACTCGAACTTCGAATATGAACCCCTATGAATAGTTCCAAAAAAAGTCCCTGATAAGTCCCGGGATGTTTAATGAGAACAATCGTTTTTCGGGCAAAGCTGTATTTATCCCTCAACTTAGTTTCTTTCGAGGGCAACACGAGGGTATAGCGATTTTCCAACATTTCGATTCTCTTTCTGTAGTACGAAACGTCTAAGTTTTTGAAATATGCCTCAGTGCCACTCTGCAGAGTGTCCATTGGAACCAGAAGTGTGGTAATGGAACCACGTTTCATCCATTGTCACAAAACATCGAGAGAAGTCCACTCGATTACGCTACCACAACGCCAAATCGGCTGCTGAATCACCAACGCGCCGCTGTTTTTGGTCGACGGTCAGCAAACGCGGCACCCATTGCGCGGATAGCTTTTTCATGTTCAAAATGTCGTGCAAAATGTATTCCAATCTTTCTTTTGAAATGCCTATGACCCCAGCTGACTCGCGTAACTTCACTACACGATCGTTCAAAACGATTCGATGCACTTGTTTTACGATCTCTGGATTCGTAGTCTCTTTTGGCCTTCCCGAGCAAGGTGCATATCTGCGGTGCTTGTACGCCATTTCAAATTCACAATACCAGCGATAAACTATTGTTCTCGAAGGAGCAGAAGGGGAATAACATATGGTCAACCCCTGAATTGATTGTTCAGGAGTTTTCCCATCAAGAAACAATGTTTGATCAAAATACGATATTCTTCTTTTTCCATTTTATATCAAAATGCTCAGGTAGAGACACTTGAACAACTGTATTTGTGAACAAATAAACGAAATGTCATGAAACTTCATACATAAGCTAGTGAAAGAGGAACCTCTAGAAATGAATCTTGTTCATTTTTAGTGGCGCCATCTGTTGGAAAATCCTTTTCAGGGACTTTTCAGCCCATGTAGTACATTCTGGGAAATATATTACGGGAATTTGTAATTTCCCGATTAATAATTTTCAATATTTTTTTAAAGTTGGCACTACTGACTGTGGTCTAAATGTTCATTTTGAGCGCGATCTGCCATTTAGTTTATTTACAGCGTCTTCAAGATGTTATCTATTTTTGTTCGGTGATATATGATAGGGATAATTCCATTGGTCAAAGATATTGTGTGAAATTTCTCATGCCGAAACGACGAAAACGGTGCAGAATACATTTGGTGACACAACTATGTCGAAAACTCGGGTGTATAAATGGTATTAGGCATTCTAAAACGACCGAGGACAGATGAACAATTTACCACGTCAATGGTCGACCATTCACCTCTTCAATTGAAGAAAACACCCACAAAATAAAGGGAATGGTGCACGTAAATTGGCATTCAAGTTTGAGAGAGCTAGCCCGTGAATCAAGTATCTCTCACGAGATTCTTCGTCATACTTTGGTTGATGCTTTGGGGGATGAGAAAAATCGCGGCACGACTAGTGCCAAAAATGCAAAATTTTCTTCAGAATTTAATCGCAACTAAAAGGCTGCAGACATACTTCAACCCGAACTAAATATTGATAAATGACGCTAGTTAATGCATACGTTGAGACGGCAAAAGTTCCATAGGGAACGTGAACGCCATTCAAGAAGAAAAAGAAGACATGCTTCAACGATCAAATTCTGATCCTACGTTCATCCAAAGCATAATTACTGGCGATATGGCCCATTGTAACTTTTTCCTAGTTTCGAAATTCAAGTTCGTGAGACCTATTATGACGACATTGGAGACATAGAAACGAATTCGCTGCGTGAACTAAAGGCAGTTCCAGTATATAGCTATGAAAAATGTTTCGATGATTGGATTGTTCGCTGGAAAAAGTGTATTGTTTCAGAACGGGCCAGTCTTGAAGATAAAAAAAAAATCAAAGAAACAGAATGCGATGTCGAAATTTCAAGGCTTTTTTTAAAATGCTGTAACTTCGTGATCTTTTTTCAAAGAAAATACTAAACTCGCAGAAAATTCGAATTCTGCTCTCGTTATCATTGATTGTATTCGTTTTTTATTGTTTGCATAGTCTCGGGACTAAGAGCGCTATATTTTTTCACATTTTTTCTGGAAAGCTGAAGATATTTCACATAACATATGTCGAAACCAGAGAGGAGTTTTGTTTTCGTTTTTGAGTTATGATTTTTCAAAGTTACCCGATGGTCCAAAAACTCATAAAAAAGAACAGTTGATTGGCTTTAATTTGATATGTTGATCATCTGAATCGGTCCAGTGGTTCAAAATGGTTATGAATTTTTGAAATGGAAAAAAGAGAAAAAAGTTGATTTTTCGGACAACCTTAAAATGGAAATGGTCACCCTAATAAAAAAATAATAAAAAACGGGTCTAATAATGTGCGATAAAGAACAAAATTATCACTTTTGACAAAAATCTGAGGACCACTATATCGGTTTGGCATGGAATGGATGTATATTAGGGTGCCAATGAATGTATGGGAAAAAATCGACCCTAAAATTTCAAAAAGTTACCCTATACAAAATGTTCACCACCTCGAAAAAACACCCCATGCCAAATATCAGCTCAATCGGACTTGGGGGAGAGTGGCGCAAAGCGGTCAAAGTTTTAATTTTTTGAAAATCGAAAAATCACCCAAGGAGTAAAGGGAGTAAAGGAAATCGGGGTTTCCAAACAAAATTGTTCGGTGCCAAATGTCATAAAATTGCATGAAACGTCGAGATCTAATGTCATCTCGAAATTTTTTTTTGTCAAAAATCGATACTCTGGGACAGAGTTGTTTTTGGAATACGATAACAAACGTATGGTTTTGGGTGCCAAAAAAACAGTTATCTCGATTTTTCATTCGGAACTTGTTGCGAAATGTGATTTGCACGATAATATACCCTATGCAAAATATTAGCTCATTCGAATTTCATTCATTAGTGTTGCAGACGTTAAACTTTGAGTTTTTTGAAAACCGAAAAAATCACTGGAAATCGGGATTTTGTAATTTTTTTTTTGATGCCAAATGTCTTAAAATTGAGTCCGATTGATATTTGGCATAGTGTGTTTTTTCGAGATGGTGAACACTTTTTATGAGGTAACTTTTTGAAATTAGAGATGAAATCCCGAAATACAGCTGGTTTTGTGATTCCGGATTCTAAATGAACCAAGCTTTAATCCACAGTACGAAGAGAAACATTATGAGATAGGCTGGCTTTGTCTTCTAATTTAATTTATTCATTAACTTTACTAAAACAGCAACACCATAATGTATTATAGGCTATGTTTGTGCGTACAACCTTGAAAGTGAAATGAACGTTATATCGAAGTTACCCTGTATATGTAATTGTAGAATATATGAATAACTTGAGGTAGTGTACTTTCTTTAAAAAATTGTCAAAAAACGTCAATATGCCAAGTTTTGAAAGGTCATACAAAATCAGATTTGATGATATTGCGCTCAACTGTGGGATTTAAGCACTTGAATATTATAGCAAGAAAGGATAAATATTGCGAAACAGCTGACGCTAATTTCGTTTTTTTGCCTGATGGCCAGCGATTCTCCCACTGTGCAATGGTCTAAAAGGAAGGTTTTTTGGAGAATGAATATATTCAGCAAAATAGAGAAAAAAAGCAGCCGGAAAAGAATAAATATTCAAAATTCAGGCAAAATCAGACAGTTTGTTTTTATCTTTTTTTCTTAGAAACACACACCAAACCAAAAATATAAAAGAAGTATATTGTGAGCCTAAAAATTTTGTTAATTCAAAATTGTAGATATCTAATCTCCATATCCTCAGTTACAGCCTTACGGATGTTATTGAAATTATTTTAAGTTTCCCTTAGCACCGTGTTATAAATTGACAAGTGTATTTTGATGATGGGAGTTTTTGAAATCACTGTAGTGAAATCGCTCATAATTTGCTTTCCCGAAAAATGTATAGCATTAGGGAAGACGGGGTAAGACCACCCCCCTAAGGAAACCAATTTTCAGTTAAACGTCCTTTAGAATCTGCCCTATTTGTTGTGCTCCAATCATTGAGTATATAATAATCTACTACTAAAAAATGTGTAACTATTGATTAAATAACTTTTCTGACGTTTTTTCATTAATTTTTGAAATGATAAAAAACTACCTTTTATTTGGCTGGCGGGGTAAGAAGGACCACCCGCGGCGTAAAACGGACCATGACGGAACAGTGTTGTCTAAGGTGCTAAATGTTTAGGGATATTCATAAACTACACACAAGCTTCTGAAAAGACCATCCATATTCCACGTGGAGAGTTTTAAAAATATTCCTGAAAAATTTATCAAATTTTCGGAATCTATAAGGATTATATATGTGGGCCTAAAATCTTTCAAATTCTGTTCACGTGAAGTCTAAATGGCCCCGAAGTAAGTATTTCTAGTTCTAATTCGATATGTTGTTTCGTTCAGCCAGCTCGAATACCAGTTCCTGGATACCTCACATTGTGATGGCGTAGAATCGATTCTCCAGCTGCAATAAATGCTCCACCAGTTCTTGTTCCTGAGAATTGGATCGATGGATCCGAGCTTCATCGTCGGTGATTTATTGACTTTGATTTGTTAGTGGTTCTAGGAATTCCAAAAATGACTGATGCTGTCCTGATGGACTTGCCGTTATCCACTGCCGTTTTAGCTATATTCAGTTTATCCAAAGTCCATTGCAACCGACTTCTTTATGTTCTTTCGAGGCATTTGTGTGTAAAGAGACAAACAAAAAAACGGTATTTTATTTGATATGAAAATCATTCAATATCACAACGTGTGGCGCTTTTACCCCGTCGAAAATGGTCCGACTGCATTATTTTGCACTGTACACGCATTTTATATTATACTTTACAGTTACAGTTTTTGTTGGAGAAATCCTTATTTTGGTTACCTTGAAAATTAGATCGCTTGCAGTCGCAATGGACGTAAACTTTTTTTTGTTTATAATTTTGATATTTCGTGCGCCCAAGTGTTGCAAGATGTTTCGTGATGGCAAAAATATGCTAGCATATTTGCCAAAATACTGAGGATTTCTTATAAAACTAGAAATGGTCCGTCTTACCCCGCCGGGCGGTCTCACCCCGTCTTCCCCTATAGCCACTTCAGGTGATTATAATCATTTTTGTGTTTTGATCATCGAATTCAGGCTGCGTGAGAGGTCCAATTTCCGAAGTGATGGAGACTTCTCAAAATATTCGATCGTTCGAAATTTTCTGAGAGTAAACAACTATTTGCAACATACACAATCGGCTCGGATCTCTTTGACACTCAACCGACATAGGAGCCGAGAAGTGGTCAAGAAGTTTAACTCGCGCAACGTTACATTCATAAATTTTTAAATTTCATTCACCGAGAACAACCATCCACCGGGAGAAAAAGGAATACCCCGATCGCATTGTGATCCAACCCTAATCCACCGTCATCCAGCTCTGCGAGAGCCACTAGAAAACGGTGCTCCGCTAGCTCTTGTACGATTATCCGACCAGATAACCTATTTTTAAAATCTCCCCATCAGTGTTCGTGTTTAATAACCTAGGCAAAAACAATTCCACCCACAGTAACCAATCGACCCACTAACGGGAGCAGCAAAGAGATGAACCGTCGCAAAGTGGAACAAATCCTACCGTAACACAACAGAGACGTGGGCATAAAACAGTAAAAAACGAACGAAAAAAAAAACACACAAAAGTACACAATCCGTCGGCCGTCGTCGCGGATTGTTTACACACTGCGCCAACCAAATGGATGCACCACAAGCCCCGACCGACCCGACCCCAATCCTTGCGCGCGGATTGCGCGAGCGGGGGCTGAAATTGACGGAAAATAACACTGAGTTGAACTGACAGACAGCTCAATATCTGCCGGTTTTGCGTCTCTCTCTCCCATGGTGGTGAAAATGAAAAGCCGGGAAAACAATTAAGGGATCCGGTTCCGCAGCAGAAGACAACAACCTGAGGACCTGAACCCCGGCGAGGTGCGAGGGTGGATTCTGCACTGAAAAATAGTGAACAATTATTATCTCTTGGCGTCGTTACACCAACCAGCAGAGCAGCAGACACAGTCGCAGGTTTTTGTAACTATGCGGGATAACAACAAAACCGATCGCGTGAGTGGCTGGGTTGGAAATCTGTTATCTGGCGTAATGAAAATCATGCTCAGAATGAAACAGATGGGAAACACACTTTAGAAACATTGGAAATGTGCTGGAAAAAAATATAAGAAGAAACCAACATTTTATAATCATTTTTTTTCATGGCTGTGTTCTCTGGAAATCGGATATTTTCTACGGATATTTTACCAGATTGATACAGTGCAACTTTCGTCCCTGCTGAATTAGCCCAATCTCAACACCTGTGACGATGAGAAGACAGCAGCAAGAAGGGATAGTGCAGCCACTTGCCACCACAGCCAACCGAGGTTTGCTGTGCAGTACACATAACAAAACGGTTAGACAGACAGTCCCGAGAGGCTCAGTCCTGGAAAAACGAGTACGTGAACACAACAACAGCAGAACTAACGTCGGCAAATATTGGTTGAAAACATCCGGCAAAGAGTGAAACAAAAAGCAAAACAATAATAGCGGCAATAATGACAAAAAAAGTAAATTGTATATCATTTTCTGAGATAAATTCATAAACGTTTTCACAACCCAACCCACCCACACTATACACAAATTGAACACCAGCTCTATCTGTTGTGTGTTCTCCACAGAATTAAGCTCTCCGAAAGCGGCGAAACCTATTTCAGCTGTTGAATGTGATTTCATGCTCTGTGCGCTATTTTCCGAACTGCTTGCGCGATACGGTGTGTGGGAGGGGGTAAAGCGCGGGGCGAAGCGAAAACGGAGACATTATGATTGCAATTTCTGGCTCGTTCTCTGGCCCACCAACTAGTTGGTAGTGTTCACGTTCTTGCTGTTCCAGCATGCTTTCCCCCCATCTGGAGTCCCTGGAGAGCTTAGCGCGCTGATTATATCCCACTTGTGGGCCTAGAGCGGAAGCGAACAAAACGGTGACCTGGGGTGAGTTTGGATTGAGATCTTCTATGTTCGCTCAAAAATGGATAAAAGTCAGTTCTAGGTTTTTATGTTCCGGATAGTAGACAACTGAGAAAGCAGAAATAATCTTGTGGCTGTTAAAATGTTGGTCATTGGTATATAAATATGAAATGATTCGACGACAGCTAAATCAAACATCGATTTTCAGTCGAAACTTGTGCCTTGAACTGCCAAAAAAAATATTTTTTTATCGCCGTTCATGCTGAACGTGATTTAATAAAATATAAAGAAGAAGAAAACCTAAGAAACTTGTAGAAAAACAAAAGTATTTGGACAACTGGCTTGTCATTTTCAAAACTAAAAAATCGGCCAGTTTCATTTTTGATTGAATAATTTTACTATACCGGGGTAAAATAAAATTGATGTATTCTCAAAACATTTTGATTTTTTTCCGTTCATTCCTGCAATCGTTTCCGTTTAATTTGGAAAGCAGTAGCTTTGATTGAACTTGAACTACTTTAAAGGGTTATATATTCATTATCATCGTCAAAGTGTCTAGAGATGGGCAAAATGGTTAATTTATGAAAAGAGACGGTTCATTTGAGCGATTCTACGGTTCTTTCCAAGAAGTGGATATGTAAAGAATGGAAGACGTAAAAAATAAGGTTCAAAACAATAATCAGTGCAGAGAATAGTAAAAATATTACTTTACTGAAGGTTTTCTCTGATATGTTTCCATCACAATAATCTTCTCTACATTTTTTAATTTATAAACATTATCTTTTCAATGTTATCTGATGAAGGTCTAATACATCTTTCACTGCAAATTTGTCCTGCTTTCGGAAAAAACTCGCTCACATGGTGCTGAAGTCGCCGGAATACATATTTTTTTCAAAAAAATATATATAAAAATATATAAAGATATTGCAACAGTGTTTTGGATCATGCGAGGATCGAAATTTGCCAACCATACATCAAACTCCTTCCATACAGATCACCGCGTGGTAGTTTCGTAGGCGTGTATTCTATGGATTTCATTTTTAGTGTCCTCATCAACGACTGGTGTACATAGTTGTACGTTCTGTTATCCCCAAAACGTTTCTACTTGAAGCGAGGGTCTAGCAGTATTGTTTAGGCTACTTATTCGTCTGGCTCAAGTTTTGTAAATCACTTTACCAGCTCCGAAATCAACTTATTACAGAGCTTTTTTATAATCACTAGAACTGATTTCTTTTGATCCATATAATATTGATCATGTTGTATTATCAGTCGGCAGAGTATAGCAGTTTTCGATAACGACACAGTTTTCTCTACGTTTAATATCCCAAACTTTTTTGAAATGTTTTGAATGGAATGTTTTCATGATTAACTGTATTATATAAGCCAAAACATTTCAATCGCTATCCATATGCGGAAGTTGCATGAACAAAATAATTGGCCATTTTGGAGTTGTTTGGAGATTTCGTAAATTACTGTGCTCTACTAGTCAAGCCCTTTCATTTGATACCCATATTGATGGGATTTTGACGAAATCTGTTGTCTGCCATTTTGTAACGGCCGCCATCTTGGATTTCCATTTTACATAAATAACTGTGCCCTACTAGTCAAGTCCTTTCATTAGATACCCATATTTATGGGGCTTTGAAAAAAATACATATTTCGCCATTTTGGGGTGGCGTCCATTTTGGATTTGGATTTTTCATAAATAATTGTGTTCTACTAGTCAAGCCCTTTCATTTGATACCCATATTGATGGGGTTTTGAAGAAATTTATTGTCTGCCATTTTGCAACGGCCGCCATCTTGGATTTTCATTTTACATAAATAACTGTGTCCTATTTGACAAGTCCTTTCATTAGTTTTCAGAAAATATATAATCCGCCACAATGCGCAAACAAACAGCTAAATAAAATCGCTAAAAAGCAGCACGAGAAACGTATATTTCTTCCGCACCGTCGCAGTCCACGGTTCTTCAGAACGAGCGTACGATCCACGGTTCTCTACCAATAAGCCGGCTTTTCAAAGAAACACGGTTCTTTTATGAACCGCAGTTCTTTTGAAAGGAGCCTCGGCTTTCAAATGAACGGCCCTTAAATGTACGACTCTTAAATGAACCGCGGTTCAAAAAAGACCCACGGTTCATTCAAGAGCCGTACATTTAAGAGCCGTTCATTTGAGAGCCGCGGTTCATTTTTAAAGAACCGTGGATCGTACGATCTTTCTGACGAGCCGACTCAAATGAGCGGCTCGTGAACGCTCGCCCGTCTCTAAAAGTGTCCCATTTTGCATGCGAAAGAACGCTCACGGCTAATCAATTGTGAGTCTCATCCATTTCGTTTCACCAAAACTGATTGTCTCGAACCGTCTACCTCAAAAGTGGTACAGGTCGGACTCGATTATCCGGAGTATTCTAGTTTAGATTTTTTAAATTTTCAGACCAGGAATTTTGAATAATTTGTTAATAGGGGAAGGGCGGTAAAGACGGACATCCTAAGTAAAAGTTGATTTGTTCGTGAATTTCACAAAAAATATATAGCTATCTCACCACAACTTAATAGTCTAGGTCTCTTTTCATAAGAAAATTTGTCTTTGAGGCAGAAATTTTGCAAAATGAATGTGTCCAGCATCTTTGGAAAAATAAGATAGAGTCGGGAAAGGTGGACACTAACTGAAAATTCAAATTTATGTACTCGATAATTTATAAATAAGGAAATTTAGAAAATCGATTTTTTTTTTCGATGCCAAATGACTTAAAAATGCATAAAACGTCGAGATCTGGTGTCATCTCGAAAAAAAAAATTTGGCCGAAAAACGACCTTTTGGGACTTTAGCCTGAGAGGCAATAAAGGTATAGGAAGAAAATAATTATCAAATTTAAAGAACCGACCATGTACATTTTGTTCATTGGCCAAAAAAATTACTTTCGCAAAGTTTCAGCTTAATCGGACATGATTTAGGGGTGCCCAAAAGCTCTCAAAAGTTTGAAAGTTTCATGCATTTTTAAGTCATTTGGCATCGAAAACAAAAATTCGGTTTTCCAAATTTCCTATAGTCCCCCTATGGATGATTTTCGAGAAACAAAAAATCAAAACTTGGAGCGCTTTGAGGCACCCCTAAACCATATCCGATTGAGCTGAAACTTTGCACAGATCATTTTTTTTTTGGCCAATAAACAAAATGTACTTCGTCGGTTTTTGAAATGCGATGATGACATTTTTTCCATACATCCATTGCCACCCTAGTGTACACAGTAAGTGTCAAATGTATTGATACACTGCATTGCAAGTTTGTTTGAAATAAAAATGAAATTTATCAATCATACAGGCGTGTCGGTCTTTCCTACCCTGTCCGTCTTTCACGACTTTTCCCTTATCTATATATATATAAATGGATTTCTGTCTGCCTGTCTGTCTGTATGTCCGATTCTTATGGACACGGAAACTACTGAACCGATCAACGTGAAAATTGGTATGTAGGGGTTTTTGGGGCCGAGGAAGGTTTTCGTGATAGTTTGAGACCCCTTCCCTCTCTCTAAGGGGGCTGCCATACAAATTAAACACTGCCATACAAATGAAACTGAAATTTCTGCAGTACTCGAGAATTAATCAAACAAATGGAACCAAATTTTGCATGTGGAGGTTTTAGGGTGCAATAAATGTTTTTACGGTGGTTAGACACTTCACCCCCCTCTCTAAGGGGGAGCTGCCATACAAATGAAAACAAATTTCTGCATAATGTGAAAACTAATCAAGCAAATGTAGCCAAATTTGTCATGCGAATGTTTTAGGGAACACGAAACGTTTCCATGGTGAATAGACACTCCTCCGCTCTCTCTAAGGGAGGGAACTGCCCTACCAATGAGGCATACATTTCTGCATAATTCAAGAACTAATCAAGCAAACTGAACCAAATTTGGCAGGTGGAGGTTTTAGGGGCAAGAAACATTTCTAAAGTGGTTCAACACTCCACCCATCTTTCTGAGGATGGCGGGGGGGGGGCGTATCTGTCATAGAAATGAAACACAAATTACAGGACACGATTTAGGGGGTGCCTCAACAGTTTTGACTGTTTGCCCCCTAGAATATCTCTCAAGAAGGGAGTTGATGAAATCGGGATTTTCAAAAAAATATTTAAATGCTTAATGCCTTCAAATTGCATGAAACGTCGAGATCTGATGTTATCTCGAAAAAAATAGTGACCGAAAATCGACCTTCTTGGACTTGAAAAATTCAAAACTTTGAGTGTTTGAGGCACCCCTAAATCATGTCTGTTTGAGCTGAAATTTTGCACAGGTCTTGTTTTTCAACCGGTGAAAACTGTGAGGTTGAAGGTTGTGCATGATTAATCAGTTATTGCCTCTGGTGGTATACTGATAAGCATGACTGTTATGGGCCAATTAACAAAATGTATGTGGTCGGTTCTTAAAATTCGATAATGATTTTTTTCCATACATTCATTCTCACCCTAACCTACACCCCAAGATAAAAATGTGCACATGAATAAATGTACCCGAAAGGAACTTTAAAATGATGTGTATCCCATCTGTATGCGTTGATTTTTCATTAAGTTACAGCATGTCAAAAATGACTTAAAATTTTCGACTTAGCACTCTTTTCCTCTAACTTTTGTCGAGTTTATATCAAACTATTATCCATACGGAGATTTGTTTCACCTAGCCAAAATGTTCCTGGAGAATATGCGCCGGTACACAATTGCCACTAATACAAAGTGACAATGTTCGTCTCGAAATAAATATTTTAACAAAACTAATCTGCCGAATTCACCTGGTTTCACTCTGTGACTTTTTTTCTTTTCCCCACAAACTGAGGTTAAATTAGAAAGAAAATTTCTAACGACAACGTTGAATGTTATTTTTTAGTTTGAGCTAAAGCACTACATTGGAATTCGTATTTCATCAATGTAAAAAGGATAATAATAATTTTATATATTGAAAATATGATAGGATTTTTTTCAAAAATTAGTGCTATATTCTGCAAAAATGGTTACAAATTCAATATTCGCTACCATCGCTAGTCACAAGTTTTTCCCATCTTTCTGGCAATTCACGAATTCCTTTAAAGAAATATTCCGCCGGTTTGTTGGCTATACACGAATCGATCCAATTTTTGACTTCATCAAAATGGGAGAAGTGCTGGTCAACCAAGCCATTTTGCATCTATCGAAAAAGGTAGTAATCGGACGGAACAATGTCTGGAGAATACGGCGGGTGGAATAGAACCTCCAATTTTAGCATTTCCAAGTATGCTTTGACCGGTTTCGCGACATGCGGCCGATCATTGTCGTGCTGCAAAATAACTTTACCGTGTTTTTGCTCGTATTGTGGCCTTTTTCCTCCAGTGCACGGCTCAAACGCATCAATTGTCATCGGTAGAGGTCGCCCGTAATGGTTTCATTCGGTTATAGCAGCTCATAGAACACCACACCCAGCTGGTTCAACCAACATATTCCGCGCGGCCGTCCAAGTTGATGCATAGCCGGGGTATCCATACGTTGCCCGACGTTCAGGATTGTCGTAATGAATCTACTTTTCATCGCCAGTAACGATTCGATGCAAAAAAGCTTTTCTTTTATGCCGTTGGAGCAGTTGTTCGCACGTGAAAAAACGGCGTTAGACGTCTCGTGGCTTCAGTTCATACGGCACCTAATGTCCTATCTTTCGGATCATTCCCATTGCTTTTAACCCTCCTGTACTCGCGTGCAAAATTATAACACGTATACTCGCGCACGGTGTCACAGACCGAAAATTGAACTTCTCTGTAATGTTGCCATTGAGTATTTTTCAGGCTTTATTAGCATTTATTTGAAAAAGAAGGTATGATTGAATGAAAAAACTCCAAAAAATATATTTTCTTCGTTTTTATGTTTTGATAGTCATCTAATTCAGCCTCATCAAAACAGAGTTATTTTTGGTACTCCAACACAAATAACGAAATTCGAATTTTTTACTGTTATTAATTAAGAGCAGAGATCGAAATGCTCGCCGATTTGAGACGAAAAACATCCGTTTTCACCCACAGGGAAAAATAGCTGAGAATATAGGAGGCCAGAGAATGTTATACGCTCACTTCGATTCTCGCGAGAAACGCAAAGCCGATTTTTGTTTTTCGGTGAGTTATGATTGCCGAAAAAAGGTTTCGTTTTCAGTGACTTCTTGATGCCGATAATGGTTTTTCACTTCTTCAGTACAGCTGAAAACATTGCATGAAAATATGCGGCAATACAGGGAAACTTCGATATAACGTACCCTCGTTATAACGTACCCTCGATATAACGTCACTCGATATAACGTACATTTTACCTCGATATAACGTACATATTTCCAAAGTGTAAAGGAAAAAAGTTTTCAATATTTTGCAGCGACCAATAAAACAGGCGGGTTTTGTATACCCAAAATTATCAATAGGCTCGAGCCTAAATAAATACATCTCCCCGAACGATCTTTATGGCGGGTCGTGTAAATAGTTTCAATAAGAATTTATGATTTTAACGGGAAAGAGGTAGGGGAAAATTCAACCAAGGATTTTCCAATATGAATGTAAGGAGGAAGAGAAGGAATGGAGATAGAGCGTTAGAGAGATAAACAGAGAGAAGGTAAGAATGAACAAGCTCCGCCTCTGGAGTTCAGTCGGTAGAAATTAAGATTAGGAATGCTTCGTTAAAAGAAAATGGATCAAATATAGGAGAGTCGGAACTCACAGCTTGGAGGAAAAAGTTGTATTTATTTCCTAAAGAAAGTGCCTTGGACCGCTCGGGCGCTACAATTTTTTTTCTGATAGAACAATGAAGTTTCTGTATTGTGATGCTAAAACAAGTTTTGTGCCTTCAATCAATTCCGAAATACAGCTGGTTTTGTAATTCCGGATTCTATATGAATCAACTTTAATCAACAGTACGAAGGGAAACATCATTAAAAAGGCGGACTTCGTCTTCTGATTGAAGTTATTCGTTAACTTTACTAAAACAGCAACACAATGATGTATTATAGACTACGTTTGTGAGTACTTTATTATGCTTCGATATAACGTACAATTCGATACAACGTACAATTTTGAAAGTGAAATGTACGTTATATCGAAATTTACCTGTATTGGGTTTCATCGTGAATGAAACATGAGGTGGATTAATATTTGTACAATTCAGACGCTGTCCAAATTCAGAGTTTGGACGCTGTCCTAACAGATTAACGTTGGTAAAGTTAGCTATGATTTCTCGCTCCATATTTTCAGTACCAAATGAGAGACGAAAAACCATTCTCGTTGAACTTCCGAGAACGAGACATCTCTATCTCTCTGAAAAAGAATTTTCGGTGAAAACGAAGAGACGAAAATATGAACAATACACGGTTCATCGGAAACTAGATTGATTGATTGAATATTTATCGTGCATCCGAGCGAGGCTTTCAATCTCTGATTAAGAGTAAGCAACTAAGTATAATTCATGGAAGTATGAAGAGCTATAAAATAACATAAAAACGTATTAATCGATTGTGGTTTCATTGGAGTAAGAATCGGAACATAGCATGACTGCATGCTCGAAGCAAACATATTTTTTTACATTTCATGCAGTTGTTGCGTGTTTTCGGATTTTTTTTTATCAAAGAGAAGAATGTATAACGTATTCTAGATAATTACCAGATGATAAAGGTTCTGGAATACATTTTTGTCTCTGTATTCTTGGTAAACTAAGAACTAATGCCTAATGCCTTAGATGGGACATAAAAAGATTATATAAAAGGATTTCTAGGAACTTTCTTTTCTTTTTCATGTTTTCTTGTAGATATAGTCCATTATAAAAAAATATCCCCGAAACTGTAACTGTTAAAAATTACCATAAGCCACCGACTAGTTTATAGTTTACTGTTTACAATTCTTCCACAAGTGAAATTCTCTTTCACAAGTGTGTATATGACCATTATATTTAGCGAATAACTTTACGAAAGTCAAACATTCATATTTTGCTTTTGAACGTATGAATCTAATGACGAATATATCGACCAATAGTTAATATATGGATCCGTTCAATCCAGTTACAAAAGGGACTGACATCAAATAAGAATGGTCCGGTAATGATCTTATGCATTATATTCAATGAATATTCCACGCCGCTAACATTAATTTATACATCTCATTCAACAATATTCTAGAATATGAAAAATGGCACTTGTCCAAAAAAGTTACTCCTATACTCGCGTCGGTGTGTCAGACCGAAAGTGTTAAAAAAGTGGCATACGTCCCCTTGGTACCAACACATGCGATACGCTAAACGTTGACGAACGACGAATAACGAAGCTAGAGAGAATCGTAAAGTCGTAGTGTTGATGTTTTCTGAGAAATGAACTAATTATTGATTTCTCGGTCTGACAGACCAATGCGCGAGTATAGGAGTGTTAAACGATCGGATATGGTTTGCTGAGCTACTCCAAGTGTATCTGCAAGTTTTTGTTGTGTTTGTGACGGATCTTGATCGAGTAACGCCTCCAATTATTCGTCTTCATATTTTTTTAAGCGGTCCGCAACGTTATTCGTCTTCCAAGTCAAAATTACCACTTTAAACCGTGCAAACCACGTCTGACACGTTCGCTCAGTTTGAGCATGGTCACCATAAACTTCCACCTAAATGCGATGATTTTCCGCAGCTTTTTTCTTCATACTGTAGTATTGAAGTAACACTCCCCGCAAAAACACTCTCGTTGGTACGAAATTCGACATATTCGAAGTGGCAAAAAACTATGTTGTTTACGCTTCAACTTTTTGACATATACTGAAGAAGACGCACAATGACAGTAGCGTTCCAACGGAAGTCTGGAAATTTGATTCACTGGAATACTAATCAGGTTACGCCATCTGTTGTAAAACCGAAGAAACCTACCGGCACACCTTATAATTCATAAAAAATCCAATTGACCTAACAGAAATCATCTGAGCTTAAGCTAGAACATAGTTGGACTTGAACTCATCAGATGATAATCACGCCATCATCCTAAGATAACGAAGACAATGGAAACAGATTAACAGATAATCCGAGATTTTTTTTTAATTTCTCCAATCAAATTGTGTAAGCACCTGTCATTCGAACGGCTCGAGAACCATCGAGAATCAGCTCCATTGGCTGAACGCGATGCTGGTAGTAATACCAAACCCATGTCCGTTCTACGGTAGAGAGCACCGTTTCTCACTTAATCCCCACAAGTTCCAACCGAGCACCTTTCATAATGGCAACTAACCAAACCAACATAGTTCTCACATATGGTTCCACATTCGATAGTTGCCGCTCTAGTGGAGCAGCAGCTAGCGCAAAAAAAAAGGAAGCGCAGAACAAACTGCAACCGGTGATAAACGTTGCTTTTTCCACGCTTCCCCTCCCACGCGCGTTCTCTCGCGCCACCGACCCAATAGCAGCAGCAGCAGTAGCAGCCGTTGTCGATCGTTCGATTGTTGTGGAAAAGCAACAGGCACCAGTTGCGCCTCGCTAATATAATAGACGCCGGGTCTAGGAAAAGAAGACAAACCGATAGGCTCGGGCCCGGTTTCTCCACCTCCCATTCCACTTCCATCAACAATGCACAACAAGCGCATCGAGAGAGAGAGAGAAACAGTTTCTTTCCGAAAGCCACATGATCCACACATAAAAGAAGCCATGAACAAGAGCAACAGCAGCAGAAAAGAAAAGCGCATCGGCAGCAACAATAACAGCAACAGTAAAAACAGCCGTAAAGAAGAGAGCAGCAGCAGCAATCGGGCCAAGCAAGACAAGCGACTTTCCCCCCACACACTGGCGCTGGTGCTTGTTCTCGTTAGGGGCTTCAGTTTCCGATTCCAGGGCTTCCGTGGCAGGAGGAAATACAGGATGTACACATTTGTGCGCTCACGACACGAGCTTCTTTTGTGATAGTTTGAAGGATTAGAAACGAGGGGTCTCGCTCTCTCTCTCTCTCGAGTGCAGGCAGCTTTCGTCCGAGCTAGGATACACGGGCGGTGGTGTCTCTTGGGTGTGCCCCTCTCTCTGGATGCACCACCACCAAATACAGGACCTGTTGAAGCTTCGCCAACTTGGATTCGAGCCAAGTCAAGAAGTTTTCCAGAAGCGTAATTTATCTTGACCCTGTGTAGCCGACCCGAATTGCCCTCTCCTTCTTTCCTACTTCCCCCGGACCAACCTCACCCCCTCAAAAGTCAATTCTTCTTCGGTCAATGGTGGCACGTTAAAAGAGGAAATTTATTTAAACATCCATAAGGAATTGCTAGTTAGGGCCAGTTAGTGGGAGCAGAAGGCGTGCCTTGGAAAAGGATTTGTTTTTTTTCTTCTTCTTCTTCTCTCTCTATCGGACTCCCACTGTGTCTGTGTGTCGTACGCTCTCATTTTCAATTTCCTCCAAGAACACACCGCACCTTTTGGAAAATTGGTTATTCAGAAACCGGAGAAACTAAACCGAGTGCGCATTGGGAGGTTCCCCCACGGAGTGATTGGTCAGCTGTTGAGCTGTACACAGCACTGCTGCTGCTGCTACTCGTTGAGAACGAAGAATTATTGCCTCTGTTCTGCACCATGAAGGAGGAGTGGTTATGGGTGGGAGAATGATGGGTAGTAGTGATTGGACACAACCCAGCAGCGCCCAGCGCGAGATATTGCAAGAATAGCCACTGACAAGCGTATACAACATGATGAAATGTGGGAGGATAGATTCGTTTGGATTAAGGATACAGGCAAAATTTATGGCTCTGTTCGGTCGCTGGTCTCGTGAAAGAAATTATCTCCTCTAAACGGGGAGGAGGAGGTTCCGCGTATTTCCTTCCTCCGTGACAATATTATTGTTTCTCCACGGTGCGATGTGGGGTTGGACTTCTCATCGAACTCATTAGATATTGTTAAATGATTACATAGACGAATTTCATGCCAACTCGACTGGCCGTTGGCAGCACCATCTCAGATAGCAACGAAACGTTGTGGGTGTAAACACATTAAACAACTTTGCATACTCGAAATATTAAAAAAAAAAAACTAGACTACTTTTTCTACAAAAGCCAAGCATTTTTTCTTGATTTTTTACAAAAACTTATTACTCAAAAACAATAATACTTACAAAATTCGGGTCAAAAGATGAAATGTATAAAATCGTTTGAATTCTCATAAAAAAATTCCAAATTTTTTTTGAAAGAAACTTTCGCTGAACAAAAATTATTTTAAAAATTAAAATACATTTTTCTCAAAAACGTATTTTTTTAAAATTCTTCTTCCGAAGTATGGGTGACTTGTTGGAAATTGTAAGGGCTATTCATATCTATTTTTTTCAGAATTAAAAAAAAACATGTTTTCGAGAAAAATGAATTTGAATTTCAATTTTTAATTTTTCATTTTTTTTTCAATTATTTTTTTAACAATATACTTGATATTTACTAATAAAAACAGAAATAATTTCCTACATTCCATTCTTCGACTAAAATTTTGTAGGTCTGATAGATTTTGTGAGTTTTTTTTTTGAAATTTTGAGTGTTTTGTTTGCTTTTTTTCGAAAAATCTTACTTGAAAAACAATGAGATCTAAAAAATTTTAGTTGAACAACGAAATGTAGGAAATTATTTATGTTTCCATTAAAAAATATCAAGCAAATTTTTGTGAAAAAAAAATTAACTAGAAAAAAAATATTTTGAAAATTAAACTTTCTTCTTCTTCTTCAATGGCACTAAAGTTCCTAGAGGAACTTCGCCGTCTCAACGTAGTATTACTTGCGTCATTTTTATTAGTACTTAGTTGAGATTTCTATGCCAAATAACACACCTTGAATGCATTCTGAGTGGCAAGCTCTAGAATACGCGTGATTACAGTGCAAGTCGGAGGAAATTTTTTTGAAGAAAAATTCCCCCGACCAGAACGGGAATCGAAACCGAACACCCGGCATGTTAGTTATGACGCTAACCACTCGGCCACGGAAGCACAAATTAAAAACAAATTAAAATTTATTTTCCTCGAAAACATGTTTTTTTAAATTCTAATAAAATAGATATGAATAGCCCTTATAATTTCAAACAAGTCGTCCATACATCGGAAGATGGGCACTTTTACAGGGAAAAAGTTATTCTAGCAAAAAGTTTTTCATGTTTTCTTTGAAAAAATTACAACTAATTCTATTTTTCTTCAAAGTGAAGATAGCAATATAGTGTATTCGGCAAAGTTTTAGATCTTAATAAAATATGAACTTTCGTCGGAGACGTCTACTTTCTATATTTTATAGTTTCTGGAAAATAGGGTATTTTGGTATGGAGACCCCTGAAAAAAATAATGTCAAACTCGTTACATTTTTGAGTGAAAATTCTCGCACTTGACATGTTCCTGACATGTTTCTGAATAGAAAAAAGTTGGAGAGCATGTCAATCGTGATAACTTATACATACAAATGTTACGAATTAAACTTTAATAGTAATTTCTCAAAGAAAAACATGAAAAAGTTGATGTTCGGAAAACTTCTTCCCTGTAAAAGTGCCCATCTTCCGATGTATGGGTTACTTATTGGAAATTGTATTCTATTCATATCTATTTTATTAGAATTTCAAAAAAAACATGTTTTCGAGGAAAATAAATTTTAATTTTCAAAATATTTTTTTTCAATTAATTTTTTTTTCACAAAAATTTGTTTGATATTTTTTAATGGAAATATAAATAATTTCCTACATTTCGTTGTTTAACTAAATTGTTTAGATCTCATAGTTTTTAAAGTAAGATTTTTCGAAAAAAAAGCAAACAAAACACTCAAAATTTCAAAAAAAAAACCCACAAAATCTATCATACCTACAACATTTTAGTCAAAGAATGGAATGTAGGACATTATTTCTGTTTTCATTGAAAAATATCAAGTATATTGTTAAAAAAAATTATTGAATTTTTCACAAAAATTTGCTTGATATTTTTTTATGAAAACATAATGAAAACAATAATTTTCTACATTTCATAGTTTAACTAAAATTTTTAGATCTTATAGTTTTTAAAGTAAAATTTTTGAAAAAGTAACTCAAAATTTCAAAAAAAAAATTTACCCAAAATCTATCAGACCTACAAAATTTAAGTCAAAAAATGGAATGTAGCAAATTATTTCTGTTTTTTCTTTTAAAATTGAAAATCCAAATTCAAATTGAGGATTAAAATTCATTTTTCTCGAAAACATGTTCGTTTTTAATCCTGAAAAAATAGATATGAATAGCCTTTACAATTTCCAACAAGTCACCCAAACATGGGAAGAAGGGCACTTTTACAGGGAAAATTTCTTTGAACAACGACTTTTTCAAATTTTTCTTCGAAAACTTACTATCAAAGTTTAACTTGTAACATTTGTATGCATAAATTATCGCATTTAATTGCATTAATTTACATGCTCTGCTTTCTATTCAGAAACACGTCAAGAACATGTCATATGCGAGAATTTATACTCACAAATGTAACGAGGGAACATAATTTGTCAGGAGTCTCCATACCAAAATGCCCTATATTCCAGAAACTATAAAAGATAGAATGTTGACGTCTCCGACGAAATTTTGTCGAAAACACTATATTGCTATCTTGACTTTAAACAAAATTAGAATTAGTTTTAATTTTTCCAAAAAAAGCATGAAAAAGTTGTTAGAATAACTTTTCCCATATAAAAGTGCACATCTTCCGATGTATGGACGACTTGTTGGAAATTGTAAGAGCTATTCATATATTTTTTCCAAGAATTTAAAAAAAATACGTTTTTGAGAATAATTTTTTTTTCGGCGAAATTTTTTTTAAAAACAAAATTGGTATTTTTTTATAAAAGTCTACATTTCATCCTTTAACCCGAATTTGGTAGGTACGATAGTCTTTGAGCTATATTTTTTGTAAATAATCAAGAAAAAAAATTGGCCCTTTTAAAAAAGTAGTTTAATTATTTTTTGAATATTTCAAGTATGCAAAGTTTAAAAGAATCATGTTTAAAAGACCATTGTGTTTACATTCACAACGTTTTGATGCTATCTGAGATGGTGCTGCCAACTCCTAAGACGGGCATGAAATTCGTCCATAGCTTCAGGCGTATGATGGGAAAAAATCGACCCTTAAATTTCAACAAGTTACCCCAATGTTCACTACCTCCAAAAAAAAACCTATGCAAAATCAACTCAATGATATTTATTTTATAATTATATCATATTATTACAGCCATTTCATCATAAACCGATGTAATTTTGTTCTTTATCGCAAAACATTAGACCCGTATTTTTTCATTTTTTTTTATTATGGTGCCATTTACTTTGTTAACTTTGAAAAATCATATCTCAAAAACGAAAAAAGCCTCTCTGATATCGAGATATTTTATGTAAAAACTCATCAACTTTCTATAAAAAATTTTTAAAAATAGCGCCCTCTAGTCCAAAGTCATGAAAACAATAAAAAACGACTACAATCAATAATTAAGGAAAAAATCGTTTTTTGCGGGTTCAATGTTCAACAATATATTTTGATAAAAGACTAAAATTCAATTTGATATGCCGATCATCTAAATCAGCTTAGGGTGGTCCGAAAAATCTATTTTTCCACTTTTTCCTTTACTTTTTTTCAAAAAATCATAACATTTGAACCTCTGAGCTGATTTAGATGATCGGCATATCAAATTGAATTTTAGTCTTTTATCAAAATATATTGTTGAACATTGAACCCGCAAAAAACGATTTTTTCCTTAATTATTGATTGTAGTCGTTTTTTATTGTTTTCATGACTTTGGACTAGAGGGCGCTATTTTTAAAAATTTTTTATAGAAAGTTGATGAGTTTTTACATAAAATATCTCGATATCAGAGAGGCTTTTTTCGTTTTTGAGATATGATTTTTCAAAGTTAACCGATGGTTCGAAGGAACAATTTTTCACCCTTTTTCCACTAAAAAACTCATAACTTTTTAACTTTTGGACCGATTTAAATGATAGACATATCAAATTGAAACTTATGAGTTAGTTTACTTTGAAGAAATATTTCTTTTGCGAAAAATTTGGATTTTCGGTTTTGTAATTATTGATTGCGTCAGTCTATCATAGTTTTCTCGGTTATAGATAGAGGGCGCCACATTTTTTTTTCTGGAAAGCTTAGGTTTTTTTTACATAATATGTCTGAAAATCAGAGAGACGTTATTCTTCGTTTTTGAGTTATTATTTTGCAAATTTAACATGTTTTAAGTCTTCGTTCAATATTCCTATGAAATCGGGCTAGACCTATGCGACTAGAATCCAATCTTCCCGCAAGTGTGATATTTTTTCAATGAAGGTGAGCTTATTGGCTTCAATTTAATATGTCGGTCATCCAAATCGGTTCAGTAGTTCAAATGTTATGAATTTTTGTTAAAAATCATTTTTGGATGAAAGAGGAAAAATGATTTTTCGGACCACCGGGTAACTTTGAAAAATCATATCTCAAAAACGAAAGAAAGCAAGCTGATATCGAGATTGGTTATGTAAAAAATCCTAAGCTTTCAAGAGAAAATTTAAAAAAATATAGCACCCTCTAGTCCAAAGCCATTTTTTTTTTATTAATCCGATTATTTTTACAGGCTCAGTTACATAAGTTTAATGGAGCCAAACTCTTAACTATATTTCAACTAGCATATATCAACATGTTTTTTCCTTAATTCTATGGTTAATGAAATAGGAAACCGATTACTCGCGGTCGACTCGAGTTTAGAAGGGTGACACATTTTCATTAGGAAAAGGATGGGATGTAAGGAGATGTGTGTTTACACTCGCACTCACATTCACATTCACATTCACATTCACATTCACACTGACACTTCACACTCAATTCTTAAAACTATCCTTACATTTAATATGTGTTTACAATTTAACTTATTCTAATGTTAGTAGGAAGGGAACCGATAGCTCGCGAAGGACGAAAAGGAGGGGAAAAGGATGTATGAACAATCACACTCGAAGATCGATAGCTTTAAGGAAAACATATATTTGGGACATGTAATCAAGGTCTAACCGAGCCAACACATCTCTCACCGGCACATTGGACTGGTTTCCTCCAGCCCGAAGGGAGTTTTCTAAATTCGATCTGGCGACAAGATACAACTCGCACGACCAAACAACGTGTTCGATGTCGTGGTAACCATGGAGTCCAAAGCCATGAAAACAATAAAAAAACGACTACAATCAATAATCATAAAAATAATTACAAAAATAATTATTTTTTGAATGTTTTTTTCAATAAAATTTATATTTTTTTGCCTTTTTGGAAACATGAAATATTAAATTAATTAATATTTTCTTCTATATCATACTCTGACTAAAATTTTGTTGGTCTTAAATTTTTTTTTATTTTTTTTTTCGAAAAAAGTTTTGAAAACTTATAATTTCAAAGAAATTTTAACTCAAACTATAAGAGCTACACAGAATTTTGGTAAGGCAATGAAATATAGGAAATTGTCCAAAAAAATGGCAAACAAGTTTTCGAAAAAAATTTTTTTTTGTAATTTAAAATTAGTTTTCTCAAAAAAATATATATTTTTTAATTCTGAAAGGAAATTATACGAATAGTCCACACAGCTACCAACAAGTCTCCTATACACTGTTATACGTTAAAAATACGTTATTGAGAAAAAAATATTTTAATTTTTTTAATCATTTTTTATCAGTGTTATTAAAAAAAAAATCATATTTTTATGAAAATTCATATACAATTTCATTCTTTGACCAACATTTTGTAGGCATTATAGTTTTCAAGTTGGACATTTTTGTAAAAAATTATGGAAAAAAAACTTACCCTATTCAAAAAGTAGTCTAATTTTTTTTGGAGATTTCGATCTGAGATGGTGCTGTTAACTCCGAAGACGAGTTGACATGAAATTCTTCCATTGAGAATGTTTACGTTATATCGAGGGGAGCTTCAATTTCTAGGATAGATACAATCAAGTTTAACATACAATTTTATGTGAAATCAATAATAACAAATTGAAAATTATTGGCTGTTGGCGACCGACAGAGCGAATGTGGATGAACTG
This sequence comes from Toxorhynchites rutilus septentrionalis, assembly GCF_029784135.1. NCBI lineage: Eukaryota > Metazoa > Arthropoda > Insecta > Diptera > Culicidae > Toxorhynchites > Toxorhynchites rutilus. Next base: position 16,291,667 of record NC_073744.1, on the reverse strand, counting down.
TCTCATTAAATAGATTCCCATGTCCATCCTTATCCTTATTCCCATCCAATCCATTCCCAACCCATCACAAATGCGATTTGCAGTGTCCGACACAACCACAAACAAAAGCAAAATCCGAAGTACAACATAAAATGAAACGCATACGAATAAATAAGTGAAGCGTACAAAGCGATCCTAACCAAAATCAGCATTCCAATTCCAACCTTTATCTGTGCAAGATGGCGTATATAAACCATCCGTTGTTTGAAGGTTTCCAAATGTTTGATTCCAAAGTATTGAGAAGTTTCCAAGTGTTCCTTTTTTAAATTTTTCCATACAAGCCACATCCAATGGTATTCCTCAAGTTCCGTATTATACATATTCCTGAGCTGTTATCCAGACCTCCTTCAGCCGAAGGATCCACCTTTAAGTTTTCCACTCCCAAAACGTTATTAAAATCCACTAATTTAGATATTCCACTACTAGATCCTGTACTAAATTTTCTCATCTTTCAAATGAAAGTAACATAATCGTCTTCCGTAGCATACTTTTGAATGCAGAGCCAGTTTGAGGCAACAGAGTCTGAAACAAAGTTCTGTTACTCTGTCGTTATTGAAATTCTAACATATGCGTAGAAGATTTCTTTTTTTTTATTAAATATGATCTCATCTATCACCTTATGAGAGAATCTGAATAAATTATTTTTTCATGTGAGAAAGGTGTTTTCTGACTTTAAGGAGATGAATACAAAATTAAATTCTTCTTCAAGTCTCATTCACACGTCGAGATTTACAGTTATCTAAAAAAATTTTTTATTTGATCGTCTTTTCAGACGCATAATAGCCAAACACATATTTTTTGCGACCCCAGTTTCATAATGAAGGTTACATAAACACTCTTCAAAGTATTTTTTTTTTTTTGAAAAACGCACATATTATTTACAGATTTACATATTATTTACATATACATTTACAAATATTCCTGTTTTCGTGTGAAAAGTTTTCCTGTCAAAAGGGTATAGTTTGTTGGTAATAGATAATCGATACTGTTAAGGAAATTACAAAAAAATTGTCATGAATGTTTTGCGATTCTCGTTATTTCAAACTTGGTAAATCTCCCACCACACATCAGGAAGTCCAAAACAGACTTCGCATTCTGTGTTGGGCACAGAATCGCGCATTGAATATATGCTCATCGGAAGAGAAATCCGAAAAAAAATCCATGCAGTGCGAATCTCGCGCGAGCTGAATCTGGTAGTCGGAAAACCCCGCGCTCATTTCGATCGCACAATAAAAACACTTGTTGAGCTGCGAATCAGCAACAGGAGCAGTGTTCGCCGTGTAGTCTCTCCTCTGGAGTCTTTTATTTTTCACTTTCTATTAATTTTTTTCTGTTCTTCTGTATCTGTGTTTTAAACATGTTCTGTGTGAATCTTTTGAACTTCGCCAAACACTGACAGCTATATATCCCCCCAATCCTGTCAGTCGGTCCCAAAAAGTATGTTTGCCCGAATCCTCACGTAATGAACTGCAAAATCCCAACCGGGTGGAAAAAAACATGCGCCGATTTTCTCCATTTCACACAGCTTGAAATAATAATGGTTTATTTTTAAAAAAGCAATTTTCGGTACGCGGGGGAGAACAATCGGACCGAGCAGACGCAGTTAACTTCCCGGATTCTCCGGCAGTAGTCGAACCAAGTCGTACCCACCCACGCACGCATGCTCCACAGCGAGAAAACGCACGCCGCAACTCTGTAATTGAGTGACAGAAAATACGTTGCTGATTTTTCCCATATTTTACACGATATGCGCTCTTCAACAAGAGGCCTTTTTTTTGTTTGCTTGAGAGGGAAGTTGTCATTCACCAAGTGCCAAATTTGCCTCGTTTAGTATACGCGTGCAGTGGAAAATTGAACCAATTCTATTCTTCAAAGAAGAAAAATCAGTGCGTTTCGGAAACAATTTTTTCCTTCCGTGCTTCGGGGTTTGAAGCACGTTTTGAACGAAAAATGGCCTCACTCTTCCCTCGCTTCTCACATAAATACGTTCCTTTGTACTTCACGGATGACGAAAACCCGTCGCTCCCCTCCTCTATGGCGTGAATGGGGGGGCAACGATTTTTGGAACGATTGCCAACCGCCGCCAGCCATCAAACCAAAGCAATAGAGCAATTCCAAATGAAATCGTCCTAAAAATGCAGATTTTAAAAACATGTATTTTTTTTCGGATGAATGTTTGTATTCCATTTGGGTTGGAGGAAATATGAGTTTTCTACAGCAATTAGGATTTTTGTGACATAAGTGTATCTTTTGAAAAGGGCGTATCGATTTTAGTAAGAGAAATCTTTGATAATTTATATGTCAAAAACTGTGAGTCGTACCGAAATAGTGCCTCAGAAAAAGTTATAGAGTATTGATGTAAAAATGTGAGAAAAAATTAGTACTCTTTCCTTTATTTATAAAAAAAAACTTTGATTTGCAATATCTAAAATATGTATTTTTAATGCTTTTAAAATTTCTTTCTTTCAAACTTCAACCTTTTCAAACTTTGTGGAACATCCAATTTTTATGAATTTTCGAAACATCGATTTTTTTTATGTTAACTATCATTTTTAGCCACAAATTATGAATCCTGATGTGATTTAAAATAAAAAAGCTCTTCATCAATCTCCTTCTAAATGCAGCCATTCTCGAGATATTTGAAAAAACATTGCTAATTTACGGTCTTTTTTAGTTTTATTTTTTAAATTTATATATTTATTTTAATTTTTTTCTATTTTCATATAACGTAGATGTCATGTAGAAAATTTAAAAAATGAGTCCAAGATGGTGAAACTATGTTTTCGGAACTTCAATTTTTTGTATGTTAATAATTATTGTTTAGCCACAAATTATGTATATTTTTACCATAATGATGTATTTGGAAAAGTTGTTGAAAATTATAAGCAAATTCATAAAATTTTATGAACATGATGGTGTAACACGAAAAAACATATTAAAAGAGCCTATTTACTATAAAAAAGACAATAAATTAGAAATATTTTTTTTAATATCACGAAAATGGCTGCATTTAGAAGGAGATTGATGAAGAGCTTTTTTGTATTAAATCACAGCAGGATTCATAATTGGTAGCTAAAAATAATTGTTAACATACAAAAATCCGAAGTTTCGAAAATTCATAAAAATTCGATGTTCTTCTATTTTATATGAAAAAATGGAAAAAAATACAATACATATATAAATTAAAAAAATAAAAGAAGACAATGAATTAGAAATGTTTTTTTCTAATACAGGTCGGACTCGATTATCCGGGATTCGATTATTCGGAATTTTAGACTCGATTATCCGGAGTACTTTGTTTTTGATTTTCAGAAATTTTGAATAATTTGTATAATAATTCCATATTGAACAGCCAATATAGGTATCAAATGAAAGGGCTTGACTAGTAGGATACAGTTATTTATGAAAACTGCAAATCAAAAATGGCCGCCACCACAAGATGACGCCATATATATTTTTTCACAACCACATCAATATGGGTATCAAATGAAAGGGCTTGACTAGTAAAACACAGTTATTTATGACAAATGCAAATCCAAGATGGCGGCCTCAACAAAATGGTGGATTACATATTTTCTCAGAACCCCATCAATATAGGTATCAAATGAAGTGCTTGACTAGTAAATCACAGTAGATCATGAAAAATACAAATCCAAGATGGCCGCAGTTCCCAAATAACTGATCACTTTTTAATGGTTTCGTTCAGCATGCCCTGTTTGTATGAATGTTTGAGTGTTCGTAGCCCCACATCAATTGAAATTTGACCCCGTTCCTGATCACTGATTGATCTGAAATTTAGAACATACCTTTAATTCTATTGCCATTATAAAACTGCGTATTCCATGATCTTGAAAAATTCAATTTGGCCGCCACTAAAAAATGGCTGAATAGCTTGACTTGGAGAATACACTACATTATCAACAACACAAACATGAATCGAGGAACGGATGTGATAACTACTAACTGTTACTTGTCTAATTATTTTCTAGCTTTTAGTGCATTAATCCGTATAACCTCAAAAGCTGTTTTATTTATTTTATTTTCTAGTTTTTAGTAAATTATCTGTACCATTAGCATACTACAATTGTATTTCTACAATAAAACCATTAAACTTTTTTTAAATTTTTATTTCTTACCTAACTTTCTTCGGATATTTTAATTATTTACTATATTCTATTAGTCAAATCATTTTATTTGATAACAATTAAGGGTAACTTCGATATAACGTACATTTTACTTTCAAAATTGTACGTTGTATCGCATTGTTCGTTATATCGAAACATAATAAAGAACTCAGAAACGTAGCTTACATATCTTTATTGTGTTGCTGTTTGAGTAAGGTTAATGGATAAATTCGACTAGAAGACGAAGCCAATCTTTCTCATGATGTTTCTCTTAGTACTGTTGATTAAAATTTGTTTAATTTAGAATCCGCAATCACAAAACAGTTGTACTTCGGGATTGGTTAAAAGTACAAACCAAGCTTTAGTATCAAAATACAGATAATTCATTGTTCTTTCGAAAAAATACTATTCAAAAAATTATTGCTTTGGACTTTGAAAATGTGTACGTTATAACGAGGATACGTTATATCTAAGTTTCCCTGTATTTAGGGGAATGCAAAAAATACATAGTCGACTATTTAGTGGCGGTTAACTTTTCGAATTTATGTTGTTCATAATGTAGTCTATTCTCCAAAAAATATATATTTTTTTTATGTTTCAAATATGTCTTATTTTAAGAAGAAATGTAACCTTTCAACGTTAAGGTGAAATTTGAGTGGATATTACATGTACAGTGGAGTAAAAATAGTGATTTTTGGAGATTTTTTTTGAATTTGGATGTCAAAGAACAAATTGTAAAGCGGTTTGAGAGCTTCAATTTAGTTGATAGAAACAATCCAATTAGTACAACTTTTAGGATAAAAGTAATAATATCACATTAAAAATTATTAACTTTTAAGTTTTTCACTTCCAAAATGTTATTAAAATACACTAATTTGGATGTTCCACTACTATATCCTATACTAAAATTTCTCATCTTTCAAATGAAGGCAACAGAGTTGTCTTCCGTAGCGTACTTTTTAATGTAGAGCCAGTTTGAAGCAACAGAGTCCGAAACAGCAAAAAAGTTCTATAACTCTGTCATTGTAGAAATTCGAACATATGACTAGAAGGATTTTTTTCATCAAATATGATCGCCTATCACCGCCTGAAAGAATCTGGATAAATTTATTTTTTTCATGAGAGAAAAGTGTTTTCTGACTTTGAGGGGATGAATCAAAAATCAAATTCCTCTTTTATATTCAAAAAACAAAAAATACATGCAAAAAAAACGAATAAAAAAAAATTTTTTTTGACTCGATTATCCGGAGTGAAAAAAAATCAATACTCCGGATAATCGAGTCCGACCTGTATCTCGATAATCACGACATTGAGAAAGAGATTGATGAAGAGCTTTTTTTTTGTTTTAAAGCTCATCAGGATTCATAATGTGTGGCTAAAAATGATTGTTAACATACAAAAATTCGAAGTTTCGAAAATTCATAAAAAATCGATGTGCCCCACAAAGTTTGTCAAAAATAGTTTTACCATCTTGGACTCATTTTTTAAAATTTTCTACATGACTTCTATTTGATATAAAAAATAAAAAACACATTTTAGAAATTGAAAATTTAAGTTTTTTTTGTAAATAAAAAAGAGAGTACTAACTTTTTTCCCAGTGTATTTTTTTTTCACGTTTTAACATCAATACTCTATAACTCTTTCCAAGACACTATTTCGGTACGACTCATAGTTTTTGAGATATAAATTATCAAAGATTTCTCTTACTATAATCGATACGCCCTTTTCAAAAGTTACACTTTACAATCCTAAAAGTTACACTTTTATATCCTAATTGTTGTGGAAAACTCATATTTCCTCCAACCCAAACGGAATACAAACTTTCATTCGAATCATAAATACTAATGTTTTGTCATTTGTCGATTTAATTTGGAATTGCTCAATAGTTTGTGGCCAAAAAATATAAAACGAGCGAAAAAGGTTAAGTTTGAGTGTAATTGAGTTTTCTCTACACGCGTACCACAAAATATGAGCGCTTTACGGATTGCAGATTTCATAGAGTGGCACTTTGAGTAAGTGTTTTATGATGGATATTTTAAGGGATTCTCAACGACGCGGCTGCTGGCGGTGCGCCAGCAGTTGCGAGCGGAAAGTCATAATTCGCTGCCAGGAAAAGTGCAAAGAATCAGCAGCAGCGGCAGCAAGAGTTAAGACGATTCGATTTGATGCCGGACGCGTTACGGCTAATAAAATTTCAATTTTAGCAGGCGGAATTTGTCACGCATTGGTTCTCATTTGTAACAAATTTGAAATGTATTGAGGAGGTAAAAATCAATCCGTGTTCGCGGGAAGTAGCGTGAAAAGATCGACTTCCGATGGAAAATAGAAATTGATCCATCGAAGGACAATATCATCCGGGTTGAGAAAAGTAAAAAGTCGGCACGAATTCCATTCAGAGGACACAACGGAGAACTCTCGTTGGCGTGTCGCATGATTTACCAGAATTCAGAAACACAATCCAAACAAACTAAATCAGCGTAATTCACCCGACTGCCCTACTCTTTGAAGCTGGCGAGTGATGTCATTTGAAACTCTGTATGTCGTCCCGCACGAACCCAGTCGTAATATTCGTGTGTGATCTTTTCACACGATGATGCGATGTGATAAATTGGCCAAATTTGAAAGTGGCGTTTCATGGACAAACACACATCTCCGACTCCGTCGTGACAACAGAGGAGGTTCATACTTGATTCACCGAACGGAAGGGGACTTCCCCCTTCTCGTTACTGAGCAATCAATCGTCCACAAATCTAACTGAAATTATGGCCGAAAGCAATCAATGCAATCGTTCGACCTTCACTGCTTTGTATAAACTGGATAGTTTCAACCAAAGTTGGACAAAAAAAAACCCAAAAAAAAATAAAGCACCAACCATTATCTTTTTTTTTTTGTATTGCGTTGAGGGGGCGGAGGAGCTCTCCGCAGTTTTTATACTTTGTTCATGCCACCAGGCCGCTCTTTCCGGTTTCGCTTCGAAACGCGCAACCGTAAACAACCCCACATTGTTCACAATTACAGAAACACAGTCGCGAACGCGACGAGAGCCTCATGTCAAGGCACTTTGCTTCTGCCGCATAAATGAGTTACATGTGGTTTGCAATGGTTTTCCTCAAGGTTGGATTTTATTGGCTAGAAACGTAAAGCTAATTCTCTAAGGTTGGGGTCGGGTGGCGCGAAAAGACCTTGACACATCGGGCGGATCTAGCCGATTGAATTGGTCGCCACACAAGGTTCAATTCAATTTTTCTCAGAAGATTCAGAAATTAGATGAGAAACGATGACATTCAGAACCACAATTGCGGGTTTCTGGATCACGTAGAACTTGTTTGCTTCACCGATATCAAATAGTAGCCAAAATCACTGAGCGTTTATCTAATACACTGAACAAATTTTACTAAAGATCGATTATGCATGATTTTAAAGCTATAAGTTCTTAGTTTTGAATTTTCCCACATGAATATAAACAAGATTATTGCGAGAAGCAAACATAAATTATTCAATTACTTCTTACCGATTTAAAATAAAATAATTATTTGTTGTAAAAATTATGCTGAAAACCCTAAATAAAATTATATGAAAACTTTATTTATTTATTAAATCGTTTATTTTTACAGGCTCAGTTACATAAGTTTAAAGGAGCCAAACTCTTAACTATATTTCTACTAGCATATATTAACATGTTTCCTTAATTCTATGGTTAATAAAATAGGAAACCGATTACTCGCGGTCGACTCGAGTTTAGAAGGGTGACATATTTTCATTAGGAAAAGGATGGGATGTAAGGAGATTGTAATAATGTTCACACTCATACTCACATTCTCATTCACATTCACACTTCACACTCAATTCTTAAAAACTATCATTACATCTAATATGTATTACAATTAAACTTATCCTTATGGAAGGGAACCGATAGCTCGTAAAAGACGAAAAGGAAGGGTAAAGGGTGTAAGAACAATCACACTCGAAGATCGATAGTTTTAAGGAAAACATATATTTGGACCATGTAATCAAGATCTAGCCGAGCCAACACATCTCTCACCGGCACATTGGGCTGCCTTATTCTGGCCCGAAGAGATTTTTCTAAATTCGATCTGGCAACAACATATCCCTCGCACGACCAAACAACGTGTTCGATGTCGTGGTAACCTTGGCCACAAACACAGATATTGCTGTCGGCAAGATTAATACGAAAGAGTAGCGCATCTAACGAACAGTGATTGGACATGAGCCGAGAGAAGGTGCGAATAAAGTCCCGACTCAAGTCCAGACTTTTGAACCATGGTTTAAGGCTAACCTTAGGGATAATCGAGTGAAACCACCGACCCCATTCATCTTCGTTCCACTTGCGTTGCCAGTTAGCGATTGTATTTTTACGGACTAAAAAATAAAATTCATTGAAGCCGATTTGACGCTGATAAATGTCGCCTTCAATCGCACCCACCTTTGCTAATGAGTCAGCCCTCCCATTACCCAGAATTGAGCAATGTGAAAGGACCCAAACAAAGGTGATGACATAACAGCGTCTGAATAAGGCACTCAAAATTTGTCGTATTCTCTCAAGGAAGTACGGCGAGTGTTTTTCCGGCCTCACTGAACGGATAGCTTCGACAGAGCTCAGACTATCCGTTACAATGTAATAGTGCTCTATGGAAAATATTGTACACCGAGGTTTTTTACGCGTTTTTATTTCACGAGGTTTTTTACGAGGTTTTTTTACGCGGATTTACCAATTAACGCGGTTTTTTTTTACTCGGATTTTCGAATTAGCGCGGTTTTTTTTACTCGGATTTTCGAATTAACGCGATTTTTTTAAGAGGTACCTATCCCCCGCGTAAAAAAACTGGGTGTATAGGGCACCAATTTTTGGAACCCCTATGTGGTTCACCATAGGATCTATGGTGAAAAAGGTTCTTCTCTATTTTTTGGACGCCATTCTCAATAATACCTTCGAGATCAAAATTTGAAGAAAAAACCAGAATTTGCATCTCAATATGGTGTATCGAGAAATATTATCGAATATGTTCTTCATCAAAAATTGTAGTACTAAAAAAATCTTGAAATACTAAAAAATGTTTTTTTGAGGGATTTAAAGATTCTGACTCTAATTCGTATTTAAATACTAGCTGGCCCGGCAAAGTTCGTCCCGCCCAAAATTTATTATTCGTTATCATATCCACGTTTTCTCACTAAGCGCACGTTCATGGGTCCAATCACAGAACTGTTAATTGGTTGATCTTCTAATCTAACCTTTAAAATTATTTTTTACTATAAAATGTCGGTGCTTCTGCCAAAACTCGACATTATAATATCAGATTATTTTCAGACACAATTCTCGTGCAAGATTCTTCATCCCCTTGCAAATAACATGTTTCTCCGTTACATGTAATGAATGATGAATTGATGCAGAAAAATATGATAGAATGAAGACAGCCTTGAATGGGACAATTCCTTTCTCGAATTTTGCTCCTATCAACACATTTGGCGATCCATTTATATTTATATAGACAGAAGACGATACAGTAGTGCGTTTTATCACATTAAAATCCATTTCCACTTTCGAACGAAAATCAATTTTGTTACCGGAAACATCAAATGGACTAATAACGCTTGTCAATATGTAATTGTGGAAAATGTGCGAATTGAATTTTCTGAATTTTTCCATTTTCCTTCAGAGTTTTCCGAAAACTTTCAATTGTCATGTTTGGTTGGAATATGTTTGGTTGAAATATGTGCATTATTTTTATGGGACCTCTCTCTTTTCCAGAGGAGCAAGGGGTGTCATACCATCATCGAAACATTTATCGTACCCAAAACCCCCACATCCCAAATTTAGCTCCGGTTCTCGAGTTATGCAGAAGTTTGTATTTCATTTGTATGGCAGCCCCCATGCCCTTCGAGAGTGGGTAGGTGTGTCTAACCACCATAGAACGTTTCGTGCCCCCTAAAACCTCCACATACCAAATATGGCTCAATTTGCACGATTAGTATTCGAGTTATGCAAAAATTTGTGTTTCATTTGCATGGGAGCCCCCCTTTAGAGAGGGAAAAGGAGTGTCAAACCACCATAAAGACATTTATTTCTCACTAAAACCTCTATATGCCAAATTTGATTCCATTTACTTGATTAGTTCTCGAATTATGCAGAAATTTGTGTTTTATTTCTATGACAGCCCCCCCCCCCCCCCCCCTTTGAAAGGTGGGAGGAGTGCTGAGCCATCTGAGAAATTACCCTCCATCTGAGAAATCCCCCAAACCTTCGCATGCCAAATTTAGCTCCATTTGCTTGATTAGTTTTCGAGTTATGCAGAAATTTGCCTTTCATTTGTATGGGAATTTTATTGTTGCAACGAAGTCGTATTTTGACAAATTTTGTGTTCGTTTGAATGAGTTGCATTCAGGGTTGCCAACTATAATTTTTAAAAATCAAGACGAATGAAAATAAGAATCAGGATAAATCAGGATAGCTCATAATGGGTTGTCCGAAAAGTTAATGTCGATTTTTGGGAAAAAAAACGTCATTTTTAAACAAAGCATTATAATTTACTTTTATACCCAGAGCTCTATTTCACAATCTATCGCCATCTTTCAAACAGCTTCAATATTCTATCCACCCAGAACATGCTTGCTTCCTCGTCGAAAACTGCTGCGAGCCATACATGTCTGGAACAAGTTGCTTGACAGTAGCTCATAACACAGAATCCATTCCAAATTCCACCAGAAACAGAGTATATCTTTCTTCGGGCGAATACCGGATATGTAAAAGAATTAATAAACATGGTATAAATCCTCGCATAAGCGGAAATGCTAGTGTTTTGCCTAATCTTTTGATTGTTTATATTTCTTCCGAAAACCCTACAGCATCACTACAGTCAATTGCAGAGAAGTCAATATTAAAATTTTCACTGAATTCATCGTCCATGCTTTGAAATGAATCCACGAAACAATTGAGGATAGAGATACAAAACTAAATACAGTTTTGCGTCTAGAGAATTCAACTTAATGTATGATATATACAAGTGCGAACCGAAGAACTATCATGACAGAAAACATTGACATGGAAACCAGTATGTTTATTATGAATAATGTAAAGTGTACAAAAATCAATTTTTCATTTGAATTGGAAGCACGCCATCCTACGAGAATATTATGAGGTGGTAGAGTCTTGGAATTGACCCATCTGGTCATAGTAACCATTTGAAATTTCAAAAAATTTACGAAAATGGTCAAGTCCTAAGGTAAATTTTTTGGAGGCGATGGAATGACAATTTTTTCATTTGAATTGGAAGCACGCCATCCTACGAGAATATTATGAGGTGGTAGAGTCTTGGAATTGACCCATCTGGTCATAGTAACCATTTGAAATTTCAAAAAAATTGCGAAAATGGTCAAGTCCTAAGTCTAAATTTTTGGAGGCGATGGAATGACAATTTTATTCATTTGAATTAGAAGCACACCATCCTACGAAAATATTCTGAAGTGGCGGAGTCTTGGAATTGGCCCACCTGGTCATAGGAACCATTTGAAATTTCAAGATATTTACGAAAATGTTAATTTCGTAAATATTCAAAGCGTTGCATAGGAGTTTTTGGAAATTCAAAAAATTGCCAAAATGGCGGCCGTTTTCATTAAAAATTAACTACTTTTCATGAAAAATCGTTGCTTAGGAATCTCATAAAAAAATGAAAAAATGAGATATCAAAAAACGGGTATGTAACGCTTTAGATAATTCATTGACTGTAACTTTCCAACGGAATCAAATATCGGAAAATCCTTTCAGGACAACATTTCTGAGGGAATAAGCTTCCCAAAAATGCAGAAAACAAAAATTCAATACTTTCGGTTTTCCAGACCGGGTTCCCCCTTAAAATTGATAACGAAATTCGACGCGCTCTGGACAAAAAGAGGTTGATTGTTTTAGCGTTGTTTGAGTATAGTAAAGCGTTTGATTCTATAATCATTTGTTACTTTGCAAAAAAAAAAATATGCCGCATGATTTTGCTGTTGCATTGATATCAAGCTATTTGTCCAACCGCTCTCAATATTTTGATTTCAACGGTACGAAATCTGATGTTGTTCAGGTTGAAAATGGCGTACCTTAATGGTCGATCTTAGGCCCGCTAATATTTTATATGTTCATCAATGACCTACCGAACCATATGAATTATTGCAAGGTTTACTTGAACACCGGTGACTGCCAGTTAGACCTATCAGGGAATGACATAACGAACAATGTAAACATGATCAATATTGATATTCGAAATATTATTTGTTGTAGCAACAACAATGGACTAAGGTCTCCATAGCCACATTGGTTACGCGTTCGCTTAGTAAGTGATCGATCGTGAGTTCAAAACTCAGGGCCCTCACTGACCATCTTTGTGTTGTTACAGAGTAACTACGTCCACGTAACAATCATCAGCGATGGAGATCGATCCACGGCCGAAATAAGAGCGATTCATCCATACTGCAAGAAACATCGGGCTGCTGTGCTATTAATAACTCAACTACGATCATATCAACTGTCTCCGCTGTTCGGTGGTTTCACTGGATAATGGGAGAACAGAAAGAATACTCTTACGCCGAAAAATGGCTACTGTGTAAATTTACCATATGCAATGATATAGAAAGGAATATTCTTACTCCGAAAAATGGCAACTGTGTAATGTGCTAACTATAGATATGATAACCATGTGACATGTACACGATTAAAATTTGGCTCTGTTACAGCTGAAGTGCTAATGAGCCTAAAATAAACAAATGGGATAAAAAAAACATTGGACTAATCCTCAATGCTCGTAAGACTCAAGCTATAATTTAAAAATTAAGACACATGAATGTACATAGAGCTCCGTTTGTCAAAATGGATACCGAGAACATTATTCATTCTGAAGTTGTGAAACACCTAGGCATCTTGAAGGACAGTAGCCTAAGCTGGAAAGCTCAAACTAATGCAATTTGTCAAAAGGGGGACTATGCGATGCAGACCTTGGTGGCACTCAAACAATTTACCCCTCAGCATATCAAATTGAAACTTGTTCGATCATTAATTATTCCACTATTTGAGTCCAGATATATTCTTTATGGCAAATGAATGAACGGAAATTTTCGCAAATTGCAATTGGCTTTTGATTTTGTTACCAGATTTATGTATGGACTTAATAGATTTGACCTTATCTCAGGATTTTCTAAATCAATCAACGAGCTACAGCGAATATTTAAGTTTCCGAACGTGCACTATCACTATATGCACTATAAAATAATAAAAAATGCCCCAACATACTTAGAAAACCTTTTCGTTGCGTCATCACTTCCGCGAACCCCTAATCTGCTACTTCCAAGATGCAAAACGAACGTTTTGCTCAGGTCTCCTAAATTTATTTCACCAAAATAAAAAGTGATATCACCTTCTATTTTTCTTCAATTTTTTTTCCGTCGTTTTAGTGACATAATAGTTCAATTTGTGACTGCTGATTCATCGTGCATCATATTACGATACAGCTTGCCGCTAGGGATCAATCCAGTGGACCAAAGCTATCCTCACACCATCAAGTTCAGGTTGCGAATCTACCTTTCAAGACGATAGCCTGAGGGTACCAAGCCACCACAAAAACCCAGCCATGGGAGCCATCATCATCTTCGGATGATTCGCAGAAAACAGGTTTCTCTGCACACTCACAGAGCGCGCGTCTGCGGTGGACTGCGAGTATGTGCGCGCTGTTGACCTTGAAAACAGCCAAGCACTTTTCCGAGCTGGACCGCGATCAGCAATAAAATGGAGAACAACCACTTAGCATCACCACCAGCCGCAGCCGCAGCCCAATCGGGTGCGACCTCGTGAGAGCCATCGCGCAGCAGCCTTTTCCGTCTCAAACTGCGAGCTAATGGACGACGAAGATGACCGGCGGGGAGTGAGATCGAAGAAGTCAAGTTCAAGGGCACACTGGTCAACTGGGCTAGGGTCTGACGGTTTTGGAACGAGTTAGGTTTGTTGAACATGCGCGCGAAAGTTGATTCTCCGGGAAAAAAATGCAAAAAAAAAAACCAGGCGCGCAGCTTTGTGGGGTAACGCGGCTGAGAGAGGGAAGAGGAGGTTGGAAATTTCTTCCCGATGTGGTAATCGTCGTTTTAGATCGAACGAACGACGCGGCAAGCGTTGCTACCCAGGGTCGGCTAATCGATCGATCGATACTCGATGGATGATGGTGTGTAAAAAATACACCTTTAAGGGAGCGCGAAGAAGTAACTTTCAAGGTTAACCAGTTCTTTGAGTCCGGGGACCCGAACGATCACCGTATCCGTCGTGGTGGTATACTAACTGAAGATCAACACGCACACACACATACACGTGTGTTGGGTTTGAGACGGTGTCTTCTTGCACAAGAGCGGAGCGAACAAAAATTGGTTGTGCCATTAATTGCGCACCGTTGCGTTGAAGATCACTGCATAATTGCGTAAAGTATGTATCCACAAGGTCTCTTCGCTCGGCGACTTTTTAACCCCCCCGAGTGTTATTGGACTGGCTGGGCCTTGCCGGAAATGAGACTTGAAACAGAGCTTTAATTAAAAGGAGACCTTCGTCGGTCGGATCGTACTGCCGCTAGCGCCGAAATTTCGATTGGAGCCAACAGTGGCGGTTCCATGGTGTAATGGTTAGCACTTTGGACTCTGAATCCAACGATCCGAGTTCAAATCTCGGTGGGACCTGATTTTCGTTTTTTATTCCTTGATCGGTTCATACAGTTCAGGGATGGCCAAACGGTAGTATTCCTAGGCGCCCGCCAGCTGGTCTAGGCTAGTGTCACCTTCAAACGCAATGTATTAAATATCCCTCCACCTTTTGCCGCGAATATTTTTTAAGATGTTTATGCTAATCTCAATAAAACATATTAGTTGTAAGAGCACATATTTATTATTTAAAATTCCATTTTCATATTTTGTTTCAGATTGTTAGTTATTAATTATAACACATCCAGTTGTTCGACCATAACTTGTGATAGAGCAAACAAAGCACTAGAAACAATTTCAATAATGTTTTCTATCATTTGATAAATTACCAATTGATAATGCTTGAAACATCCGGCATAAGGTTTCGAAAATAAAAAAAAAACGAAATTTTTAGGGAGAAAACTTCGCATTTGAAGATTCGAATGCGAGTTTTGATAAGGTAATTCTGGCGTTCTACGCATAGTTGTCCCATGTTACTTTTTGGACAATTTTCACTATTCTTCATAAAACGATTTTTTTTATGCATAATCTTTCGGAAAAACACGAAAAAACCATTCTAGGCACAACTGTCCCACTATGTATTTTTGGTAAATCCATAATAAATGAATCGGTTCACGAACAAGAGCTTTCAGCATGGCTAATGCACTCACTTCTGGTTTGGAAGGACGAACCAATTCTCAAACAAATAAAAAAAAAGTTAAACAGAGCACGTGTACACCTTTATAAGCGAATGCCTAGTAATTAGGCTGACCAAATGTACCGTTTTTAACGGGACAGTACCGTTTTTTCGACCTTTTGTCCCATCTTTTTATCAATACTCTATCGAGAGGCTTAATATTTTTGACGGATTGCACTTTTTTCTCTCACAAAATAAATGTATTGATGTACTACGCGAGAGCCAATGTTGTTCCAGTTGCTGTTAATTTTAATTATTTTATTAGAGATCTGAACATAGAGAGAATGAAGTATTTTTGACCAGCGAGGTGCGAACTATTTTGAAAATACTACACCCAAACTAGCGTTGGCTGAAAACATTTCATCTTTGGCAGAAATGATGCCATTTCGTGTGCTGGAGGGTCAAATGCGCAAATAATGAGCTGTTTTCAAAGATTAAAAATGGTTTGTATGTATGCAAGCAGACATCTCTTTCTGTTTTCTTTTCTCATTTCATTTGGGATTGTGCCAAAAAAAACCCATACGACGTCAATGGGGATCGAACCAGGGCCGGCTGGAATGCAAAGCTATTTCACACGACCACGCTATCCATATAGCTGCCAGTGCTGTTATATAGAAGCGTGAAAAGCGAAAAGCTTTCATATGCTTCCATTTAAATGTGTCTCCAGTTTCGCTCGCTCATATTGGCTCTAGCATATATATTATACAAATGATATACATGTATTGGGGAGTAGAACATTTTCTGTTATTTTTCAGCTCATTTAATGTAATAAATTGGGATGCCATAACATGTGCTAAAAATTGACTTTGGGTGTATTTGATTCAAGTGAATACCAGAGACTGAATTTCTTAAATATTTTACGATACTGCGTTGGACTATACTGGAAAATTATTTACAAGCCATTTTAAGAAAAACACCGTAGAAAAAATGGAAATTTTTAAAGTCCATTCCGGAAAGGTCTGCGATTCAAAGTAGCATTAGTAAAAAAAAACTTCCTGTTCATATGGATCAAAACATTTCATTTGGTGAGTGAAAATGATTGAAGGAAACGAAATTAATTAGATAAACAGGTGAAGCAAAGATTCCGTGCCAATAATGTAAGGAATTCGCGAAGCTGAGTCATTATATTTTGTGTCTGTCTGATAATACCGCACCAAAACTAGTACATCTAAGAATGTTTGATTCTTTGGTTTTATTCTTGATATCATTCATTCAAAAAAAATTCTCCAAAAAATATTATAGTCAATACACATAAAAAATAATCGCTAAGTGTGTTGCTTAGCGCAAAGCTCGAGTACAGAGATCCAATGTAAATGTTGTGGTGAGAAAGCTAGGATTTTTTTTCGGAAAATTTTGAAAGAAATGGAACATTCGAAGCAATTGAATTCCTAATTGAATCAATGTTCTGTAGTAATACCATTGAAGGTGTTGTTGATTTGGAATTGAATTTCGTGTTCCTTTGGTATGAAAATGGTAATGGTTTTTCAGGTGGAACAACGCACTTCTATATCGTTATAAATGAAAATGAATCACCAAATAAGTTCAAAACTCAAGAACGGTTTGTCCGATTTGAGTTGTTTAATTTTTTTTGCGTTCGTCTCTGCCCGTAGTTGCTAAGGCAAGAAGATTGGAAAATTTTAAAGAAAAATGGAAAATTCCTAAAAAAATAATTCGCATATGATCTACAGTGATTTTGTCAGTCCAATTGAAATTCGTGCCTCTTTGCTATGAATCGAAAATAGAATGCATCCTCAAACATTTCTTTTCGTTTATTATTACAGGAACTTTAAACTACAAAGTTCATTCGCCTTTAGCCTTGAAAAAGGCAAATTAGATAATCAATCATTGAATAGTTCTGGGATTAGCTCACGAACGATCGCTTAGTTAGAATTGTGAATGTTCAAATGTATTCGTATGAAAAAATAAACAAGTTTGGCTGGGACGGAATTCCCCGAGTTCTGTCCCACCATGAATTTTTAAGCCCGTAACCAAGGTAGATCGATGAAAGTGAGGAGATCTTTTCACTTTTCATTAAACAACAGTTAACTGCTAATAAAAAAAACTCTGTGTGGTGCTAAACTGAAACGATTAAAGCTTCTACCAGACAAATATGCTGGAAAACTTTGATTGCGTTTTTCTCAGTTGCTGATTTTAGGACATGGGACAACTATGCGTAGAACGACAGTAATGTTATTTTAATTTGAAAATAAAATTAAAAAAATTAATGGCAAAATTACCAATAGCAAAATTACAAAGACAAGCACAGTCTGTGACACCGTGTGCTAGATATACGGGTTATGAGTTTACGCGCGAGTACAGAAGGGTCAAAACTTTGTTCTATTCTCTAGTTTGGCCACCCCTGATATAGATCAACCATGCATGTGGTATAGCATGATAAAATCCTGCCCTAAAGCTATCGTCAAGCCGAAATAGCTCAGTTGGGAGAGCGTTAGACTGAAGATCTAAATGTCCCCGGTTCAATCCCGGGTTTCGGCAATCGGTTACTTTTTGTTTTCCTTCTTCACAGACCCAATTCAACAAATTTATTCCCCTTGAAAGCTCGCTCCATAAACCGATAGGTTTATGGTTACTGAATGAAGTTCAAATACAACTTGATTTGCATATCATCATGATCCATGCTTGGAAGTTTGCACATTCTCCAGCTTTCCCAGAATCTGGAGGTCAAACAATCATTAATGAGATGATGTGTTTATTTTTAATAAGCAAAATTGTCCGACATTTACCATCAGAGATGCACAATAGCCAATTAGAACCGATGGTCGCAGTTACCTGAACCGTCGTAGAGTTGATTTCATCGGAATTTTGGGTTACTTTCAATCCGAGATTTTCCGGAAAGCGGTATACCACACCGACAGCGCACGTTTGCGTGATGAAACCCATCGATCAAGGTAAGTATAATTAGCTGACACATCATAATTGTGTTAATTTTCTTCAAATCTGGCTCCAACCGCATCTCCAACGTGTATAGCAAAGTTGTCCCTCCCCCTTTCAAATTCCCGCGGCTTTCGAAGATCCGATCCACAACGCAAGTAGCAAACATTGGGAATGTAAATTCAATAGAATTTATTTACTTAAGCTTCACTAGCTGCTGCTGCTCGGGCTTCCTCCGCCGGCACAGTTCCCGTCTGCCTCGTTTAGAGCGAGAGAAATCGAACGAATATCCAGGGTGACATTGTTGGATCTTTCCGACCGACCATTGGACAGCAGAGCACGAGGAGACGACGACGATGCACAATCGTTGGTAACTTATTTATTGTCCAATTGACTTCAATAAACTATGACGAGAGAGTAAGAGTGTGTGTCTATCACAATCATCGAGGGAGACGCGAGGGTGGGATGCTGCGAGTCGTTTGCGAGAAAACACACAATACCAGGACCGTGCGCGAGTTCCATTGTCAACGTTAGCCCGGTGAAGAACAGAAGCCGTCGTCCCTCGCTCACTCGTTCATTATGTGCGTGTGCGTGCGTGTGTGTGTGTGTGTGTGGGTGAGTGTATGTTAATTAAGGCAATTGATTGTGATCGCTTCCCGTCTTCAGTTCGGTCTTTCCCGGGCCCCCGTCGTGGACCATTGGGCCGTAGAGCTGAGACATATGAACAACTAACTACTTCTGCCGGTGATGAATATTGAAAGTGGCCGCGCGATGGGATACATGATGTTTGGGATTGACAAATTTTTGATGTGGTTTAAGGTTCGCATACGAAATTTATGCAGATTTTTTTTCATCATAATATACGCACGGCTAACGCACCGGAACGCATTTTACCAATTAAGTTAAAGACACTGTAAGTGTGTACAGAATGCCTTGCGATGAGCTCAGAAAAGCCAACGATTAAAAAACAACCCAACAAACATTAAATCGTATAACTAGCGCATACATACATGACAATTGCTTGCAAATTGGTTTGGATGAATATACGACTTACGCATGCATCTAGTACGACTATTGCCACATGTATATACGATTTACTACAGGCAAACAAAAGAACGAATGGCGAAAAATGTTCGTCATCATCCATGTACGTCTATTGTATTTCAGTGGAAATGTCTTGAAATCAATATAGAAATGATCAAGTAAGGTTCGTGTGCTACGTGTTTTTAATAATCAAATAACACGAAGTAGAAATTTTGATTCAAAATTGACCAATTTAAAGCTGTTTTCGAGCCTGCTGATCTGATAGAGATTGATTTGCTCCCCTAAATCACCATATCACAACAGTCGTCGATACTGTTTATACGACATCGCGGATTTTGATATGTCAAATTCCTAATATGATGTAATATGGCCTCAAATACGATCTAATATGATTCACTGTTGGACGATTTTCCACAGTATGTTATACAGTTTTTCACAGAACTCCATTGATTCAATTTATATGTTCATGCGACTTCTACAAACTGCATCAGCCTGATATGCATATATGATTTCGTATAGATCGATTTTACGATAGTGTATATCATAAAACCGATGTTTGTTACACCGAATTGAGACTTGATCTGTAGTAATAAATAAAATCGAGGTTTTCGCATTTTATGCGATTTTATATGTACACAATGCACTCTTCGTACGACATTATATATGATTTTGATTCGATCTCACTTTATATGCGATTTGGAATATGCCAAGCTATGCGATTTAATGTTCGCCGGGAAAAACCCTCAGAGCCTTGTCAACTCGATTCTCGTTTAATGACGGCACTCGCCGAATCTCAAACGTGATAATAATTTCCGTACCGATACAAATGTATTCAGGCGAAACCTGTAGAAAATAATTTTCTGTGGTTTTGCGCGTTTCAAAGATGTTGACACTATTTAGACCCCAGCTGTTTATTTCATTTTTGGAAAACATAGACTTTTTTCACACACCATCTCAAAAATTTTAACATATTTCTTCTTTCATTTTTCGAAATTTAAATTTTCTCAATTTTCATGGTAGAAAATGGATACTTTTGAAACGATTATAAAAAGTCTACGAGACTGTGTTTCCGTAAACTGTTTTTCGTAAACTGCTACACTGACGAGGTTCGTGAACTGTTGATGGATTTTTTCATCAAGCCACCTTGTCCTAGGAGTTGGCAGCACCATCTCAGATAGCAGCACAATATTTGTTTTTTTAATTCGCTGGGAAAAAAATTACAAATTAAAACTCATTTTTCTCGAAAAATATTAATTCTCAAAAAAAATTAAATGAATAGCCCATACAATTTCCATCAAGTCGTCCATACACCAGAAGATGGGCACTTTTACAGGGAAATTTCTTGTATATAATGCATTTTTGTATGAAGACTCTTGAAAAAATAATGTTTTACTCGTAACATTTTTGTGTGTAAATTCTCGCGTTTGACATGTTTCTAAATAGAAAAATGTTTTCAGAACATATAAATCGCGGTAATTTATACATAAAAATGTTACGAGTTAAACATTAATAGTAATTTTTCAAAGAAAATATGAAAAAGTTGATTTTAGAAAATATTTTCCCCTGTAAAAATGACCATATTTCGTTGTAAGGGAGACTTGTTGGAAATTGTAAGGGCTATTTATATCTGTTTTCTAAGAAGTTTTAAATGCACATTTTTTGAGAAAAATGAATTTGGGTTTTAATTTTTTTTTTAGTTTTATTTGATATATTTTAATTAAAACCTAAATAATTTTTTACATTCCAAAAATTGAAAAATGAGAAAAGTGAAAATTCTCGAAATTGATGCGCACAATAGCAAATCAACAAAAAGCTAATTTGGAAAATCTCAAATTAACTCTCTCTCAGTCCTAACATATGTTGTTGACTGTTCGCTGTCAATTACAACGTTTCTTGCCCGTGGAATTGTGCATTACCGCTACGTTACCTGCTGGTTTTGAGATGGCGCACAGCTGAGAATGCACAGGCCAACGGATCAAATCAGAATGTGGAATTTCTCGTTTATATAATGTTTTTCAACTGTCCAACACTTCGTTCCAAAAAAAATTATACCAGATGTGTGCGTTGAAATTGGCCGGTTGAAATAAAATCGACAAATGACAAAACATGTGTATTTTTGATTCGAATGAAAATTTGTATTTCGTTTGGGTTGGGGGAAATATGAGTTTTCCACAGCAATTGGGATTTTTTTTACTCAAGCGTAACTTTTCAATAGAGTGTATCGATTTTAGTGAGAGAAGTCTTTGATAGTTTACATCTGAAAAACTATGAGTGAGCGTCTCAGAAAGAGTTTTAGAGTGTTGATGTTTAAACGAGCTAAAAATATACACTGAAAAAAAGTACTCTTTTTTTTATTTACGAATAAAAACTTTAAAATACCCAAAAAATACATATCTAAAATATGCAGTTTCCAATTTTTTAAAAATATTTTTATATAAAACAGAAGTCATGTAGAAAATGAAAAAAGAGTCCAAGATGTTGAAACTATTTTTAACGAACTTGTGAAACATCGAATTTTAATGAATGTTTGTCGTGTTATTTTAATATGTTAGTCGTGTTATACCGTCATGTTCACGAAATTTCATGAAAAAAAAATAAAAATTCGATGTTCCACAAAGTTTCTTATAAAATAGTTTTACCATCTTGGACTAATTTTTTGAATTTAAATTAAAAAATTTAAAAATACATATCTTAGATATTACATACCAAATTTTTTATGTGATGGCAAGCAATCTGCGGATGTTGGGTTGAATCAGTGCGGACAAATCCCGCAGGACGAATGACTCCAAAATTGTCATCTTCTATTCTTGAGGTTTCGCGGAGAGCCAATGCTGTTTCACATCCGGTCACAATTCTGATCAGTCTTAGACTGGTTCAAAATCGAAAATGTGGTTCTTGTACCAAAAAAGGTCAGCTGCCCGAAGCACCCCTTAACCTTACCATATGGAGAAATTTTTGACCATCATGAATGAAGGCAAACTTTCGTAAAATACCAAAAGTGGTTGAAATGCCTAAATAGGGCACCGAAAATCGAAAGAAAAGGGGTCAAGACAATACATTAATCATGTCGAAACATAACCATATCATAGTACTTGAGGAAAAATTATGATGACCTATTTTGTGTGTCCAATTGTTTTCGAATAAAGCTTTCACCAGACATAAAATTATCAGCCCAACATTATCCTAAACGAAAAAAAACAAAAGATACTCTGTCTTTGTTCGTTCAATGTAACGTTCAAAGCAAATCCTTCAAATAAAAGTGATTCTGCACCCAAACTAGCGTTGCTAGAAGGCATTTCATTTTCGGCAGAAACCATGTCTTTTCATGCATTGTAACGTGCAAATAATGTCATCTGTCCCCCAACGCTTTAAAATATGTATATGTATGGAAGCAGACATCTCTCATCTTTCTTTCTTCATCTTTTTTGGGATTACATACAAAAAATAGTCCAAACGACGTCAACGGGAATCGAACGAAGGCCGGCTGGAATGCAAGACTGTTTTACACGACCACGCTATCCACATAGCTAATGATGCTGTTGCGCAGAAGCGTGATAGTATTTCATCTTCTTACAAATTGAAGTTGGAAAGTTTTACTCTTGGAAAACACGTTTCAGCATAAAGAAGATCTATATCCATCTCGGTCTGGGCCGTGTACTTATGTGGCAAAGTAATGCGTGCTTATTTGAAACGTGTCTCTTGTTTCGCTCGCTCGTATCAATCTTATATTGCCGTACCATATATATTATACAAATGCTTATTAGTATTTGAGACATTTTCTGTTATGTACTTAAAACTCAACGTTGGGTATGCACTCTAACTTTTTGTGATATTATCGTAGTTTACGAAACATGCACTCCGCCCAGACAGTGGTGAGGAAGTGACTTCAATGTCATCAATTGCTCCGTCGAAGAGCCCGCATGTTTTTTTTTTCAATCTGCGGGCCTTGTTCAGAATACCAAGTGAATCATCATCATCGGTTAGGTGCTTACCCAAATTTATGAAAAACTGCACATATACGTGCTGGACCGCTGGAACAAGTCAAAGGTGTTTTCTGACAACTCCAAAGATGAAGAGATATGGAAGAAGAGGAGGATACGTGTATACGTGTGTGTTGTTGTTGCTGTCTTCTCCACAATCGTGTGACGTAATTGCTGCTTTGTGATATTGCGAACTGATCCTCTGCGAATCCTCTAGAGGCCGGAGAAGAAGATTGCACTTGTTTTCTTTCTCATTCGAATACAGAACGCTACTCGTTGAATCACTAGAATTTTTGCTACGGATTTGAACTCTTTTTTTGCGATATCACTTTCTGTTTCTCTCACCCGAAACCTGTGCGAGATAATAATCTAACAACTTCGTTTCTAGCTAAACTTAAACGACGATTAACGACGAACATGCAACAATGGCCTAACAAAAACAATGAACTTCACACCACATTCAGGGGTTTTCCGCCGCTTTCCCGGCAACACTTTTCTCTCTTTCTCTATTATTTTACTTTTGCTGCCTCTTTCTCTCTTTCTCCCTCTTGTTTGCGTTTTCGTTTTCGATCGCTGGAAAAACAACACTTCGCACGCTGGGACACTTGAACTTTTTTTTTGTTGCTTTCAACCAAATTTCACAACGCAAATTAAGTTTTATTTTGCGTGTGTTTGTGTGTGTGACACGAGGGATGGGAGCCGTCTGCTTTGTTTTGCTTTGAGATGCGAGAGAGAGAGGGGTGGACTCACTTTTCCGAAGGCACACTTAGAACTGGGCTGGAAGTAGAAGAAAAGATCGGAGACAAGATTGGAGATTGGAGAATCGTCATCATCGGCGGGCGCGAATCGTGATCGCCAAAGAAACATCAAAACTGCAGAAGAGCGACAGACAGACAGACTTGCGGAAAGTGTTCTTGGTGGTGGTGGTTGCAAAGGAAGGCAGGAAGAGTGACAAGAGAGTCGCAACGCTAAGATAGTGTTGGTGGATAGTGGTTTTGTGGAGGCAGAGAAAAAGAAGAGCTTGGTGATTTTTTTCGGAAGGTTTTTTTAAAGTATTATTGAGGACAGGTGAGAGGGGTAAACTACAAGATTATCGAAGATTGGGCTGCAAGCAAAAAAGTAGGGAAAGAAAATGTTCAACAGACACAACACGGTGAGAGAGACGGGCGATGATCAAGAGATCGAGCTGGAAAAAAGATAGAACAGTGTGATAGAAGGAGACAGAGGTGAAGATAACAACACATTCACACCGATGGTGGCTTTTGGAGGTCATATTTTTCACTTTTTTTAATTCGTGTATATGGTTACCTTTTATTGTTACACACAGAGACAACGTAATTGGATTCAAAGGCGAAGAAGAAGCAATCGAAGGATGGAAAATAGTGATAATAAGTGAAGATAAGTCAAGGTTAAGAAAGCGGCTTTTTGCTAAGACAGACACTCAGAGAGGAAAGATAAAAAGGAAGAGAGAAAGAGGAAGGCATTGTATAAGAGCATGAGATAAATATTATAGAGATATTCATTGAGAGAAATCTAAAAACAAACTTATAATGGAATACACAATTCGAAGTGTTTGGCAACGATTCGTAAATGATTTTTGTTGTGTGAATTTGCGAAGAGAGGATGAAGATAAAGTGCTAATATTTACAAAACAGAGTACTATTTGGATTATGATGAAAACAGTAATGCAGGCAACAATACGGAGCTAAATTCATGAATACATGTGCGTATAAATATCAATGTAAATGAAAATTGAGTTCATCGTTTCATATTTTCACATTTGTGCCGTTTTTTTTTTCTTGGGTAGTCACGATACATTAACAGTACACAGTGCGACTGATTGTTGTGATTCAGTGGTAATCAAAATTCAACTCGAAGGCTAATCGCTGTCAAAATTAAGTACGATCAGACGATTTTTGGGGGCCACAATAATCGTTATGACGCGCGCAGTTATTATCCGATTTCGCCACCGCTCGTAACAATAACATTAGATAAAAATAACACCGCGAATATAGGCAATGTGTGTGTGTGTGCTTGTATGTTCTGAACGAATATGCAAACACGTTGCGAATGAGTACAAATTTAGCTTTTAATGGCCAATATAATGACCTATTTGCTACATATTTTTAATTTAATCTCGATGCCGTGCTGCGCATACTTGGCAAAGTCATTCATTGGACGCGACTTGACGCACACGACCGATCATCATAGAGGCAAGCTAATCGTTTGTTTGGCTTATAAATTAGCTCGATAGGGTTTTTGGGTGTATTGCGCGCCCCGACCGGTTGACAGCTGTAGAAGATTTTGGGATGTTTCGCGTGTTAAACATTCCGACAGCGCGTTGGACCCGCGCGATGAAAAATTGAATTCTAATCGGTTATGCTAATGAGTAATGTCAACATTTTGGGAAGACTTCCCTCACATTACTCACTTTAATGCTTTTTCTTCGTAGAGATATGCGAAAGAACCCATCTGACAAATTATTCCCCTGAAAAGTTTCTATTAAATTAAAATAGGTGTGTGCGTGTGTCATAAATTTTACCGCCCCGTAGACAAATCATTTTCCCCACCTCAGCACCCCCAAAAACTGTCTCTGGAAGAACCAACCAATTCTTAAGCTCAGAACGTGTAGGCTAGCAAAAAATTCTGACGTGAATCCATTTGATTGTGTTTCACACTGCTAATTCACGAATGGTTTCGCGAATGATACGCTCGTCAAACAGGAACATGCGATACAACGAAAAAAAAACATGTTTTCGCGAGTGCCAATGAACTTGGTTGGCTCTAAATTGGATGGAGGCACATACAAGAAGCAAAAAAAAACGGCAGTAAACTTCCGCCACTAGTTGCGCTCCACAATCCACAGGCCGCAGCAACGTTAAATGCACCGAGAATTTCAGACTTCACGGACGTGTTTATGTGTGATTCTTTAGCAGCACCCGTGTTGCCAGAGCTCAGGGAATTTTAATTGAGTCATTATCTGCACAATTTGGTTAATTCCAAAGGTAGTGTCCAAGACACGATCGCATTTCGAACAACTACGAAATATTTTTTTTCAAACTGACTGATTTTTACGTCCGATACTATCTTGGATGAATCGAAATGTAATAGCTTAACTCTTTGAATTTTCAAAATTCACTTTCAATAAAGGGTGTTGACTACTCGCTACCTATAACAATACTCCAATAGAAAGGATGGTAATGATGTGCTGGATTAAAGAGGTTTCAAGTTTAAAGAAATTTATTTCTTTCATAATCACAAAAACTGGAAGTGGGAATCTGTGATATAACCGCAAGGTGCACGTAGGATTAACGTTGGCTTAACAATCAATCAGTAACACGCACATAACTCTTAGACATTTTATCTTCCGAATAAAGTGATTATCATACCACTTCGTTTGGCCGGAAAATAATTTTTAACGCCCAAAAGAGGAATCGATTCCGCATCGGAAAGCGTTCGATAATAGAACTGCTGCTTTTATCAAACAATGCGGCTCCATTCAGTCCGAAAATAGAAACAATACTTTCCCATATGCGGCCAGGCTTAGCCTCAGTTCCCCTAGGCGAATAAAGCTATTTGCTTGATGATTTTGTCATCATTGAGTCAATGCAAAAGAATACTAAACTAATACTAAAAATGGGAAAGATGCACGCATTGCTGATAGTATCGCGAATACTATCGCGGTGGTTTTTTCCACAGTTGATACGGGCTCGGTCACAGGCGTTTATACTTTGTTCTTTCAGCACCATTATTCCACATTTCTTATCCACTTCAATCGATCTTTAGCAACGCATGAAAACAACAACAATGTATGTGTGTGATACAAAAATACAGGAGCTCTCTCTATCAGACGGCATGAAATTAAACCATGTTGCTAGAAAAATGCACCGCTGTTTGTCATAACTTCCAATCTGTTTTTGCATCAAGCAAAACCTCTCGCTAGTTGGATCGAAACTGACTGTAATTTGATGATGAATCATAAAGGCTTCGAACTTTCTCAGTTCATTCGCCTCTAGCCCGGAAAAAAGCCATTTTGGAAAACTAAACTCTCAGCCGTGAGCAAGGCCGGATCCACTGTGGTGTATAGATGAGTAGATATGTACCACGCTAATGTACTAGTTGCTCGTTTTTTTCTGTCAATAAAATGCACAAAACAAATGTGTGGAAAATGGAAATGATCCCATTCTTCATAAATTTAAACCGCTTACGGATTTTGGAATCGTAATGTAGATTATATGAAACAAATATTAGAGAATTTTTGATATGCTTACGTCTTATTAACCATAACATTATTTCATTAAAAGATTATCCGGCTTCTGATTCGACACCCTTCTTAGATACATAGCCCTACGCCATGAATCAAATCTCATCGGATTTACTTTCACTTTATTTAATTCGGATATGACTGATATAAGGATTCAGAAGTCCATGCCATTGATATAGGGAAAACTGTACCATTTTTGTTTAATTTAGATCAGCGTTTTGTATGTCTTCTAGTTTAAAATGTCTTCTAGTTTAGAAATTAGGAAAAAATCAAAATTTGTGTTTCTTCATATTTGTGAAGTTGAGACATTTAGGAAGATACCATTTAATTTTTTTTTTCAATTTCCATAGTTGTGGAAATTTTGTGGCCGAATTGTGGCCGTTTCAGTAATGAGGTACGGCCTTTACTCAAAACATCATACGCGTTTTCCTCAAAACTGGCATACATGATATTTCAAGTTCCACTGAACCAATTTGATGTGAATAAATCTTTATACATCTTCCTATCGCATGTACCAATAAAAAAAATCAAACGGTCGTGATTTTGTCTTAAAACGTTTTTTTGACTCGTTCAAGGTTCATACCATAGCGTCATCTGTACTGATTGAGTTTTTTTTTATTACAAATAACCAGAAGAACTGAAATCGTTTACGCCATGGCACTGTTTTTTTCCGTTATTCCTACTTTACCAGCTTATAACTTTTTTAATATTGATTTTTTTTCCGTTTGAATTTTTTTGTGTTCTTAAGAGATGATTATACAAACAATAGAATAATGGATGATAAAATATTACTTGTTTCGTGCCTCTACACTAGAATGTCCCCTTAAAAGTGCAGTAAAGACAAAAAATATATGAACACTGAGGATTTACGTGGGTGTGAAATGAAAATTTAATCATTGAACACATATAAAAATTATGCAAGATTTCGAATGTTTTCAATTTGGCTTTTCTATATAGATCTCAGAGATCTATGAATGAGTCGATTGGGAATATATCAATATATCGTGCATCATTTCATCCAGGGGGAAAAAAGCACCGCAATAAATGCGCAACGCTGTTTTCTGTGAAAGGATGTGCAACGTTGTTTGCTTCATAATTCATTTTCAGAATATGTACAAAGCAAATTCAGTGCAGTGTTCATGTACGAGTCGGTTACAAGATTGCACGAAAATGAGGTCTTCTTCGTTTCTCCTTCTTGTAACCAGATCAGCTAATCGCTCTGTGTAAATAGGTTCTAAGAAATAATTTTGAAATTAGCGAACTGCAGAGAGTTGATTTTAGTCTTCTAATTGTGTAAATGTGTGTGTTTGTGTGTCGTGATTTTTTCCTGGCCATTGTTTTTAGTTTATATTCGTCGTAGCAATCAATTTTTTATCAATTTAGAAAATTTGACACTTTTGAACCTCTGGACGGATTTTTAATCTCTAAAGGGTGTGTCACATCAAATTGCATCACGGAAAAAACGCTGTAGAAATTGAATTTTTAGGAATTATATCTTCAGCTTTCGCTTATAATCAGATAAGAGTGTATAGATCACGTTGGCCATGCTTCACTGTCAATTTTTCGTAAATTTGGAAAAATGTCGTCGAACGAAAAAGAGCGTCATGAATTAATCCTGTGCACTCATTTCGAGAATCCGGAGTTGTCACATCGGGACATCGGTAAGATGCTGGGAATCGTCCAATCCACGGTCAGCAGAGTACAAAAACGATACTTCGAGAACCTAACCATCGACCGGAAGGTGAAGAACGGCAAAAATGGATGCTCCGTCAGTGAAAAAGATCACAAGCGCGTAGTTAAGCAGTTTAGACGTGATCCGAGAAGTTCGGTCCGGGATGTCGCCAATAAGCTGAATTTGTCAAGTTCATTCGTCCAGCGGACCAAGCAGCGGGAGGGCCTGCGTACATACAAGGTTCAGAAGGCTCCTAACCGCGACGAAAGGCAAAACATGGTGGGGAAGACGCGAGCCCGGAAGCTGTACACCGAAATGCTGACGAAGCCGCATTGCCCGGTAATGGACGACGAAACCTACGTCAAAGCGGACTTTCGTCAGCTGCCGGGCCTGTTGTTCTTCTCCGCAGAGGACAAATTCAGCGTTCCGGAGGAGATTCGCAAGCAGAAACTATCCAAGTTTGCCAAAAAGTACATGGTGTGGCAAGCGATCTGCTCTTGCGGAAAGCGGAGCGCCCCCTTCGTGATGACCGGCACGGTAAACGGGCAGGTTTACCTTAAGGAGTGCCTACAGAAGCGCTTACTACCACTATTGAAGCAGCACGAGGGCCCGACCATCTTCTGGCCGGATCTCGCTTCGTGCCTCTATTCAAAGGACGTGTTGGAGTGGTACGAAGCCAACGGGGTCACCTTCGTGCCAAAGGAAATGAACCCGCCCAACGCGCCGGAGCTTCGCCAAATAGAGAAAATATTGGGCGATTATGAAGCAGGCCCTCCGGAAGAACCCAAAAGTTGTCAAATCGGAGGCAGACTTCAAGAGAAAATGGATTTCTGTTCAAAAAAAACTACAACCTGACGTTGTACAGAACCTTATGGACGGGGTAAAGAGGAAGGTGCGAGCATACGGGCTTGGGCTCGAAGTATGAATAAAAAGAAAATGCCAAAAGTTGTTTAATAGTTTTTATTTTACTGTCTAAAATTTTCAAAAGGATCGGTCTACTGGGCGAATTTCTACAACGTTTTTTCCATGATGCAATTTGATGTGACACACCCTTTATGTTCGATCCATTTTACTCTCAGAAAACACTTCCCAGGCATACTTTTAAGATCCAACTTCATTCTACAATGTATAAAAAAAACCAAACTCTTAAAACTCTTGAAAAAGATGCTTTTTTCACCCTTCAGCACACGAAAAAGCATTTTTTCTGCCGAAGATATTTTTCCTGCCTACGCTAGTATATTTCCTAATTTTGCTGCAATATCATTTTAAATAATTCCTGGTAAATATTCAATTAAAATCTTTAAAAATCACGATTGTTACTCTACTGCTCTTATTATAGCCAATTAACTTTCACCTTAACCATTGAATTATTATATTTTTACTTGAAATAAGCCACATTTGAAATATGAAAAAATTAAACTTTATATAATCGAGTTTAACCTATGTTGTGAAGATCGTCCAACAGTAAATCGTATTTGATCGTAATTGAGCCCATATTACATCATATTAGGAATTCGACATATCAATATCCACGATGTCGTATGAACAGTGTCCACGTCTGGTGGTGATATGCTGTTTTAGGGAGGCAAATTAATCTCTATCAAACCAGCACGCAATTCACAATTGATATATATATATATTCATCCAAACTATATTCATCCAAACTAATTCGCAAGCAATGGCCATGTATGTATATCGCCTCCCCTTTTGCATGTATATGCGCCAGTTGGGCGCATCATATGTCACCCAAAATGTGGGATATATGATTCTGTCTGTATATACACTAGTTACACGATTAAATGTTTGCTGGGGATTGATTTACACAATGAATAGCTTAGACACAACATTTTACTCTGCGCAACCGGCAACACTGTTCGCTTCCAGACAGCTCAGAAAGCAAACTTCGGAATTTCTCGAATCACGCTTGTTGAAAGAATAACATTGGCTCTGTGAGACGGCTCCCCCACGCTTGCCGACCCGCTCCGAAAGTACCACCGAAGTCAAACGCTCTCTCCCTGATTTCACATATATTATCCACCGGAGGAATAGTGCGCGCGATACAATATTGTTGAATAAATATTGAACATATTTTGATATGTGTTCAAATTGAACTCGGTAACTTTCGTACGTCTGCTGGCACATTCATTTTCACTCCGTCCTCCTCCTCCCCTCCGCCACTATCATCACCATCGTTTCAGGCAATTCGTCATCCACCGAGTTATGATGGTTATGGCCGCCTTGCCAGCGAGAGATCGAGAGGGTTGGGACGTGTGCGAGGATATTTGAGGCGGTGTGGCGGTTGTAGAATTGTTAATCATTTTCGGTATTGTTTCGCTTGCTTGCTCAGACCCGATCCCCCTCACCTGGTCTCTCCTGTGCTCCACGGCACATAACTACAATGTGTCGAAGAGTTATTAGCTCTCGTGGTTTGGCAATAGCTCGACTATAACAAAGCAAACATCACCAACACCGCCGTGGATGGAAATTTGAAGCTCAACCGAGCATTCACACGTCAGCGTTTTTCTGTACTGATCCACTGAAAAGGTGCTATCCTTCTCATACACGCACACACACACATTAGCACCCGCACATTTGCAGGGATCTAGTTTATTCAAAACGCTTTGATAATAATCTGCTGAATTTGTCGAAACTGTGTAGTCGAGAGAAGAGTCGTTTTCCGCTGGTTTAGTCCCGGCTGAAGGTATACCATGAATTATTCAGCGAATTATTATTTGAACGTGTCCTTCCGTTTGTACCCTTCCACAGGCGCCCTCCCTACCTCCTGCCCCCTCGTTCGCACGATGACGCGTTCGTCACAAATTTTGATGTCATGGCTTGCGCGAGCCCCGTCGCGTGTTGTTTGTGTTGTGTTGTAGAAAGGAAGCGCGCGCTGACTGTATGAACATCACGTGTGCGTGAGTTTGTGTGTGTATGCTTCCGCAGACCATGTTGAATTACAGCTGCTCTATTGTCAACAAAGCTTAGCAGCACTAAACAAACTACGGCTGGCGACAACAACCATCCACCCACCCCCTCCCCCCTGCAAACGGTGGCGATGTCAATTTTTTTGAGGACGCCCCCTCACACGCACAGCTCGTGTGCACAGATGTCTAGGCTAATTAGCCAGTGAGAAATCGATAACCGGAACAACGGCGGTGTCAGGAGTTCGCTAAAATTCGGGGGAACGGTTTACGGTGTTGGCACTCGTTCGTGACACTTCCCAACACAGAAGAACAAAAAAGACTGAAAAGATTATTCAGCACATCATTTTTTGTTGTCCACTCTGACAGTAAGTTAGAAACACCTCCATTGCGGTGCTTTAGTTTTAATATCTCATGATAAAAAAAAACTAACATTACCTCAAACTCGCGTCTATGCGCGTCCGTCAGTAGCGAAAATATAGTAAAAAAAATTCAATTTTACTTGAAAAACATTCTGATGCGAAAATCAAGAATCATCAAATTTTGGTCAACTATATTTCCGGCAATGATATGCGGTGGAAACTGCAGCACATTTGTCCTCGGCCGTTCGCAATCATTTCTCACGTACTGTAAAGTTACAACCAACATTAATTTTTAGCACATGTTTTGGCAACCCGATTTATTACAGAAAATGAGCCTAAAAATAACAGAAAATGTGTTACTCTTAAGTACTGGTATAGCATTTATATACTATACATGGCATAGCAATACAGGTCGGACTCGTTTATATACAAATTCGATTGTATGTGATTCGATTATATACAATTTTGGACTCGATTATATACAGCAGTTCGAAAAAATTTTCAAATATGACTTATTTCAAGCAAAAATGTAACCTTTCAACATTAAAGTGAAATTTAAGAGGTTAGTATATGTACAGTGAGGTACAAAACGTGATTTCTGAAGATTTTGCTTGGATTTTTACCAGAAATCGTTTATATCGATATTGCAGCGAAATTAAGAAAGATAGAAGTAGGGTGTCAAAGAACGAATTGTGTAAAGTTTTCACTTCCGAAATATTATTCATATACACTAATTTAGCTGTTCCACTACTATATCCTGTACTAAATTTTCTCATCTTTCAAATGGAAGCAACAGAATCGTCTTCCGTAGGGTACTTTTGAATACAGAGCCAGTTTAAGGTGACAGAGTCCGAAACAGAAAGAAAGTTCTATAACTCTCTCATTGTTGAAATTCGAACATATGCGCAGAAGGATTTTTTTCATCAAATATGATCGTCTATCACCCCCTGAGAGGTTCTGGATAAATTTATTTTTTTCATATGAGAAAGGTGTTTTCTGACTTCAAGGGGATGAATCAAAAATTAAATTCTTCTTTTATATTCAAAAAGCAAAACATATATGCATAGAAAAATGAACAAAAATTTTTTGACTCGATTATATGCAGGATTTGATTATATACAGTGAAAAGTAATCGAAGACTGTTGATGAATATTGTCATGCATTAATTACTTAATCTATCTTAACCAAAATATCTTAACTTAATACTAAATGCGCTTAAATCTATTTGAACTTATTTTCTAATTAATTTAGTTACCTAAAATTTATATCTAAATCTATGATGAATATTGAACCCGATCTAAAGGGATCACCCTAGAATTTCTACCTAAGAGATAAAGCGAAAAGAGAACAATTCCGTTCGATGTCCACTAGTAGTGGACAGTGTATATATAGGCTAGGATAGGAAACTATTGTTAAGAATAGGGCAGTACAAAATATATCGTTGGAGAGTGAAGTCAACCATCCAGTGTTTTATTGTGCAGTCGCGAAATAAGCTTCAAAGAAATTCATAAAAGAATTTCATCTAGAGATTGGATAGTCCCCAGAATCTCCTGTAATTCGCGGTTGTTAGTACAACATAAGTGCATCAAGCGCAACTTGCAGTGCACAAGTGGCCGAGCATCATCATCGTTGGAGTCAACGAATTCAACGGATAGCCAGCGTCGATGTATTCCACCATTGCATCGCTTCTTCTGGGCCGTCGTTTATCGCCGGTAGAAAATCCTTCGAAAAGGAACGGGTAAGCCCCATCAACTGTATATAATCGAGTCCGCCCTGCGAGCGAAACAAGAGACACATTGCAAATAAGCACGTAGTAAAGCTATTCGCTTCCTTTGCCACATACCTTTGCCTACATCGCCCAGACCGAGAAAGATAAAGATTCACGTTTATGTTTTCGTTTTTACTCTTAGAAAACACTTTCCAACTTCATTTAATAATGAGGTGTAATATTATCACGCATTTCTGCAACAGCACCAGTGGCTATGTGGATAGCGTGGTCGTGTAGCATTGCATTCCAGCTGACCTTGGTCCGATTCCCGTTGACATCGTTTGGGCTTTTTTTTCGAGTACAATCCCAAGCTGACGTTCAGTCTGAGAGAAAAAGAGGTTTGCTCCCATACATACAAACATTTTGAAGTTTTTGAAAAAGATGCTTTTGTTTGTTCATTTCACCGCTCAGCTAAAGCACTTTTGCTGCCGAAGATGAAATGTTTTCTACCAACGCTAGTTTGGGTGTAGGAACTTTCAAATTTGAAAAAACATATTTATTTGTTCATGTCAATTTTATCATCTCCAGATGAGCGCAATATAATAATATGATAATCTCCAGAGGCATCGCCATGAGCGCAATATAACACACTTCTGAAAGTACTCCGTACAATATTTGAAACATTTCTGGGAATCGTCCTTCGATATCGCACTCAGTTCCCATAATTATGATTCTAACCAATACCCCGACCTTTTAGTCGAACATTTGTGTCGAGTTCATATTTAGATGAGATCCAAAACTTGGGCAAATACGCTATATCGCTATCTTGATTTTAAACAAAATTAGGATTTGTAGTATTTTTATTCAAAGAAAACATTAAAAAGTTGTTGTAGGAAAAACTTTTTCCCTGTAAAAGTGCCCATCTTCCGATGTATGAGTGACTTGTTTTGATTTTCGAGACACATTGATTACAATTTTCTTGTCGATTACCCGGAACCACCCAGTTTAAAAAAAATGTAGCTTTGAATCATTGGACCAATCTGTGAATTCTTACCAGCAAATGAAAGGAATTCAAGAAAGTCTTAGAGTCTTCTTTTAAACAAACTTTTTTTTCAAAAATGATGTAGTTTATGAAGTATAGAGACTGAAGTAATTCCTGGCTGTCATGATTTCTGGAAAACTGAAACTATTAACACAACATGTGAGAAGTTTAGCGAGATAGTGAGCTAAAGCTTTTGAGATATTTTTTTTTCGAATTTTTATGAAATAATGCTAACATTAATATTTATTTCCACTGCGAACGAAATTTCATGATTTGGATACCAATCGAATCGAAAATTTTACAACATTTTTTTGATATGCTATACATTATGATACTCTAATGCGTAAACCGTTAATTCAACGAAAATCTGAAGCATTCCCATCTTTCCATACATTTGTTCTGACCATTGGTGTGCTTGGCTACTCGTGCTACCAATAGGCTTCAACTTATGTATAGGTGAGGTACAATGTCACATTCAAGCTGCGGTAACTTTTCCATTTGCATGCATTTATGCAGATTGGGATGTATTTCCCTAACACGGACAACGAAACTGAGGAGCCCGCAGAAATCGTCATTCAAGATATACAAATACAAATCATCAGTCATCAGGCTAGTAAGAATTACGTAGTCCTTCGTCAACAATGCGGTCGTGTCCTGGACAAAACCCTCAATTTATTTTTTGAATAAATATAAAGGCATATGCATTATATCATAAAACAATATATCTCAATAATGAAAAGACATATCTTCCTAAATTTCTGATATGTTGTGTAAAAAAGTCCCACATTAGAAATAAAACCATATAAAAAGTTAAGGTTTCATTAATTCAGCACTTCAAGATCCATAAAAACGAAAAGAATAAAAGTTTTCGCCTAGAAGTAAGCATTTAGTGCAAACAGCTACGGTGTTTTGGTCTCAATTCCTTTGAAACTACAAAAAACTAATATGTTTTATGATTTTTCCTAAAAGTTGACATTCCAAGGGCAATTTCAGTGAGTTCATTCAAATATTCATTATTTGCTGGTAAGAGGTTCAAAGTCGACCAAGCGGTTCAATAGTTACCAATTTGAGAAAAATGCGTATATTTGGCAAATAAAAATCGACGTCCGAAACCGTCCTAATCGCTTTTACTAAAGACACATATTTTTTTGACGTGGGACTACGTCTAACCGAAATACATGGGTGGTAAAATGAAAACTTAAACATAGAACACGTAGGAAAAAATGAAAGATTTCGAATGCTTATAACTCGAGCATTTCTTAATAGATCGGTTTGCATAGGAAATATTACTGTAACAATTAAAAAAATGTTATAAGCAAGAGATAAGCAAATTGAACAACTGTAAAATGTAAAAAAATGCTCGATTCACGGTTTCCCCAACACAGCCATCGAAACCAAGGTGCCTAGGGAAATCGGTATTGCAAATACATGCAAGTTGGAGGAACTTCCCATCGGAATGTGTTCCCTAACATAGCAATCAAAACCAACTTACACTTCGAACTTACACAGCAAATATGTTGAATTCAATGGAATTCGAAAAATTGTTTCATTCAATCAATAATTTAATCAACAAAAACAAATGATTACTAAGCCAACGGTAGTCCCATGTCAATCTTGTGTTTATATCATAGATATAACCAACCCTTGTTTTAAAAATTCGTTACTATTGAAACGTCTGGATCGATTTTGAACCCCTCTTATCAGCAAATAATGAGCATTTAAATGTATATTTAAAAAAAAATAACATGCGCCTCAAATTAAAACTGTTAGTCAAAATCGTCGTTTTTGTTGTTTTTGAGGACCATTACAGAAACGAACAGTAATCTCACGAAGCAGTGCCTGGGGAATATGATCAATCTTCCTAGATATTTCTTGAAAGATCTATGAACATGTGGTCGGGCGTTGTAATGCAGCAAATAAATCTTGTCGTCTCGGTCCTTCCATTCCGGTCGTTTGTCCTTCCTTTGAAAAAATACAACACAAATACAAGACCACTCGTTAAATGTCTTACCGACCTTCATTGCACCGAAAATTTATTGTGAAATGGCCACAATTAAGACCAGATATAACCTTTATATGGGAGTATTTATAGTGTGGCCACTCAATTTCAATTTTTGAATTCCAGCATTTTTCCCGAGTTTCCCGCATGAGTTCAAGCAATTCCCGACTCTCCAAATAACAGACAGTAGTCTTTCTCAGTGCTGATGTCACATACAGGGGTTTTGATCGATTCTAAGGAAGAATGAACGATATATATTGCACAGTATGGTGCAATTTTGTGCGGTGAGGCACCGCGTCGATTTGCATTCCGTCTGGTAAAGAGTGCCTCTGTATTTCTCCATCACACCATATTTGAATCTGTGCCTGGAGGTGAGTTAAAAACGTTTGGGGTGCAAAGTTTCGAGATAATACCTCTTTGTCAGTTGTACAAAGTGGTATGTCGATCACTTCATTCGAAAGATAAAAGGTATATGAGTTACCTATTGACACAAAACGTAGTTTCAGAAGCTGAAAACTGCTTCGAAAGCAAACTATTTAAATAAAAAATATCTATAAATTGGAATACCTCTTGAAAGTTCATTTTAGTCAAGATTTGTCGATGCATGTCGTTGACTATCTTTTCTCTAAATATTGTGCTGGCCCTGGCCAATCTCAGTTTCTATTTTGCTACTGTGTTAAACTTTTTTTTGTCGTCACAGAATGCAGCATAGTGTAGAGCAGAATCAAAGAAGCGGAATCTTAAAAAGGACATACGTTGTCGGTATTCATACCGGGGAGATTGTACGAATTTTGGCGTTATCAAATTGAAGCCGCACTGTGTGTAGTACGAGAAAAATGGGTGGGTTATATCTACGATATAACCGCAAGGTTGACGTGTTACTACCTTAGCTTAGCAATCATATCAGTGAGCATAAGATATGATGGCATATCCTTCAATGCAATCTGTAATAATCGAGCCAAAGCGTTATGTTCGTACCGTTCTTGTAATACGTGTTAGGAAAACACTTTTCGGAGTGCAAAAAAAAACATGCGGGTGCAGAAGTACCTCCGGCTTGCATGAATCAACAACTTCAACTTCTACTTTTTATACTATAGAGGATTTAAACCTGAAAGATCATTCGCCTCTAGTGTCTGCACGATTTTCCCGGGTTCCTAAGTTTAGGAGACCGTGTTAAAGAAACATATTCTAGTTTGCACAAAGCCAAGCGAGTACAAAAGTACTCGCAGTTTGCATTTATTTGCAAAGCCGATTTCCCCAGACATCTTGGTTTTGAAGTCTGTGTTAGGCAAACACATTTCAGTCGGAACAAAAATACCCGGAACAAATGAATTTGCAATGCCAATTTCCTCAGACACTTTGGCTCTGATGTCTGTGTTGGGGAACACATTTTAGTCGGAACAAAAATACCCCCGACTTTCATGTATTTGCAATGCCGATTTCTCCAAGGCTGCTTGATTTAGATGGCTGTGTTAGGGAAACCGTAAATCGGGCCTATCGAAACGAGGTAGTTAGGGCGTTTAGATAACGCTTAACATTTCACAGTTTTTCAATTGTTTATCTAATGAAAAATAACATTTTATTAATTGCGATAGAAGCGTAGAAATATTCCCTATCAATTGATGCGAAAATTTTGCCGATCCAGTATGAAATGTTCGAGTTATAAGCAATCGGAATCTTTCATTTTTTTCCTGTATGTTCTGTATTTAGGTTTTCATTTTACCCCCATATACTCCGGTTAGACATAGTCCCACGTCAAAAAAATGTTGCAAGGCATACTGAGCGCGTTACGTGTGTTGTTCTGAGTGCGTGTGAAATTTTCGACTCAAGAGTTATTTCAGATGTATTCTAAAATGTACGTTGTATTTATTTTTGACTGAAGGGAGCTCTGTGAATTCAGAAGTGTATTTGGATTTATTGGTGTAATGATGTTGTTTTGAATTATAGAGGTTTTAAGCTTTCTCACTTCATTCACTTCTAGTCTTGAAAAAGACCAATTTTAAAAACCAAACTGAACAACTCGGTCTTGAGAATCCCATTTGCAAAGACATGCTACCGCCCGGTCGCTAGCTGGATGACTGATAAATCGTGGTTGACTGATCTGTGATTTTTTTCAATCAATCATTCATTGAGAGTTGTGTTCTTCGGTGTAGAACTGAAGGTGAAAATTCGTTTCGATACTATTGCTTTCGCCTCCGCCGCCACTATACAATAGATTCGGTTCGGATTTTCTGTTACCGTTCTGCGTTGGAGATGCAGTTTTGCTAAGAGATACTGAAAAAGTACTTAGATAATCAAGAAGCTCAGTATTTAAGTTTCAGTGCTCTAGACAGCGAGCAATCAACAGTACATGTTACTGCTTAAAATTAATTTGACAATCTACTCAAATTGCTTCGCGAAACGTTCGCGCTC
Organism: Toxorhynchites rutilus septentrionalis; assembly: GCF_029784135.1. NCBI lineage: Eukaryota > Metazoa > Arthropoda > Insecta > Diptera > Culicidae > Toxorhynchites > Toxorhynchites rutilus. The sequence goes on along the minus strand of NC_073744.1, from coordinate 16,251,804 downwards.
CTCACACAGTGAATGCATTCATTTATCGGCCCATTGCTATCATTATTTGTATCGAAGAGTGTTATTATTAAACTAGCTGACCCGGCGAACTTCGTCTCATCCACAATTGATATTTTGATTTAAATCATTTCGAACACTGGAGTTTCCACAAAATATTTTGTTACGTACGTGATGTATATAATTTCCTTTTTGGCGAATAAACCTAACGCAGACTAAGACGCACCCAACCTGAAACCTGTTTAAATCCGTTACTCCGTTCTTGAGTTAAATCGTGAGGAACGAACACCAAATCATTTTTATTTATATCGATTTCTTTAATGTTTATGCTAATACCATGTTTCAGAATACTGTGCGCAACGGTTTCGGAAGTTTGAAAGCTAAATGGGCATCCAAAACATCAACCGATCACAATCAAGGCCGGCTTCCGGCAAAATATTTTCTCCACCAAAAACCAACCAATCAATGAACGCGACTCAGTTGGTCGACTAAATGTTCTCATCGCAAGTAAATATTATCATTGGAAGACATCCCAGGGGAGTCTGGCGTCAGACGTTTCACCACCATTGCACAAAATGTAATAAAACCCGTATTACCGTCGACCCTCCCACATCCCAGCTCAGTGCCTCAGTGCCTTCTGTTCGCGAACAGTGCGCGCCAGAGAGCAGGCGAGACGCGACACAAGTTCCAATATTTTTAATGTGCCTTCTTCTCTCTAAATATTTACTTTAATCAGCGATATTTTTATTTACAGCAGTTCTGGGTGTGCAGCCACCATCCGATCCGACGCCGCCGCCACCGCCGCCGACCTTCCTCTTCGTCTTCGTTGACTTTCCGTACCTTGCACCACCATACATTTTGACACGTAGCTCCGGTAGCCGTCGTCACCGCCGTCATATCGACGTTGCGAACAATTGTTGTAAGCTTCAGTACCGTCAAGCAGTTGTGTTTGCATTTATTTTTTTTCTGTAGGCATTGCACTTTTATACTTAGCTTTTTTTTATTGCTCAAATCGATGGCTGGTTTCTGCCGAACTCACCGCCATCCCCATTGCAAAGGCTCGCACACAGAAGTGCGCGCGAAGAAAACGGTGCGGCGGTGCAGCAATCGATTTCTGTAAATTTTGTGCATGAACGAGCGCCGACTCCTGGCTCTGGGGATTTGGAACCATAGAAGGTCGCAGAACTTGAACTTTGCGGCTCAAAAATGCCGCATTCGTTTGCGGCATAAAGTAGTACTCGACTCGACTCGGTTTTTGTGTGCGGGAGCTGTTCATGTTTGAACAGAAGTTAAGATGTTCTTGACGACGACTGCATTGAATGCCGCCATGGTATTCATGGTATTGTTAGAAGTGACCTCCGAACGCTTTCTTTCCGACGTCGGTTTCACCTTTGAGTTTTGCCGCGAAATGCAAATCTTGCATAGTACGAGGCAAATCTTAATGGGCGCAATTCTGTAAGGACCAAAAAAACCGAAACAATAGCGTGCGGGCGCGGTGTCAAAATTTCAACCATTTTGACACTACCGAAATGTCAAACCATCAACTCAATTTCCGTCGCAAGTGAAAGTAATATCAATCAGCGACAGCGAGGCGACTTCATGAATGGACACATAACTCGCACCTCTTGGCATATATAGCGGGTGCGGGGCGGGCTTAGAAACCATTTCATCGACTTAAATTAATTAAAAGTATTCTCAAGTGTATCAGGCCGCGTCCAGCCTCCCTACGAGCGTAGGTACGTGATGAACGATCATCGGCTGTGATGCCGCGCGAAAAAGGTCTGTGCACACTAGTGGAAGTTTGGTTCCCACACACAACCGAATCGGAGGGATGATGGGTGGTCAATAGTGCGAAGCCCCGATGTTCTATATTTAAAACTGTCGCTACGATGCGCGGCATCCGATTCGAACAATTAATAAACATATCCTCCGTGTGCAGCAGCAGCACCCCAGGAGCGCGGGAAAACGGGGTTTCCATGTGGGGTTCTCGTTTTTTCTCCATCTGGTTTCTGGGAATTGTGGGCGAAACTCGGTGCATATGTGGACCATCGTTCCCATCCGATGGCGGAGGCGATATTAATAGAATAATGGAGACAACAAACGTTTGCTGCGGTTATTCGGACGGTGGACCGGCGAGATATTGCAGTTTGCCAACGGGAAGGATAATCTAGGTAATGGACACTGAGAGTTACACATGTGCTAGCTCTGACATTCCATAGATCGACGACATTATATGGTTTACCATCCGATAAAAGCATCCAAAGGTGTTTGGGCTGCTTCCGCGGACATCATAGATCAGGACCCATCGCCGTATTTCAACTTCATACGGTGACAAACAAGGCCTGTGCATCTCTCTTCACCGGGGCATTTTCGAAATCATCGACATATGCTCAACTACGGCTTGCTGTCATTATTTCTCCAGTGGCAATCTCAATTTACGCCCGAATTCAAAAAAGTACGCTACCATCCCACAAAAAAAGCCATAAGCCCGAAAACTCTTTCGCAACTCATTACGACGCGACTTGTGTGTGCATTGCACACTCACGCGCAACACACACACAATTCACTCTTCACTCATTGGCGTTTCATTTTACATATTTGCATTTCATACAAAGCTTGAAGCTTGCGCTTCTTTGATTGTTTTTTGGCCACTAATGCCAAATTATAATAACAATCGACGTGAGTATACTGTTTTTCGGGGCGCCGCACGTCGCCCTGCGTTAGCCTCATCTCTCTCTTTTGAAGTAGCAAAGGGGAAATTACCGCGAACCGTAGTTGTCCTTCCTAACATCGATAGCAATAGTAGTGAACAATCTTGCAGTTATGAGTCGCCGCCGCGCTCAGTATGTCGAGTGTTGTATTTGCTTTTTGACTGAGTGTATTTGACGCTGATGGCGAAAGAGTGTGGCACACATGTGCCACATCCAATCGGGGAATACCGATTGATAGCAACACCCCACAGTCGTTTCAATAGGGAGGCGCCTAGGTGTCGTTTCTTTCGAAGTAATCTCGGTGCTTTGAGATAGCTTGAAAGCGACGCAAAGCGATGATCTCGAATCTTGTCTTCATTTTTGACTGATTACTCCAATACTGAAACGATTATTGGATGACCTCCAATAGCGTGCTTTTTAATTATTTATAATGATACTACATCCCATTGAGAGATTATATCTTCTTCACAATTTTTCGCCAATAAACCCGATCCATGGCTACAGTTCTCGAACTCCCGACCACACCGATTCTCGCCAAGTCCTGCTTCACCTGGTCCATCCACCTTATTCGCTGAGTTCCTCTCTTTCCTTTCCTCTCGCATTGATCACAAGCCCAATCAGCCCTGCTTCGTGTTTCGGTCGGATGTACAAGTCGGCTACCGTCGCATGTGTTCTTCCGATTGTCGAAGTCCCCTGTGAGTCTTAAACAATTTCGACAGCTCGTCTGAGATCCGCACACTTCACCGCACATCGTTTATCGTTGCCTGAATCAGTCTTGTCAGTTTTCGGGGAAAGCCGTGTTCGTCCATTATTCTCTATAGCTGTCGTCGACCGATTGTATCATATGCGGCCTTGAATTCAACGAAGATGTGATGCGTTGGGGCCTGATACTCGCGGCACTTTTGGAGGATTTGCCGCAATATAAGAATCTGGTCCGTCGTCGAGCAACCGGGCATGACTCCGGCCTGATAACTTCCCACAAATCTACTTACTATTGGCGATAGACGGTGAAAGATGATATGAGACAGAATTTTGTAGGTACCATTCAGGATTTCAATGGCACGGTAGTTCCAACAATCCAGCTCGTCACCTTTTTTATAGATGGGACAGATTACCCCATCCTTCCACTCATCCGGTAGCTGTTGTGTTCCAAAGTTCTCCCTTGAAAAGCTCCGCTACAAGGCCATCTTTACCAGCTGCTTTGTGGTTCTTTAGCTGATGAATGGCCTCCTTAACTTCTTCCATTGTCGGGGGTGGTACGTCGTAGTTGTTCACGTCGTCGTTGTACGTCGGTGTAGTCCTCATCAACGCTGTTTTGGCCTCCTGTATGGGCGCCATTCAGGTGTTCATCGTAATGCTGTCTCCACCTTTCGATTACCTCGCATTCGTCGTCAAGATGCCTCCTTCTTTGTTCCTGCACATTTCGGCCCGCGGCACAAAGCCTTTTTGCGAGTCGTTTAGTTCCTTGAAGAACTTCTCGAGATTCTCGAGATTCTCGAGAACGATAAAGCAGCTCCATCTCCTCACACTAAAATATCAAGCAATGTTGCTGGAAACAAGGTAACTCTATTCAGCACTATATAGCTGGTACTGCATGCCTTTGACCGTACACAAGCTTTTGATCCACAGTGCCAACATTATTTCAATGTTCGATCTACCCATTGAGGACCTTTCTGAAGAGGCCTCGGAAGTTACCCATAAAATTATCAGAAACCCCCTTTTAAATTACACGAGGAAATCATCTTGAGTCAGGTGGAGCCGATCTGGCGTGGAGGTAACATCCATACTTCTCACGCTCAAGATCACGAGTTCAAATCACACTCCCGACATTCTTCCAAAATGGAAGGTAAAAGTGACGAACCAGCCAGAAGCGTTGAAAGTCACTATAATACAGAAAAAAAAAAAAAAAATCTTGAGTCACCTCCAATCGAAGATCTGTTGAGATCATTGCTCTTAAACTCCGATCCACCAATATCCCTTAAAAGTGAAAATCGTCAGCTTTCAAGCATCAGAAGGATGACGAAGAATTATCTCAGTATTTCTTGACTAACCGTGAAGCAAAAAGCTTCGAAAACGAAATTTTGAAAGACGTAGAAATTTCTAGTGACGATAACATTGAAAAAGAAAAGGAAGGATAGATGTAGAATGCAAGAGGGAAGCTTCTAATATGTGTTTGTTTTTTTTTTGTTTTTTGAAAAAACTCCAAATAAATCAGACGATGTATAATCAGCACATAATTTTATTTTCATGATTCGTTGCATATGAGATACTTTTGTCATAAGTATGTAATTAATGCCAGCTATGTGTATCCGAAACGATCAGCACTTTTCACTTTCGACAAAGATTTTTTACATGAGACACTTATGAGATTATTCCAATGTCATAAAAATACAAATACAACTATTTCAACATAATTTCAACCAGTAGTTACTTAAATAATTATTTCTGCGTATCCGAAATTATCAGAACTTTTCACTTTAGATAAACATTGATTTTGACTTATGAACATTGACATTTTTGAGACTTATGCGATTATTCAAATAACAATAGACATTTATACAAGCAGTAATTCTGATACTTATGAACTATTCTTCCCTTCACACCAAAGTGTCACAATGACTAAATTCAGCTGCTATAATTTTTTCCCACATTCCTATGTATACATCGCACTGCGCGGCGCTTTAGTAGAAGTGATCACTTCATAGCCATCAGATTACATTCATCACAGTGAAGAAGTTTCACACAAATAGAAAAAAAAAAAAGGTTATTCGGGATAATATGGAAATTACAAATAAATTACCTTCGATAATTCAACATTCATGTTATACATGTGAAATAATGAAAAAAAATCTGGGATTGTCTACCTTTTTTATGAACAGTCTGACGAGGCGCCACTGTTGAAAAATGCGTTTCGTTTCCATAGTTTTTTTTTTGTTTTTTTCGCTTGCTCGCTTTTAGTTCTTCTTCGATGTGTTCCGAAATTAACTATATATTCTCAACTGGCCTTGGTTCCGGAGTATTGACCAAATTCAGCTCCTTGAAAACCACTGTATCACTGTATGGGGAATTTGAGTAGTTTTTTGGCATTTCTCAAGACCGACAGTTTAGTTTTCAAAACCGGCCTTTTTCAAGGCTAGAGGCGATTGAACAGGGGTTTTTTAAGGCCTCCTATAATTCAATCCATCATTGTCATTATTCAATATTATATCATTATCAAGAAATATTATCGCGCTGGTCAACCTCAGTTTCTATTTCGCTATCGCGTTGAATGGTCATGTAAAATAGCTCGCCCCAGAATATGCGTGAAGCAGGTATAGTGTAAAGATATTGGTATATTGGTTGTGGCTGTGTATGATTGTATCACATGTACGAATTGTTAACTTTATGCGTCATCAAATAGATAACGGTGGTAAGAGACCAAGTATATTTGCGATGCGTACCGAGTGCACCACATGCATTGGCAATAAGGACACAAACTCGTGTATTGTTCTCGCAAAAAGAAGAATGAATCACGAATCATCAATCGTCAGTAACAAAACCACCCAAACCACCAAAACGTTCGACTCAGGAGTTATTTCAAAAAATGTCGATACATTCTAAAATAATACCCCAAGTAATATGCAGCGAATTTATTTCATATTTTTTTACTGGGAAGGAGCTGGAATTTATTGGTGTAATGATGTTCATGTTCTGTGTTATAGAGGCTGTTGCGTACACCCCTGGCGAGAAGCAACGCGCCGACGTTTAAACTGCGAGAGCTTTTAATAGTGAAAGTATCCACCTTGCTCAGGTTCTTGAAAAGGCTTTTTGACGTTTCCTCAGACAGCTTAACTTCTTGTTCTTTGCTTGGAAAAGAACTATGCAAGTTGAACTGTTCTGAAGAAACGTTGTATAGAATTCAGATCTCAAATTCAATAAAACCTCGCTTAGATCTTATATAGATATAATTACGCTGATAGGTAGTTCAGGTAGATACGATTTTTTGATGCATTACTGATTAAACATTTTTATCCAGGAAATACTGAGAGATCGCATACATTTAGGATCCAGTTTGGTACGAATTCATGAGAAACCCACAAACGTGAGTTTTAATACAGCAATATTGTATTCCAAATAACATAACCTATTTTTGTTACGCTGCAGGAACATTTTAATTTATTCCGTAAAATAAACAATTAAAATTTCGGAACTTTGTTTCATCTATTGCTCCGCAACAGAGGCTTTCTCAGACTCTCGAACTTTTTCAGTTCATTTGCCTTTAGCCTTAAGAAAGACTATTTGGAAAACTAAACTAAACACTCAGTTATGGGGATGGTCATTTGGAAAACATCGCTGCTGCTGTCATCTGATCGCTTGCTGGATGATTGATAAATATTGCTGAATTTTTTTCCGAACTATCATAAAATTTTCGTGAATTCTAGCATTGTTTCCGGGTTGAAAGTGGCTTCAAAGTACGTATCAAACCAGATGTGAAGAAAAGTATTTTTCAGTGGTGAAAGATGCTTCCGTTTGTGCAAAACTGAAGAAAAACTGTTCTGCACTGGTCCACCCCACCACACGATCGATTCGGTTTGATTTTTGGGAGCGTTGGAAATGTAATTTTGATATACTATATTTGTAATGGTTCATGGTCCCAGAAGTAACGAAAGTTTAATTTTTCGATCGACAACTGCAGATAGGGGATTTGTGGGAAAATTCGACTTCTTGATTTTACATTCTTCCGATAGTTCCTCGGTAGAACTAAAATTTCCAAAATTCCAAGAATTTCGTTGAAAACTGTCAGGCAGTGTACTATCAAAATTCTGGTTCTGTATGTATAACAATTTATATAGAGTTTAAGAGAGGTTCTGTAACGATTTGAGGTCAAACAACATGGGAGGTCTTGAAAATATGGGGAAATCCTTAGGGTGTCGGCTTTTCCCTGATTGTCCGTACATATTTTAACATACAGGGTGTTCAGTAAGTTCGAATACACTTTAAAAATGTGGTCAAATGTGAAATAATGAAAATTCAAGATATGCTTTTTTGCGTCAATTTTTTGTTGAGACTATGTTTATTAAGAACACAGATTGCTTGAACGCGAGATTTGCGTTTTTTGTTAGAGACCGCCTCAATCGATTGATGCAAACATCGTGTAGATCCATCAGGAAATCACTGAGCAATAAGCGCTTGAAATTCGGGTACGAGAACACCCGCAGCGTTTGTTTCCTCTAGCCTTGAAAAGACCATTTTTGGAAACTAACGCTATACTGACGCTTTAACATACTCGTAAAGAACTTTTGATTATCCTTGATAGAAACGCTGTGCTTAGGATGCACTTCATTTCAGACAAACGTATTTGGTTACTCCTGGCTGCAAGAGATAAACTACTTTTTGTTGCATGAAAATCATGTATTTCCAAAGAGATGAGAAATTACAAAAACCGATGTACAATACCTTCCAACTATAGATAAATAATATGGATATATAAAGCACATATTTTCAATAAAAGCTTGGTTTTGGAGTTGTTCTCCCGAGCAAATTCAAGAAGGGATTGGAATATTAGAGAACAGAGCAACATTCGAGTGCGTTTTTTTTTGGTCACTGGATTCAGCGTCTAATTTGGTTGTTTGCTGGCACAAACAATCGATGACCTCCGTGCGGAACGATACTTCGAACAGTCTTCTTGAATGGCACTAACGTTCCTAGAGGAACTTTGGCCATTTCAATGTAGGTTTCCGTCATATTAATTAGTACTTAGTTGAGATTTCTTATGCCAAATAACACGCCTTGATCGTACTCTGAGTAGAAAGCAAATTCAATCAATAATTTGATCAATACAGATGATTATTGAGCCAACGGAAGTCCCACATCAAATTCGCGGTTGTATCATATAACAATTTTTTGTTTAACTACCTTCAGTGGTCTTAATGGTCTTAATGTTAGTTTACAACGTCAACGAACAAGTTATTTTTTTTTACTCGACGATTTTTGATATGGATAAATTCATTGGTCAAAAATATTGTGAAATTTTGTGTTGCAAATAATGTATCTTGTGCCGAAACGTTGAAAATGTTATAGAATACATTTGGTGACTCAACTTTGTCGAAAACACGGGTGTGTGAATGATGTAAGGCATTCAAAGACGACCGAGAAAACATACCATCATTTTTCACGCCAAAAACAACCATTCACCTCTTCAACTGATGAAAACATCGACAAAATAAAAAGAATGATGCTCTAAAATTGTCGTTTATGTTTGAGAGAGATAGCCCGTAAACTAAATCTCTCACGAGACCATTCGTCATATTTTAGTGGATGTTTCGACCATGAGAAAAGTCGCAACATGAATAGTGCCAAAAGAGCTCATTTTTTTCAAAAATTTAATCGCCATCAAGTGGCTTAGGACGTGCTTGCACGTACAAATGCTGATTTTTCGTTCACCCAACGCATAATTACTGGTTTGTTTTTTTCTTATTTTCGATATTCGAATTACCGCGATTCGTGCGAATCGTTGTGACAGCATTAAAGACATAGAAACGAATTCGCTACCTGAACTGAAGGCAATTCTTCAATACAACTATAAAAAGTGTTTCGATGACTGGATTATCCGTTGGAAAAAGTGAATTGCTTATGAAGGGGCCTATTTTGAAGATGATAATATAAATTTAGATAGGAAATAAAGTATTTTCTTTAAAAACACAAATTCCCGGTATATATTTGACAGAGTGTAAAATGAGCAATAATTCTAGATCATAAATGACTGGAGCTCCAGGTTAGACTGCCTATGGGCAATATCTGGGTAAATATGATATTCAGAATGCTACATTTGTTATGCGTGCGGTGAGAGTTGTATGTTTAGGATACCTACAATACGGATATCCTAAACATATAGCTTCCACAGTCGCGATCGGTAAGTTACGATAAGGAATACGCGCGTAGAGTAACGGAATATATTGCAAGTTCGAGTTCGAGCACGTGCAATAAAGAATAGAATACATAAATTTATCTCGGTTACCTTCTCAGGTTTCCCAAATATAGCTCACCGTCATCGCGATTGAATTTCGATGAAAAGTACATGCGATAAATACTGGTCAGTCCATTCCATTTAACAGGTTTTCCTTCTCAGGATGCCTTAAGATAATTTTTACCGTGTGTCGTAATACAAAATTTTCGGGTTTTTAGTTCGAATGGTCGATAGTTCGCTTTTACATAATCACATCACTTACCACAGTGAATCCTGATTCTTAATCCTCCCCACTAACAACTATCCCTTCCATGATAAACGCTAGGGAACCACGCTATAGAGGCGACCCTTCTGGCCTTCGGGCGACGAATGTCATACTAACATTCCTTCCCTTCCTCTGGTGACTGTAAGGACGTGGTCGGCGTCGTTATTGACCATTTAAAGCTCGAATCGCCGAAAATTGCACAACGTGGTCTTTGTGCAATTTGGTTGGTTCAGGTCAATCACGGAGAGCAACTACGAGTTGTACAGTCTATCCAAGCCTAAGCTATTCAGAATGCTAAATTTGTGAAAATATTCTTGAATCATCTTTGGTTATTTGGGTTCACTTGGATCAAAGACAAGCAGACATAATTCATTTGAACGTGTGCTCGAACATTAAAAAGAGCGGTGGTTCGTCTTCCAATCGACATCAACTTCCACAGAAGACTATGGGTGACCGACAAACATACTGTCGTAAAGCAGAATAAACCCAAATAACTTCATTCTGAGGGCTTCAAGCGATTGGAGAGAATGGGGGCTAGCTTTGCGGCGGTAAAGCAATAAAACTTATGAGAAGAAAACGATTGCTTCCAATGCTGTTCTGTTCTATTGAATACAGCTAATCTAATTGGTATTAGGGTATCAACCGTTACTTGATTACCGACGTATTACAAATTTTATTGGTCCAATTGGAAAGTTTAAGCTGTTTCTAAGAATCGCTATGTGAGAATGAAGCGGAATTGGATAGATATTTTATAGAGAGAAAAAACACCATAAAACGTCTTATCAAGTTTTGCTGTGAATTATCTCGACCCAAAATCCTAGTGCTAAAAAAACCAACGACCTAATGAACCGCCACCTGTTGGAACCCGTAGACCCCAACGTCTGCTGTGTCGTCTGTGGAACGCACACAAAAGGCTAGACACGTGGTGTCTGTCCCTTCTTTTTTTTCAGTTTCCCTTTTCCGCCCGTTTGTATGCATTTCCCGAAGGGGTTTTTATTTCAATTTAATTTCCTCTTCCAAAGTATTCTCACCACATGGATGTTTGCCTGGATGCGCGATTCTGACAGCAGAGGAGCCGCGCGAGGGGACGACGGTTCTTCTTTACTTTCTGCGCGCTTGTTCGGCGCTGGTTTCTAGATGTCAGAGACCACGAGAGACACCATAGCGTTTGTGTGCGTGTGAGGCGGCAATGCGCCTGTTCAATTGAGGTGAGTTAGTGCTATGGTGTGCGTGTGCGTGTACGTGTATGTGTGTGTCAGTGGATTATGTTTATATTCTGCGGGGCTAAGCGTTTTTTTGGTGTGCAACAAACGAACAAAAGCCTGAAAGGAAATTGCATAAAAATTCTGGACACTGGTGAAGAATTGAGGTGAAAATGATTTTTTGAAAAGCGTAAGTTTTTTTTTGTTGTCTTCCGAAACAGGTAATCACCTCCATTCCTTCCGCTGAGTCATTCTCGCAAAATTTTGTGAGTGGAAACTGGCAAACAATAATAAGTTTTGATGTACGTTAGCAAAAGTTTTCAACTCTCTGGGCTGAGTTTGTTCGCTTGTTCTATGTACAAGGGAACTCGCATATGGAGGTAGAAAGGGGTGAACGCAGGAAAAAAACAGAGCTTCAAGCAGTGGGAGAATGAAATGATTTTTAAATTGAAATTTGAAAAATGGAAAATAATTACTGGAAGTGGCGGAGGAAGTTTTTAAAATGGATAAAGTTTGTACGCTACATTCCTATGATAAATGAGCAAAAATAACTACTTTTCCGAATGCAAAGCAAGATGAGACAATCGAAACTTACACAAATTTGTTCGCGTCTTTTTTGTTATGAAACTCTGGAACTCGGCTGCTGTGGACAGTAATTAATTATCCTTGCGTTTTGTGCTCCACCGGTGTAGAAAACTTCACCTGACACTGCTGCTGCAGCTGCATGCAACAAAAAGAAGAACAAAACAAAAGCAGCGTGCACTTCTCGAATCACAATCCAGAGGCGGCGGCGTCGTCGCTTATCATCTGGGAATCACTGTTTCACTAGTATACTAGAATTCAATCACTTCCTATCCGCGAGCAAGATTTGTTCACAATAATCCACAACTTTTGGCTAACTTGACACACTCGTGAGTCAATTGCGCATTCCGTCAGAATAACTTCTCCAAAGAACTTCTGCTCCCGCGAAAGAATGATCTCTCCCCGCCAGCGAACAAACAAAGCACAATTCGCGATCCAGCGAAGAATTGGGAGGTTCCGAGAGCTAGGATAAATTGAAGATTCAGCGAAATACTACGAAAACGAGAACCGAAAAACCCGACAGCAACTACCAAAACCATAAGCGCACAGAACTTGACAATCGTGTTGACTCGTGTGTCTCAACTGAGAAAAGTTTTTTCCGAAACTAAATAGTATAAATTGCCATTCGCCACCGAACGCTTGCTTGTACCTCAGCGTGCATTCTCACTGTCAAGCTCTCTCTCTCTCCGACTCGGACAACCACCGAAAAAAAAAACAACTCTCGCTCTCATCGAGACGGACGGAAACACACGCACACACGATATATCGAACTCGATGATGCGACTTTGCAAAGCAACGCGCTACCCAACAATATATCGCAAACAACAACACCGAAGCAAAGCAAACCATGCATAGAAATGTCTTCCCCATGGAACAATAACAACACAGCTCACACTGTCAAACGAGCTGCGGCGGCGATTTGAAAGTATCCAAATGACGCGCAAACGGGTACCACCACATAAAGACGATGTGCGCCGAATAATCATCGTCAGTTTCGAATAAATTGAAGGGAAGAAGTCCGGCACCGGCTTTGCTAAAGCTGTGTGTGCAGTAAAGCGAAGCGGATATCCAATGTAGGGGATATATGGACCTATTTACGGTTTATGGCGACTTGCTTCATCGTATTTTTTTGACGTAGGGCTACGTTTTTCTCCTCTGTGTAAGTTCAAAACTTCGAAAACGAGAGCGTTACACTTGGAGTGCAACATTTTGAACGTCTATACTAGAGGTGGAATGGATATCTTGTAACTATCCGGTATTCGGCCTGATACCGAATGGTAAACTACTTTCCGGCCGGATACCAGATACAGGTCGGACTCGATTATCCGGAGTATTGATTTTTTTTCACTCCGGATAATCGAGTCATAAAAAAACAATTCTTTCTCGGTAAACGTAATATAATTATGATTTGCACTTATTTATTAAACGGGTTTATCTAGGTTGACCCCTTTATATGTTTGTGACTTTGTAACTTTGTCTGTAGCGCTATACCACATCAATGGAAATTTAACCCCCTTCCTGTTGACCGTTTGATCTGAAATTTGGAACACGTCTTTATCTCTAGTGTCATTAGAAAACTGCGCATTTCATGATCTTGAAAATCAAAGATGGCGGCCGTTACTAAATGGCGGGTTATGTACATATTTTCTCAAAATCCCATCAATATGGGTTTTCCCAAAACCCCATCATATGTATATATTTTTTCAAAAACTCATCAATATGGGTGTCAAAAGAAGGTTCTCGACTAGTAGAACATAGCAGATAATGAGAAATCCCATTGCAAAATGACCGCAGTCCCCAAACAACAAATTACTTTTTAAATTGTTCCATTCAGCTTGACCTGTTTTTATGTATGTTTGAATGTTTGTAGGGTTGTCCCACATGAATAGAAAATTGACCCCGTTCCTGTTGACTTATTGATCTGGAATTCGAACAAAGATTTAATTCTACTGTCATTATAAAACTGCGTATTACATGATCTTGAAAAAAAAAAGGAAGGTGTTGTATCTAGGACACGACCGCAGAACTACGCGATTATATTATGCAATCCACTTGTTTACCACTTTGAATATTATTTTAGAATGCATCGAAATTTTTGTAATAGATTATGTTCTTCGTTACAAATAAATTTGATGAACGTCCTTTTACGTTTGATATGATGCCTAGGACTACCAAAATATTTGAACGGAAAAATTGTCGAACGATTATTGTATTTTACATTTCCCTCTGAAATTATTGCACATCTCATGTTTTCGAAGTTCTCAAACCGCGAAAGTTCATTCACCTGTAGTATCTGAAATGACGATTTTCCCAGGCTTCTCAGTTTAAAAGTACGTTTTAAGGAAACATATTCCGGTCTGCACAACGACAAGCGAGTACAAAAGTACTCAACACCAAAAGATACCCCCGACTTGCATGTATTTGCAAAGCGGATTCCCCCAGGAAAATCAATTTAGAAGTCCGTGTTAGGGAAACAGCGCTCGGTGGGAACAAAAATACCCCCGATTTGCATGTATATATGCAAAGCGGATTTCTACAGGTACATCGATTTTGAAATCTGTGTTGGGAAAACCGTAAATCGGGCCAATCAAAACTTGGCAGTTAGGGCATTTTACAGTTATTCAATTGTTCATCTAATAAAAAAATTACATTATATTAATTGTGATAGATGCGTAGAAATATTTCCTATCAATTGATGCAAACATCTTTCCGATCATGGTCGTGTGATCGGTTCCATGCTGCTCGCTCTCAGCTCTCTAGACCACTGAGAGCACAAGGCAGACAATCGGATATCCCCGTCCGGGATATCTTAGGTAGCCGGGATCCTGATCTTCTGTTCATCTATACATGTTCCTCAGAAACGCCGATGTCAACGTTTAATGATGTTTCCTTCGTTGTGTCCCCGTTTCATATCCCTCCTATCCGATCTATAAACTTTTAGTTAGTCGCGGCAACTCTACACGAGCTGATGGTTGCGCCGGCTAGTGACCATTCTGTCCTGGATTCCTCGAGTCGAGAAAGACGCACCACGCTAGATATGGGGAACATACTAGGGGGCGTTGCAGATTAATGGTCAGCTGCATCCCAATAGGAAGTATCCCGTGTCGGGCACACGTACAGAGCATCGAAGACTGCAACATACCAATTATGAGAACACTTGTAAAACTAACCTCGAGCCAACCGCGAGTAATCGGTTACATATTACTAACATAGTTGTAAGCAAACATTGTCGAAATATTGAACTCCCGGCCCCGTCAGGCTGACGCCATATGAGCCTTAATAAAAATATATATATTTTGGATAAAAAAAAATCTTTCCGATCTGTTAAGAAATGTTCGAGTTATAAGCATTCGAATTACGGGTAGGGTTAGTACACAAATCGGCAGAACAAATGTATGGGAAAAAAGAACCTTCTAGTTTTCATGAATTTAAACCGTTTAGATATTAGTGAATTTTAATGTATAGCATATCAAACAAATCTTAGAGAATTTCCGATTCGATTGGTATACAAATCGTGAGAATTCGTTCACAGTAAAAATAATTATTAACGTTAACTTTATTTCATAAAAACGTGACCTGTTTTCTGATTTGGCACCCTTCCTGAAAGACGTAGTTCTACGTCAAAATTCAATTTGGCCGTTGTTAAAAAATGGCTGAATGATTTGACTTGTAGAACACGAAACATAATAAACAACATAAATTCAAAAAGTTCGCCGCCACTAAATGGTCGACTATGTATTTTTTGCAATCCCCTCAATATCGGTATCAAATGAAATGATTTGACTAATAGAATACAGTACATCATTGAAATATTCCGAAATAAACGTTGGATTTCCATTATCCACAGTCGGTTGTTTCATCATATACCCCACGATTTTATTTTAGTCTCATCATTGCCCTAGATTGATGAAAGAAAGGATGTAATAACTACTAACTGCTACTGGTTTAATTATTTTCTAGCCGTTTAACTTAAAATTTTTTTTTACTTATTTTATTTTCTAGTTTTTAGAAAGTATCTGTATCATTAGTATACAGATACATTAAAACCATTCACAAAATTATTTTTGACGTAGGACTACGTCTTTCATTTCTATACCGGGGTGTAAAATCAAAGTTTCGAAAACGAAAGCGTTACGCCGGAGACCGAGATTTTGAGCGTTAATAGCTCCTAAACAACTGAACGAAATGGTATGATAAACACTTCATTCGAAATATAAAATGTCTACGCGTTATATACTTGTTACTTTTTGATCCAAAAACTTGTTTCAATAGTCTTAAAATTGCTTTCAAAACAGGCTATTGAAATCACCAATCGGTATATAAGCGAGCGGCGCTCGGAAATCCACTCAGTTCTAATTGAACAGCGATTGGAGCATGTTGTCGCTGTTGCGGTGAAGCTCTTTATTTATCATGAAAGCGCGGATGAACGGTGTCACCAAGAGCCTGTTTGTGCACCCTAGGCCAGAAGGGAATCTATCAGGAGGAGAGTGATGCCACAAACGGTTCCCTGGGAAGACATCGCTACACACACATACACGCGCGGCTATTAACAGGTGGTTATCGAGTTGGCATTAACCACTGGTGGGCTTCCAGTATCGAGGAAAATGTGGAAATATCTAATTGTTACTGAAAATAATCTGCCAGTTCCTCTGGGAATTTTCAAAATATATTCATGTGAAAGAGTTTAATTGAATGTTTTCTATCCATGTAACACTGTGACCAAATACATTTGGTTTTGTGGTTTTTCGATCAATCGCAATTAACAGGATAGCTTCAGAAGATTATTCTTCCCCATCAGTAGGATATTTGGTGGACGGCGAAGGATCGACACATACACGCGCAGAACTCTTTCCGTTAGGATGCCATTCAGCATCGAGAAAGTTCCGGAAAGATCTAATCAATTCTGGAAAATAATCTGCCAGTTCCTTTGGGAATTTTCAAAATATATTCATGTGAAAGAGTTTAATTGAATGTTTTCTATCCATGTAACACTGTGACCAAATACATTTGGTTTTGTGGTTTTTCAATCAATCGCAATTAACAGGATAGCTTCAGAAGATTATTCTTCCCCATCATATTTCCGTATCCAATATTGTATGCGCCCGCAATCGATTATTGCTCAGTCGCCGAAAGTTCCGAGCTCAGAGAGTTCATTCCCCTCTAGTTTGCCTTCCAAATTGCCATCGTAAACCACACCTTCTCTCGATTCAATCACACACAAAAAGCATACTTAAGCGATATTCTGGTGGTGAGACACATTCATTTTTCGTGAGGACATCGACAAGACAACATCGTTGCCTAACGTGCTGGAGGAGGTGGACGGCGAAGGATCGACACATACACGCGCAGAAGTTCAGCATCGAGAAAGTTCCGGAAAGATCTAATCATTGCTGGAAAATAATCTGCCAGTTCCTTTGGGAATTTTCAAAATATATTCATGTGAAAGAGTTTAATTGAATGTTTTCTATCCATGTAACACTGTGACCAAATATGTTTCAATCAAGTGCTATTAACAGGTGGTTATCGAGTTGGTATTAACCACTGGTGGGCTTCCAGTATCGAGGAAAATGTGGAAATAACTAATCGTTAATGAAAATAATCTGCCAGTTCCTTTGGGAATTTTCAAAATATATTCATGTGAAAGAGTTTAATTGAATGTTTTCTATCCATGTAACACTGTGACCAAATATGTTTCAATCAAGTGCTATTAACAGGTGGTTATCGAGTTGGCATTAACCACTGGTGGGCTTCCAGTATCGAGGAAAATGTGGAAATAACTAATCGTTACTGAAAATAATCTACCAATTCCTTTGGGAATTTTCAAAATATATTCATGTGAAAGAGTTTAATTGAATGTTTTCTATCCATGTAACACTGTGACCAAATACATTTGGTTTTGTGGTTTTTCAATCAATCGCAATCAACAGGATAGCTTCTGAAGATTATTCTTCCCCATCAGTAGGATATTTCCGTATCCAATATTGGATGCATAAAACCTTGTGCCTCCAACGTAACGCTCTCGTTTTCGAAGTTTTCCAAATATTCATTCATTCAGAATGAATTCAGATTCAACTTCATACAAATGATCTCTAAATCAACGATAGTCCTACGTCACCCTTGCGGTTATACCATAGATATAACCCACTTCCTGTTTTTTTTAATTTTTATTTCTTACCTAGCTTTTTTCGGAATATTTTGAAAATATACTGTATTATATTAGTCAAATCATTTCATTTGATACCAATATTGAGGGATTGCAAAAAATACATAGTCGACCTTTTTTTGGCGGCGATCCTTTTGAAGTTATGTTGTTTATTATGTTTCGTGTTCTACAAGTCAAATCATTCAACCATTTTTCAACGACGGTCAAATTGAATTTTTCAAGATCATGTAATACGCAGTTTTATAATGACAGTAGAATTAAATGTATTTTTGAAATTTCGGATCAATCATTCAACAGGAACGAGGTCAATTTTTTATTAATGTGGGACAACCCTGCAAAACACTGAAACATACATACAAACAGAACAAGCTGAATGGAACCATTAAAAAGTAATTGTTTATTTGAGAGCTGCGGGCATTTTAGATTTAGAACTTTCATGATCTTCTGTATCCTACCAGTCAAGCCCATTCATTTAATACCCATATTGATGGGGTTGTAAAAAAAATATATATATGGCGCTATCTTGTGGTGGCGGCCATTTTGGGTTTACATTTTTCATAAATAACTGTGTTCTAATAGTCGAGCCCTTTCGTTAGATACCCATATTGATGGGGTTTAGAAAAAATATGTAATCCGCCATTTTGTAGTGGCCGTCATCTTAGATTTGCATTTTTCATAAATAACTGTATTCTACTGGTCAAGCCCTTTCACTTAATACCCATATTGATGGGGTTGTGACAAAAATATATATGGCGCTATCTTGTGGTGGCGGCCATTTTTTTTACATTTTTCATAAATTTTAAACCAAAATGACCGTGTTCTACTAGTCAAGCCCTTTCGATTGATACCCATATTGATCTCAAATGGCCGCTTCCATGGCCGAGTGGTTAGCGTCCCACATTATCATGCCGGAGGTTCGGGTTCGATTCCCGTTCTAGCCGGGAGATTTTTCGTCAAAGAAATTTCTTCCGACTTGCACTGTGGTCACGCGTATTCTAGAACTTGCCACTCCAGAATACATTCAGGGCGTGTTATTCGGCACAGAAATCTCAACTTAGTAGTACTAATAAAAATGACACAAGTAATACTCACGTTGAGAAGGCAAAAGTTCCACTGGGAACGTTAATGCCATCCAAGAAGAAGATTGATCTCAAACAGAACTCTGCTGTTTAAGGACCTTAAACTACGTGAGAACAAATTGATCAACATAACCTGCAAACTTGGTTGAAAGCATGCTCTGACTCTGACTTCTGCAGACAGTTATCTGTGCCAAAGGAGGACACACGAAATACCAGTGACTGATTTGTTTATGGCCTTTGTTTCAAATATACGACATGTATTCTTTTTATTTTTCAGACCAAAATGTGCAATAAATATTCATTTCACTATTTTGAAGAACAAACCAAGCTTTAACGAATCTTTTTTCTTCTCACTGGGTAGAATGGCATGCATTTATTATCCTAGAAAATAAAATCTCGATAACTGAATTGAACTCGCCTACCTTTTGATTACATTTTTTAGAACTAATAGACTGTATTCTTATTTATTGCCAGTACTGTAGATGCAATTTTGAACAAATGAACCAATGGTAGTCCTACGTCAAGCTCACGGTCATCTTTAGCTGAAATAATTTACCGATGCTACAGGTGGTTTTGGATCACAGATGCCATTGAGAACGAAAGTCCTCGATCGTCTTAATCTTACTCAACGTTGTTGATGTTATATTATCTCGATCAGAGACATGAAAACTTTGAAACTATACTTGTACAAGTTAAAACATGTCCTCCAAACCATAGAATAATAATTTCGCTTATGTGATTCTACTATTTAAATATAATTAAATTTGTTATATATTTATATATTTGTTATATAACATGAACACCTCTTTGATTTTTGTATATGTTATGCAAAAAACATCAACTCTCAATAAAAATAAATATGAAAAAATATATCGCGCTTCGTCCAGAGACCATGTAAACTATAAAAAACAAACACAATCAATAATAGCGAAAACCAAATCCATTTTTTTCGCAAGTGTATTATTTTTTTTTTTCAAACAAGACTCATTGGGTTCAATTTGATATGTCGATAATCTAAATCGGTCTAGTGGTTCACAAGTTCTGATTTTTTTAAAGAAGTCATTTAAAAAAAAAAAGAGAAGTTGATTTTTTGGAACACCCTAAAATGGGAATAGGTACCCTAATAAAAAAAAAAAATAATAATAAGGAACGATAAGGCGATAAGGAACAAAACTATCAATTTCCACGAAAATCTAAGAATCGGTTTGGCATGCAAATATACTACTTTGAATTTATAAATATATACTCAACAATTTATTGACACTTATCGTTAGAATTCCCAACGCCTTCGATAGCTCAGTTGGTAGAGCGGTGGACTGTAGAAAGGAATGCAATGAGAGAGTAGTAACAGCAGAAATCCATAGGTCGCTGGTTCAAATCCGGCTCGAAGGAAAATTATTTTCTATAGTTTATAAGGCATTTTCAACTAGTCGTCGGCATTACTTTTTTCAATCATTCTAATTTATTATTTTGAGTTGCTTCTCTTTAGGACCAGTTTCAAAAACAACATTGGTTTCTTAGGGTGGATTATTCCTGAATTAGGGTTGTGTATAAATTCGTGTTTTTCTATCGATTCCCGATTTATGATCTCATTTCAGTAAATAAAAGGTTAAGGTAAAAGTTCATCTCGAAAATGTGAAACTGATAGGAAATATCATGAGAATATAAGCTTTTTCTCGGAAGTGATAGTAGATAGACAATGTTCACTAGCCAGACCAAAGAAAGCAACACAACCTTTCTCCAATGAAAAAATCCATGGGACAAACTGATACCGCATCACAACCCATCACATGATATACAAGAACGCAACGAAATATCTAATAATTAGGAACATGTTCTTTCGGAAGAAGGATCGGAGCACTTTATTTTTGGCAGACAATGGAAACGCTCAAAAGCGGTCCAAAATCTTATTGGAAGTTTAACAAATTATTAACTTGCTCTGAAAACATGATTCCAACTGTCAGCTATAACGATTCTGCTTCGAAAACTTTGAAAATGAATAGGAAGCTCGATAATTTAGTATAATTCGTAGTTCATCAGTAGTTGATAATTCAGTAGTTGATCGTAGCATGGAAAAAAATCTATCAGCCGAAAAGCACAAAAAAAACAACCATTATTGGCTTTTTTTATTATTTCCGCAAGACTTGTTGAACTATAACCCCGGACTGTATTTGAATACGGAGTCAACACGCAAACATAGAAACTCATCCTAGTGATAGTTGAATCACAAATTAATTCGCAAAAAAAAACAAAACAGAATCATCTAACCAACAGGTTCGGTGGACATGGAGATGAGATTCTACCACAATACACGATCTAGAGAGAAAAAAAACACACAAAAAAAACAGACAACAGAAGACACGAGAAAAAGATATCCGTCATCATCATTACAAAAAAAAGAAACACACGCCGGACACACATGTTTGTGTGTGCGTGATGTACATGTGGTTAAGTGGCGAATAAAGCGGACCACGTTGACTGCCGCCGGTATTCGCGGTCACGCTTCCAGTACGGTCGGGACGTACCCGAAAAGCGTTGAAACAGCTGAAAACTAACTGTGTAGTGTTCTCGAGCGTTACTACCACCCCCACACGGCGACCGTCGCGAGATATCACCAAATCTCTTGGATATTACCTTCTCGGAGAGCCATAAACACAAACTCTCGCTCTCTGTTGATCAATTTCAGACAGCAGCTTACATACAGACGAATATTGCAGGCGAGCTTGTGTGACAACACCACACCGGCGAATAGTCCGAGATGCGTTGTGTAGGTGTCGAAAACACGGCGGACATCAGTAGCATTCTCTTCCTCCACACACAGGGAAAATCATTCAACAGACACTTCTAGCAGTTACCGATCAGGGGATCATATCGGCTTTGGCAACACTGTTTCTCAATCGAGGAAGTCATACACACTAACATCGAGCGATAGTGTTGATGATGATGATGAGTCAGGTCATCATCGGTCAGAACAACGGTAGAGAACAGCACAAGGGCTAACGCCTAAATTAGGTGTTCAAGTACAGGTGCGATGCACCTCGTAGTTGGTGCTGTGTTGGTGTTTCGGTAGGGAACAAGGGAAGCAATAAAAAAAACATCGTAACTCTGCATTTTACGGCCATCCGACCCCGAACTACCGAACTTGGAGAGGGCAATAAATGCGTGTGTTGGAACAGAGACGAGTGGCAAAAAGTTGGATATGCGTTTCCTGTCGTGGAAGGTTAATAGAAGTTTTACTATAAGCGAAAATGATAGCGAAAGTGTAATGGTAGACAACAATAGAATGAACTGTTCTAATGTCTATTAGACTTATCTTTTGATTCCACACTGTTTCATTCCGATAAGCGCATGACAGAATAATCCTTCATCAGGCTTCTCGTTCAAGTCACAGAATCGCGAAAATCTACTCAAACTGAGTTGAACCTGAACAATTCCAATTCCACAATTCCTGAACAATTCCACGCCAAATTAGCCGAAGAACAACAAATTTTCATGCGGTCCTCTTCGACTTTATTGAAACTTGGTACACAAATGATGGAAGCTACCCAAAATCAAAATTTTCATTATCATATGACCAATTTAAATTACGACTGATTTTTTAAAGGGGCTTTTTTCAAAATCATTGATCTTTTTTTCGAAAAATCGTAACTCAAAATCCAAATGTCTGATCGAAATACAGATCGGATTCGATTATAAACTGACTCGATTATATATGATTCGATTATATTAGGTTAGGGAAAAAGTAATCCATTATTTTTGGGTGAATTCAAAACTATTTTAATATGCTCCGGATTGTCCGATTAGGGTCAAATATGCACCGTTTTGTTGTAAAATTTCTTGCCATTCTGAAGGTAGCTTCATAATGTTTCTATCATAGAGGTCTTGGTCGTTATTGGCGAAAAACTCTAGCAATAGATTTTGAAATCTTCTCTTGATCCCATGTTCTTATTAATCAGGGAGTTTAACAATGCGAGAAAAAGGTGGTAATCGGTTGGTGCCAGGTCTGGGCTATACGGTAGATGCATTTAAACATCCCAATCAAGTTTTCGAAATTGTGTGGCCTTGCGTTGTGCTGTTCGATCATAACACCTTTTTTTGTTAGCCAATTCTGAACGTTTCTGGCCAATCGATTGCTTCGAATGGTCCATTTGTTGACAGTAGAGATCTAAATTACAGTTTAGCGCACAAATTTCTTTTTAATTTAAAGAAATAAACAAAATAAAAAATAGTTTATTGCACGTATTGCACGTATTTTACTGTTTCAGTATCGGCACCATAAACACCATTCACGATTTCAGCGGCCTCGTTGGCATTGTAGCCTTTATAAATGCAAAAGTGTAAAATGTACCGAATTTACTCTTTATTGACCTCCATTGTTAGCACCCTGTAACTCACACATGAATGGAACAAAAAAAAACAACAAAAGCATTATTTCAGTGTGAAATGTCACAACAACAACGAGCCTAAACTTGAAATTGTATGATGGATACTACGCGAGATATTGATCACTAAAGCCAGCTATCGAGAAAATAATGGATAACATTTTCCCCAACTTAATATAAACTTTCGGATTCGATTATATACAGTATGATTTTTTTGTTTATATTTCAAATATGACTTATTTCAAGAAAAAATATTATATTTCAACGTTAAGATTGGAATATAATATTACATAAACAAATAAACAATCAAGTTTATTATGAACTTTTGGGACTTCCAAAATATTATTCAAATCCACCAATTTAAATGTTACACAGACATATCCTGTACAAAATATTCACATCCTTCGAAAAAAGCAACATAATCGTCTTAAGTAGCATGCTTTTTAATGTAGAGTGAGGTTAAGGCAAACAGGACCCAAAACGAAAATGAAACTGATATATTATTTTCATCAAATATGATCGTCTATCACCTCCTGAGAGATTCTGGATAATTTTTTTTTCATGTGAAAAATGTGTTTTCTGACTCTAAGAAGATAAATCAAACATTTAATTCTTCTTTTATATTCGAAAAAACGAAAAATTTATGTATAAAAAACAAATGAAAAAAAAATTTACTCGATTACAGTATCGTTTCGATTATATCACGCCCAAAAAAAACGCGTGATATATTGGAAACGTGATATATTCGAAATTTTATTATTTTTTATATTATTTCTGATATTTTTTCTGATGAAAGATCAGTTTATTTCTTTTGACATGCAATGTTTTAACATTATTTTTCGTTCGTGATTTTCGTAATGTATGGAAAAACATTTATTACATTGTTTATCACATGAACACGTGATACAACAAATCAGAACACAATATAACACAACCTATCGAAACGATTGAAATCACTCGTATTTATTTGTAACAGCATTATATGAGCTAGAAAAATTGTTCTGTTCTATCCATTCAATCGCATTACTATAATGTTTGACTGTCGTTCTGTGTTAATTTCCTTCTGTTGGTGTTAATAGATCACATATTTCAGAGTTGCTATTCCCGGTTGACACCTGTATTCATTAATAATTTTCTTTAGACGGACCAGCCCAGGACACTGTAAATCTCTTTAATAAAGAATCAACAAAATCTTCTTCAACTTAAATTTTCCTAAAATCATTATCTTCATCCCATTTTGATTGCATATACTGATCATATGTGATACTGGGTATTTATTATTTCAACTTCGAGCTCCAGTACCACTACATGAGTCTAAGAATCTGGAATCGTAAACAAGGTTGACAGAAAAATATTGAATTCTTAATCTGAATGATAGTTTCGTACCACACCTATTTGTTTTCAAGATTTGATGATTGTGGTTGAAAAAGCTTGCTGTTAGGACTCAAATAGAAAAAATACTACATCTTTCTATGTTTTTCTTCAGTGCCATGTTCAATGTTTCTGAACTTATCAAGATTGTTATTTTTAGTTTTCCTTGTTAGATTGGTCCCCAGGTTAATTGAGCAATATATGCCGCCGATAGCAGAAAAAAAATTATCAATATGAGAAAATTTCTTCCTACAATGGTTACCACAATGGCTTTTTCATTAAAACAGCTTTAGGTTGTAGTTCCATTCTGGCCTGAAAACGCACTTCCGGATAAAACTGATTTTGGAACTATTGAAAAAAAAAACAGTTTCTGATTCTTCCAGGCAAAAGGAGATACTCGATAGTGCACTGAAAATGTCGTATCTTTGTAACAACGAAAGTTCTTGGATCTTCCAACAATCATCGATGGCAGATTATGAGTATCAGAAACATACAAACATGACATGAAAATTGTCAGGTTTTGTCAGTTTTGATTCGTGGTACGCTTTTTTCCTCGAAATGAGTTAATGTTTTAGTGTTTTGACAAAAAAAACCAGGTTCGTCGCAAAATTATACTTGATCTAAATTTTCAGAACTTGAAACTATGCATTGCCAGAAAATCGACCGAACACTTTTCGCCACATACAATATGTGAGGTCTTCGAATACTGAATCTCTTTCAAAAATTAAGACACCACTGAACTTCAACGAGGCAGGTACAACAAAATTGGATGTAAACTTTTTGGCCTGCAAGAAAAAATATAAAAAAATATAGCGCCCTCTAGTCCAAAGCTATGAAAACAATAAAAAACGACTGCAATCAATAATTACGAGAATAAGATCATTTTTTTTGCAAGTTCATGAAAGGCTAGCTCATTGGCTTCAATTTGATATGTCGATTATCTAAATCGGTTCAACGGTTCAAAAGTTATGATTTAAAAAAAAGTAATTTTTGGGGAAAAGTGTAAAAAATGATTTTTTGGACCACCCTAAAATGGAAATGGTCACTTTAACGAAAAAATAAAAATACGGGTCTAATATTTTGCGATAAAGACCAAAACTACCACTTTTCACGAAAATCTGAGAATATATTGGTTTGGCATGGAATGGCTGTATATTAGGGTGCCAATGAAAATGGTCATCTCGAATTTCAAAAAGTTATTCCATAAAAAATGTTCACCACCTCGAAAACACACCCTATGCAAAACATCAGCTCAATCGGATTTAAGGGAAAGTGGCGCAAAGCGGTCAAAGTTTTTTGAAAATCGAAAAATCACCCAAGGTGGGAGGAGTAAAGGAAATCGGGGTTTTCGAAAAAAAAAATCTATGCCAAATGTCTTAAAATTGCATGAAACGTCGAGATCTAGTGTTTTCGGAAATTTTTTTTGACAAAAATCGACCTCTGGGACGACGAAAAAAATTTTTTTTGGCACTTACTCGTTTTATCCTTTGAAAAGTCGATTTTTGAAAAAAAAAATATTTTTTTTAGATAACTGTAAATCTCGATGTGTCATGCAATTTTAAGACATATGGCATGAAAAAAATTTGAAAGCCCCAATTTCCGGTGATTTTTCGTTTTTCGAAAAAAATCAAATTTCAACGTCTGCGACACTACTAAATGAAGTTCGAATGAGCTAATATTTTGCATAGGGTATATTATGGTGCAAATCAACATTCCGCAGCATGTTCCGAATGAAAAATTGAGATAACTATTTTCATTGGCACCCAAAACCATGTTTCGTCCCGTAGTCCGAAAACAAAACCCAGAATGTCGATTTTTGACAAAAAAAAAATTTTTTTTCGAGATAACACTAGATTTCGATTTTTCCTGCAATTTCAAGACATTTGGCACCAACAATTTTTTTCGAAAATCCCGATTTCCTTTACTCCCCCCTTGGATGATTTTTCGATTTTCAAATACTCCTATACCTCGCTTTACAGCCTATATACGTTCGACGAATTTCGGCCGCAAAGCGAAAAACCGTATAAGGAATCAATTATTCTAATACAAATTAAATCAGATCGGTTCCAAATTTGTCAAATATGTAACATGGTTTATCATTCAAACTGTATTTTATCTTCTTTTTTTTATTTCATTTGAATCAATTTTATACATTTAAATACATTTAAATTTATTTCATTCAAATCCAAAATACATACATAACATAAACATAGAACATACATTCCTATATAAAAACCAATAATAATTTATAAAAAAAATGAAACAACTTTATGTTTCATGGGATATATGTATGTATATATACCTAATTTGTATGTTGCTTAAGTTATTGTCTCGCAAATATTTTTTACTTCTGTGCAAAAGTGATTTTTGAACCAATCCTCATTTTTTTTGCCGTTATAAAGAAACATTTTAGACCGTAAATCGAAAACGTGCCTGAATTGAAGAGAGCCGTTATAGCGAAATGCCGTATAAAGAGCGGCCGTATAGTGAGGTATGGGTGTAACTCAAACTTTGACTGCTTTGCGCCACTCTCCCTTAAGTCCGATTGAGCTGATATTTTGCTGATTTTTGTTTTTTCGAGGTGGTGAACATTTTGAAGATGGGAAACTTTTGAAATTTTAGGGTCGATTTTTCCCATACATTGGCACCCTACTGCATATACAGTGAAAAGAAATCGGAGACAGTAAATTGTTGGTTACATTGGTTACAAAAAAAGTTCATCGATTTCTTCAAGAATGTTATGATGATTAAGCTGCAGTGCATTCGCCGCATTGATTGAGAGTGGTATTAGGATTGGATCGATTTTTTTTCCATTTCGATTTCCGATTTTTTGGATCGATTTTTTGTACCCGAAAAAAATCGTGAAGAACGATCTTTTTCTTTCGATTTTTTCGATCTTTCAATGACGAATTTTATAAACATAATGGCAACGTTTGACCGCTTTGAAGCACTTGCCAACAAAGTCAGTTTGATCATACTTCGATTTAATTTCGTTCAAATTCTGATAGGATCGGAGCTACTGACAGCTACTAAGAGTTGTTGTTGATTTTCTGATGATAATTTTTCAATAAATTTATTTAATTAAATGATTCCATGATGTTGAATGTTCTGGAAAACAATTTTTTTTCGAAGATTAAATTTTTTTGTGGTCTTTATGCTTTTGATTTTGATTATAAATAGAATCATTTTTATTCCATGTTTGAAGAAAAGATATAACATGAGTAGATAAATTGGAAAAATGCTTTCGACTTGGCAACGATCGATTTATTTGTACCGATTTAGTCATTGAATCAATCCCTTCACCGTTTAGAAAATCGATTCGTCGAGATCAATTTTTTTATAAAGATCTTAAGTGGTATATACGATACAAAACTAATAAATATTATATCAATGATAAATCTCGCTCAAGACAGCCGAATTTTTTGGAAGATGATGAATTGTTAGTATTATTGCATGAAAACCCAGTTCGATCGTTGGAGGAACTTGAAAATAAGCTAGAAGTTATTGAAAGAGCTTTTTACAAACTTCCACACATCATGGGAGAGATTCGAACAGAAAGGAAACGAACATCAAATGAATTATTTCGAAATGCCAACTATTTAAACATTACGGTCACGGCCTTGCTTGCAATAAAAAGTTTTATGTGGTGATGAACACTACGACATCAGAATAGACTCACCAGCAACTTACGCCCCAACAGTTGTTGTCGCAAAATTATTGGAAATAGAGTTCCAAATCTACTATTTCGCATCACCCCTATATCCCAGACTTGGCTCCTTCGGACTACAATTTTTTCCCCAGTTTGAAGAAATGGCTGGCAGGAATAAGATTCCATTAAGGGGGTATTCTGCAGCAATGTATTGAGCCAGCATGAACAAGGTGCAACATGAAATGCAGTAAGTTCATGATTGAGTGACGTTTTCTACATGAAAGTGACTTTGTAAGTCCCTGTTGGAGAATCATAACTAATGCCAGATTAATCGTGTGTTTCAGTATCATAGCCGTACAAATAACGCTGCAAATAGCAGCGTCTACAATTGTTTATGGTCATCCGAAGTACTCTTTATTGTTCCCCAGTGTCCAATTCGCTTCTTCTGGAGTGTCTAAATTAATCTTTATTATGTTTGATATTAAGAATCTTAGCTGTGCACCTTTGGCTTAAAAATCTTCTTGATCCCTTATAATAACAAGTTCCATCGAAACCTCGTTGCTCCGCTGAAAAAAGTGTTGTTTTATATTCACAATTTTTTTTTAGAATATATAAAAATTCTAGAATTACCTTAATAGTCAGCGTGCTTTTGTAGAAGCAGCTAAAGTTGTTTGATTCATGATTAATTCTTGCCCTCGCGAGAACAATACATTAGCTGGTCATATGTCGTTATTTGTTTCATAATCGGAATTTTACGCACTGCACTGAATACGTATCGCGAACGTTCTTCTTCTTCTAGAAGATCAAAATCAACAACAATTTGCTACACCACACACTTATCTGCCGTAAACAACGTATCGAATCAACAATTCGTAGGAGTGATTCAATACTGCACAAACACTCTCCACTTAACGGTATGAAAACCGACGAGATCCAATTTTTCGTCGAGTCTCATACTTTTGGATTTAGGAACAAAAATTTAGATTAAAATTTTACTCCGGTGTTACATTTTTCCTTAATAAAAAAATGACCTTCCGAAGCAGCGATTTTGCTCTCAGACTTCACATTGTAATCTAAACCTTTTATTTTTCTCGAATCCACGTTATTAAAAAACAGAGGTATGTAACTTCAATTTGAAGAACGTACAATTGTGCAGACAACTCATCGTGCCCTTCGCCTATTTCACGATCGATACAATCGTCCATCAGCGCTATTAATTCACTTTCAAGAATTTCACGCATATTCAGCCATTCCATGTCAAGCCGATATAGTGGTTCTCAGATTTTCGTGAAAAGGGGTAGATTTGTTCTTTATCGCAAACTATTAGACCCGTATTTTTTACTTCCCTAATTGGGGTGAGCATTTTCTTTTTAGGGTGGTTCAAAAAATATATTTTTTCCACTTTTTTCCAGAAATGCCTTTTTCTAAAATTCATAACTTCAGAACTACTGGACCGATTCGGATGATCGACATATCAATTTAAAGAATGAGCTAGTTTTTCTTACACTTCTGTTAAGTTTTGATTATAATTTCGCAATTATTTATTGTATTCGTTTTTTGTTGTTTTCATGGCTTTGGACTGGCTATATTTTTCGATTTTTTTTTTCTCAAAAGCTGAGGTTTTTTACATAACACATCTCAAAATCAAAGATTTGATTTTTTTCGTTTCTAGGTTATGATTATTCATTCAACCTTAACCATCGGTTAAGGTTAAAAAATAATTTTTTCCAAAAACGACTTCTGTAAAAAAAAATTATAACTTTTGAACTACTGGACATATTCAGATGATCGACATATCAAATTGACGCGAATGAGGTATTATTACTTGAAAAAAATCACACTTGCGAGAAAAATGGATGTTGTTTTCGTAATAATTAATTGTATTTGTTTTTCATCATTTACATGGTTAAGGATACAGAGCGTTATTTTTTTATATTTTTCTCTTTTTTGCATAGCATACTATGAAATCAGAGATGTTTTGTTTGTTTTTTTTTTAAATTATAAAGTCATTTTTGGGAAAAAGAGGAAAAATGACTTTCCGAACCATCGGTTAAATTTCGAAAAAAACTCAGTAACGAAAAAAGACACATTTTTGGATATATTCTGAAAAAAATATAAAAAAATCCTCAGCTTTCAAGAAAAATATAAGAAAAACATAGCGCCCTTTAGTCCAATGCCATGAGATTTGAATCAGAATTTGTAAGAAGGATAATTTTAAAAAAAGATTAGCTCATTGGCTTTAATTTGATGTGTCTATCATCCAAATCGGTCCAGTAGTACCAAAGTTATAATTTTTTGAAAAAAATAATTTTTGGGTAAAGTGGAAAAAAATGATATTTTAGACCACTCTAAAACGGAAATAGGAAACCTAATGAAAAAATAAAAAATACAGATCTAATGGCTGTATTCAGAGACGTCGCCCAGTGCGTGACGATACTTGGCGCGCTTTATGGGTCGGTTGAATCATTGGCCCTTTTTTCTTTAAATCGTATTCATTGCCGGAATTCATATTAAAATGAAAAAGGCAAAGAATATATTGTTTCAAATAAAGCCATATTCATGACATTTAAACACAGTTCATCTGTTTTTTTATCAGTTTAATGTTCTATGGCTCCTCAAACACCCTGTATTTAACAAGGCATTGGAATAAATGACCACTTGTGGTTTGTGAAACAAACAAAATTAATGCTTCCTAAAAATATGGCTCCAGAGAGGATCGAACTCACGACCTTCGCGTTATTAGCACGACGCTCTAACCAACTGAGCTATGGAGCCGACTGAATTTATATATTTCTCATCTGAATTTTTTCTTCAGACGATACAAATATTCTTAAAAAAACAATCTGACAAAAAATCCAACAACCAAACTACCTATAGCCTAACAGAAAATGAAATCGTCTACTAATTTCGAACATCTAATCACCACTCAAATCTGATCTGGCGTACGACGCCTCCGCCGTTGTCGCAAAAATCTCATTATTTGCAAAGCATCTTTTTATTTTCCGGCAATAAATCTTTCCTCGTAGAATAACAAATTGTCTTTTTCCTATTTTTTCCGCTCTACCTATTAGATATCCATCATCAGCTAATCTCCGGCAGGAATAGTAAAACAAGCGACACAAAACGTAGGAAAAAATAGCGCGCGACTGTCACACGAGAATCTTTATCTGAATTCCTTATCCCGGGCATCATTAGACGAATTAATGGGGATGCAGCAAAACAAAGCGCGGACTGCAGCTGCGATGACCTCTCTCCACCCAAGCACGAGGATAAAAACATAATACTTCATTAACCCTTTCAGGACCATAAGGTTACGGTACCTTATTAAATCAATTTAGCTATATGTTATGAATCAATAGGCACCCTAAAAACATAATTTATACTAAAAATTCAAAAAACTTTTACCTTTTTTTTTTTAAATTTATGGCACAAATATGTCCCTATGGTTGCTATTATGTATTGCCAGTAAAAATAATAAAAAGGTACATTCCGAAATATTAAAATAAAAAAAATAATTTACAATGGTTACGTGAATATTTAATTAATCCATGATTTTTGCTTGGGACATCGGCGTCCCCGTGGTCGTGAAAGGGTTAATATCCCGGCGCGGTGTGCAGCATTTTTTTTCATTTTAGGATTCTTCGCGAAAACCGAAAAGATTATTATCTCGGGAATAATATTTAAGGTTATGTCGGTCGGTGTCCCTCCTCCGCCGCTCCGCGTGACACTGCGTGACTCGGGCTCGTTTGTGGGGGAGGAAACAGGAGGAAGAATGAATGGATATTCAGTTTCCCGCGAACAATTCGTGCATTTGTTTTCTCACTGCCATTCCTCAAATCGCAACTCATTTTCCCCTTCCACCGAACCATGGCGGGAAAACTCGGTGTCTTTCCTTTGGAGCTAGCAAGCAAGCAGACGTTTTCGCGGATGTGGGAAGCAAATGGATCTATTTTTGGTGGTCCCAGTGGGGG
The DNA here is from genome assembly GCF_029784135.1 of Toxorhynchites rutilus septentrionalis. Taxonomy (NCBI): domain Eukaryota; kingdom Metazoa; phylum Arthropoda; class Insecta; order Diptera; family Culicidae; genus Toxorhynchites; species Toxorhynchites rutilus. Next base: position 16,219,486 of record NC_073744.1, on the reverse strand, counting down.
GACAGAGAGATATACGACGCACAGTGTGGCTTTTGGTCTAGCTTCTGGTGGAAAAATAGGAGGTTGCTGTCACTTTTATAGGTGGCAATTTACGGCGCGCGCGATCGCTTGTTCCGGCCAGAAATATTAAGGTAATAAACATATTTTCAGCTTCCATCTTGATTTGAGCGGGTTTTGCTCCAGAATAAAAATATGTTTTGGCAATCTGCGTCCCCTGGCAAAATATTATCCGATAAACATCGGTAATGTTCTACAACTATTTTCTACGGAAATTGTAACTCTAGCGACTATATCAGATGGAAACTCATTCATCGTAAATCTCCAATGGAGCAAACGACGGCAAGTCACTTCCCATAAAAATTAATCGACGAATGAAAGTTAGTGGAAATAGTTTGCAATCACTATTACACTTTGCGCTCCCCTAAAAGCGGCGCTCTGCGTGAGCAATGCGTGCGAAACTACTGACTGCAGGTGGTTCCAGGTGTGAGCAAATTTACGGAATCCAACAACAACGGGATCCAACGAGTAATGGTCTGGTCTGGCAGAATAATGCTGCGGAGAGAGTAGTAGTAGTAGCATGGGGGTGGGGGCAAATTTATATTCCACAAACCAATGCTTCGCTTTTCTCGTTGCCATTGTTGTGATGGTGCCGAAAAAGGATACCTGAAGCAGGAGTTCCCTCGACAATGGAGGCGCCTTGGATGATGTGTGCATTTTAATTAAGTTGTTCATCGTACCGTCCCACGCTGCGTTCATAATTAAAAGGGTGTCCCCCACCAGCCACGTTTAGCGCGAGGAACTGCAGCAAATCAAGAGAAGTAACTCTGTTTGACAGTTTTCATTGAAGTCGAATTGTGGATCGGAGGAGGAGATTGTTGAACTCACAAGGAATATAGAACCGCATTGCTGGAATGATTTGAAAAACTAATTGTGTTAACTAATCAGTTTGAATCAAGCATTGCGTAAAAACACAAGTTTATATTGCTTCATGATGATACTCCATCATGCACTGAACAACCGATAAAAAACTATTTATGAGACACGCATTTGCTTACGAAAAAGTAAATAAAAAAAGGGAAAAACAAATTTTATGTTAAACGGTTCCATTGTGATAAAACATAATAATAATAAAGAAAATGTACTAAAAGCTAAAAAATAATTGGGCAAATTGCAGTTAGTAGTCACATCCCTTCCTTTAATCAAGGGCATTGATGAGACTAAAATAAAATCTTGGGGCATATGATGAAACTATTAACTATGGATACACATATCCCAATTAACATTTTTCAAACTAATATGAAATCAGCCGTTTTATAGCGTTTTTCCTGATGATTGAATAGGCAGTATTATAAATGTGGGTGAAGATACCAATAAAAAGATACCAATAACTTTTAATTACAACTGACATTTTTTGTAGCCGATGATAAGACAGTTTTATCATTTAAATTAGAAGCACACCATCCTACGAGAATATTCTGAGATGGTGGAGTGTTGGAATTGACCCATCTGGTCATGGGAACCATTTGAAATTTCAAGAAATTTACGATAATGGACAAGTCCTAAGGCTAATATTTTTTGGAGGCGATAGAATGTCAATTTTATCATTTGAATTAGAAGCATACCATCCTCCGAGAATATTCTGAGATGGTGGAATGTTGGAATTGACCCATCTGGTCATGGGAACCATTTGAAATTTCAAGAAATTTACGATAATGGACAAGTCCTAAGGCTAATATTTTTCGGAGGCGATAGAATGTCAATTTTATCATTTGAATTAGAAGCATACCATCCTCCGAGAATATTCTGAGATGGTGGAATGTTGGAATTGACCCATCTGGTCATGGGAACCATTTGAAATTTCAAGAAATTTACGATAATGGACAAGTCCTAAAGCTAATATTTTTTGGAGGCGATAGAATGTCGATTTTATCATTTGAATTAGAAGCATACCATCCTCCGAGAATATTCTGAGATGATGGAGTGTTGGAATTGACCCATCTGGTCATGGGAACCATTTTAAATTTCAAGAAATTTACGATAATGGACAAGTCCTAAGGCTAATATTTTTTGGAGGCGATAGAATGTCGATTTTATCATTTGAATTAGAAGCATACCATCCTCCGAGAATATTCTGAGATGGTGGAGTGTTGGAATTGACCCATCTGGTCATGGGAACCATTTTAAATTTCAAGAAATTTACGATAATGGACAAGTCCTAAGGCTAATATTTTTCGGAGGCGATAGAATGTCAATTTTATCATTTGAATTAGAAGCATACTATCCTCCGAGAATATTTTGAGATGGTGGAGTGTTGGAATTGACCCATCTGGTCATGGGAACCATTTGAAATTTCAAGAAATTTACGATAATGGACAAGTCCTAAGGCTAATATTTTTTGGAGGCGATAGAATGTCGATTTTATATTTGAATTAGAAGCATACCATCCTACGAGAATATTCTGAGATGGTGGAGTGTTGGAATTGACCCATCTGGTCATGGGAACCATTTGAAATTTCAAGAAATTTACGATAATGGACAAGTCCTAAGGCTAATATTTTTTGGAGGCGATAGAATGTCGATTTTATCATTTGAATTAGAAGCATACCATCCTACGAGAATATTCTGAGATGGTGGAGTGTTGGAATTGACCCATCTGGTCATGGGAACCATTTTAAATTTCAAGAAATTTACGACAATGGACAAGTCCTAAGGCTAATATTTTTTGGAGGCGATAGAATGTCGATTTTATCATTTGAATTAGAAGCATACCATCCTACGAGAATATTCTGAGATGGTGGAGTGTTGGAATTGACCCATCTGGTCATGGGAACCATTTGAAATTTCAAGAAATTTACGATAATGGACAAGTCCTAAAGCTAATATTTTTTGGAGGCGATAGAATGTCGATTTTATCATTTGAATTAGAAGCATACCATCCTCCGAGAATATTCTGAGATGATGGAGTGTTGGAATTGACCCATCTGGTCATGGGAACCATTTTAAATTTCAAGAAATTTACGATAATGGACAAGTCCTAAGGCTAATATTTTTTGGAGGCGATAGAATGTCGATTTTATCATTTGAATTAGAAGCATACCATCCTACGAGAATATTCTGAGATGGTGGAGTGTTGGAATTGACCCATCTGATCATGGGAACCATTTTAAATTTCAAGAAATTTACGATAATGGACAAGTCCTAAGGCTAATATTTTTTGGAGGCGATAGAATGTCGATTTTATCATTTGAATTAGAAGCATACCATCCTACGAGAATATTCTGAGATGGTGAAGTGTTGGAATTGACCCATCTGATCATGGGAACCATTTTAAATTTCAAGAAATTTACGATAATGGACAAGTCCTAAGGCTAATATTTTTCGGAGGCGATAGAATGTCAATTTTATCATTTGAATTAGAAGCATACTATCCTCCGAGAATATTCTGAGATGGTGGAGTGTTGGAATTGACCCATCTGATCATGGGAACCATTTTAAATTTCAAGAAATTTACGATAATGGACAAGTCCTAAGGCTAATATTTTTTGGAGGCGATAGAATGTCGATTTTATCATTTGAATTAGAAGCATACCATCCTACGAGAATATTCTGAGATGGTGGAATGTTGGAATTGACCCATCTGGTCATGGGAACCATTTAAAATTTCAAGAAATTTACGATAATGGACAAGTCCTAAGGCTAATATTTTTTGGAGGCGATAGAATGTCAATTTTATCATTTGAATTAGAAGCATACTATCCTCCGAAAATATTTTGAGATGGTGGAGTGTTGGAATTGACCTATCTGATCATAGGAACCATTTAAAATTTAAAAAAAAATCCACGCGAATGGTTGAGGTTTATGGCAACTATTTTTTGTAGCCGATGGAATGACAATTTTTTCATTTTTGACTTAGACGACAGGATTCTATCTCGTTTCTGAAAGGACTCAAACTGGACAAATAAAAATACTTCAAGTTAAAAGGTAATATAAAAATTTATTGATGAGACTTAAAAATTATATCATTTTAATTTTCGAACATATTTCACATTGTTTTGTAGATGGAATTTTTAGCACCATATTTGGGGCGCATCTACTGCAACACCTCCGTCCACATGATTGACATGACAAAATTAGTGATTTCAAGCTGCTGCAGTATAAACAAATTTTTATTACTGCTGTATTTAGGAGTTTTATTTTGATTTGTTTCCTCTCAGAATCCATGTTTCCTAGCCCGGTCAACGGTTTCTTCAAAAGAAAGTTTTGTGCATATTTAGCTACATATACACCACAGTTGTAGTCGTCGTTTTGCTTGTCGTGCGCAATATTTTTCGAGCCGCTTTGCCAATTGGTTGAATCAAATGGTTGATTTTTAAGTCTCCGAATAGAGCTTACTGCCTTCAAAAATTCTTCTTGTACGTCCTTCAAATATGGGGATGCTGTTTCGAGAGGATCTAAATAAAAAGTTTCTCTATTCATAAAATCAGCAATGAAGAGAACCCAATGGTTCCCTCTTCCAACTTGCTTGGTGGGTGCTTGCCCAGCTCTAACATTCAAAGGAACCACCCATACTCCCGATGTATTGGTTAGAACTGGTAAAACATAATCTCGTTTCCTATCCAATACTTCTTTTAGTTGAGTTGTATCAAACAAGTTTCTCGACATGTAAGTTGATACCAATTTTACGCTTTCGACCTCACATTCTTTTATGGCCACTGCAATTATCGCATCTAAGGTTTCTCCATCCATATATGTATGTGCATCGAGCGTTTGAAGCATTTCTGAGCTTACAATCATACTACTTACTCCTATGCTCTCATATTCTGAAGGAAACTCACCGAAATACCATTTGGTGGTAACTGGAAATTCAAATCCTTTGTCAATGAATTGATGAATAGAGGACAGATTACAGGTAGTTTCTAAATCTTCTTCTAATGATCTTTTTCTGTTGTTATCACTGTTTTCCTTTGAATCTGGGTGCTTCTGTGTTGATTGTTCAAGTTGTGTGTTTAAGCTGTTAGTTTCCTGCTTCTTTTTCTTCTTGAACAAGTGGGTTGAAGCATCTTTTTGAAAGTATGGACTATGCCATTCGTCCTCTATGTCTTCTACGTTTCCGACAAATCTGTCATATTCTGCGATTCTATCATCTTGACGTTTTTTAGCATTACTTATTCCTTTATCAGTAGCGTATATATCTTCAATGTCAAAGTCGGAAAAGTGGAACAGAGATTCAATATACGATTGTAGTTTTCGAAGAAAATGTGTTATTCTTTCGTAGAGCTGACCTTTCATAACATTGTGTTTCAATGTTCGGAAGAAGCTTTCAACCCTTGCGTTTGAAATAGTATCCGGATTCGAGTCAATTTGAGATACTATTATATTTGACCACAAACAAACCACAGGCATGTATTTTTTCAAGGCGACATCTTCCAAGAATCCTTTGAAATACAGTGGGTTCTGTGATCCTTGGCTGAGATCATCTATTTGTTTTAATGTTGTTTCAAATGTTTCTTTTAACAACGCATAAAAAGGCGATCCCAAGAAGATTTTGTCCTCATCTTTTTTTAGAATTTCTGGTTCACCGATGCCAGTATAATCAAATTTACCAGCGCTTTCTGAATCGAAGCTTGTTCTATCATTAATTTTTGCATCTAGTTCTTTTAGTGATGTCTCAAGCATTCGGTTCTCATTTGCAGATCCAAAAATGCATGTCATAATGATAAACAGATCGATTAAGTCCACTAAGTTTGTAGCACGTACAGCCAATCGCATACAGTCCATGAACTTATGTTTTATGTTGATTGGAGCAGATTTCAAGTCCTTAGAAACTACATTCATGAAATGACTGTAGCATAAATGAATGATAGTGAAATTGAGATTGAGTTCTCTTATGCAAACTTTATAACAATCTCGGATATACTCTGGTAGTGTATGGTGTTGATTATTAAGAGCCCGTATCAATCCACCAATCAGTGACCAGCTCCAATCAACACTAACAATTCTCGCTATTTTATTCAATTTATTCATAGAGCTGCCTGACTCGTACGAAGCACGAAATATATTCAACCAATTGTGGAAGTCTACTGTTTTTTGGCTTTCAGTCACAAAGGTTGTTACGGGTACACTAAAATTTGACCGGTAATTGTATGCGACCAAAACATATATTTGAACACGCTTCTCAGCTTTTGAATATCGTACAACCGATCCAGTACCATCCATGTAGAAAATAGGACTGTAAGTCTTGTTTTTTCTCAGCTCTTTGAACATTTTTGTATTAAAACAAATTACACCAAAGGGCTTTCTAAACACATTTTTGATATAAGATCCGTTATCCTCAGACATTTTTATCAAATCTTGAAAATCATCAATATCCCTGTTAAGCTTCGATTTAGCTTCACTGCTAATTTTTTTCAATACATTTTTGCTGACAATGTCTACCTTCTCGAATGGTTCCCTTTTTTTCTTTTCGTTGATCAACTTAGTTCGTAATTCAAGTGGTTTTTGGAGCTGCAGTTTTTTCATATTTATGTTTCTTTTTACTCCTTTGCAATATGCCGCTTTCAGGTTTTCCCCGTGTATCAGGGTCATAGCGACATTAACATAGACATCGACTTTATATATGTTATCACCATCCGTAACAGAAACAATTTTGAAACGATAAGATCTGCAGGTCTTGTGAGCGCAGACACCATAAAATAGCCAGCCAGATTTGTTGCAATTATGAGAATTTATATTGATTATACAATAGATATTGAATTCTTCATATTTGATTTTTAACAAATCTTCTAAGGCCACTATAAAAGGCCTTCTATGCTTTTGTTGCTTATATTTAGCATCGCCAACCTTGGTTTTGCTTTGCATTATATTATGTTGATCATAATGTTTACACATTTCAATGTTCTTCTTGTTGATGTAAAAAGAACACTCGTAAATTGAAGCACCACTATAAAGTCTTTTTGTGGCAGTTGCCCCACATTCCGCAACCTTGACATTGTATTTGATCCTGTTACTGTTGCCTTTTTCTTTTATCTCTTTTCGTAGGTTTTCAAAGTCCGTTGTATTGAACACAAGTTCAGTTACATCTACATCACTGCTATAAGTAGTATCTTGTGATTTGGTCGATCCTTCAAGATCATTGGTATCAAATGAAACAATCGAGTCTTGCATGTCGTTCGTTGATCTCTCTTGCATTTGACTTACTGATGTTTCAAAAATGCGACATTCAATTTCTGGAGCATTAAGTTCCATTCCTTTCTTACATACTTTTGCAGGAAACTCGACGGATAATGATTTTATTTCGACACGCGATAAATCTGTTCCTTTCAATAAAAATCCGAATGGAGGTTGCTGAAGAATAATACATATTAATACATGAATAATTAATTGGAAATGTCATCTTACTTCGTTATCTTTTCCCGTATTATCAACGCCGTCAAAAGTAGTACTTTGAGAGTCGGCCAATTCCTCGAAATCGTTTGTGTCAAATGATACAAATGATAATGTTCTTGTTTCGACACGTGAAGGAGATGAGTTTGTTTCGGACATATGATCTGTTTTATTTAATAAAAGCTGCTAAATAACAACTATTAATACATGAATTAATAAATAGAAATGTCATCTTACTTCATGAACTCCAACGCAGTCTTGTGGCAAGCAGGCACTTTCATTCTCAAAAGAACATTCTTTGAAATTATCGATCTATAAAAATTTGAAGTTACTGTATGGCGTGACTATTTCAAAGCAATTTGATATTTTACACTTACGTTATGACTTTCAGCGGCAATTGAATGTTCAATATTCTGCGGAAATGATTTCACATTGAAAATTTCAAAATAGTTTTATTAATTTCAGGAAGCTTATAACAATTATAAGGGTTCTCACCTTTCGTTCTGCACGATACTTCTTATATGTTGGATTACAAGCGAAGTTATTCCTAACTTTTTTTAAGTTAGGTGCGCATTTTTCGTTTAATCCCATTTCTACAAGAATTTCTTTCAGATTCTTAGAATTCAATTCGAATAGCTCATCCAACTCTTCTCTAGCGATCAAATCATTCGCTGCATCCCAACAATTCTGCAAAGTAATCTCAGGAGCAAACCGTTTTTACGGATTTTCGATGTTTCATTAGAAGGCTTTTGATTACCTTCATACTAGGATAGTTCGTTTTTATCTAATCCCATACGCTCCAAAATTACTTGCATGTTCTTAAAATTTAACTTGAAATCATATTCTAGGCACTTGGTTGAAATTAAAACTGTTAACCGCTTCTAAACACATCTCTAAATTAATTTTATAAGAGGATGCACATCTTCACAGTACACATTTCTCAATCCTTATAGTACTCCGGTTGGAAAGGGTCTGACTAAATTTACTGTAGGAAAAAACGACACTAGTTTTCAAAGTCCAAATTTTCACTATAACTTTCTCTAATGGTTTCTAAATACACGTGGTGAATAAAAACTTATAAAGATGGATCATATGCTGCTCTGCTACTTTTATACTCCCTGAAATTGGTGGGGTGTTTGTCCTGTCGGCTTCGCTCGGTTAGCTCGGGTGATATTAGTTTGTTGTGTTGATACTGCTTTCATCTCACTTTCGCACGTCTCTCGGTGATGCGATTGAATGAAAAGGATAGAAATTGTTTCGGCTGGTGTACGGAAAATTAGTGTTCCAAACGAAATGGATCGTCGTGGAATGGATCATGTTCTGCTCTGGTGGGGTATTTGTCCTGTCGGCTTCGCTCGGATAGCTCGGGTGATATTCGTTTGTTGTGTTGATACTGCTTTCATCTCACTTTCGCACGTCTCTGGGTGATGCAATGGAATGACAGGTCATGTCGCAACACGTATGCGCTCGCTCCGCGTGGCGCAAACAGTAGATATTATCGTCTATTACTGCTATTAATCACCTAATATTATTCTATACACTAACTTAACGAACCAAAAAAATAAACACCCTTATTCTTGTTTTCGAACGAACACAAAACGTTCGAAAGAATGCCTCATTCGTATCCTTGGTTTCGTACGAAAGAAATCTATCCGTTCGAACATTCGAACATCGTTCGTTCGAACGAATTGCCCTATCCTCGTTTTCGTACGAAAGTGTTTTTTCATCGGTCAGTCAAACGACACTTTTGAGTAGCGAATCAGATGAAGCGTAGAAGAAAATTTAATCGATGTTTACGTTTTTGTGGTTTATTCAGACGCATAAATACTCAAATTGATTTTCTCTAATGTTTATTTTAATTAGGGTGGGAAATTTCTATAGAAGCAGATAAAAAATATATAGACATGATTTCTTGATC